>NW_022631022.1:13914684-13937704 GCF_010015895.1 Lontra canadensis
TATATATATATATACACATTATATAGATAGATAGATAGAATATACATTTTTTTAGATTCCATTTATGAGTGGAATCCAAAAAAATGTATAAGGAAAAGTAGAATCAAAACTATTAAAATAGAGAACAAACCAATGGGTGAAGAGGACTGGTAGATCCAGGCCTCTAGTTATACAATAAGTAAGTCAGAGGAATAAAAAGAGGATAAGGAATACAGTCAATGACACTGTAATAATGATGTAATGAGACAGATGGCAGCTATACTTGTGGTGAACGTAGCATCATGTATAAACTTGTCAAATCACTAAGCTGTACACCTGAAACTAATGTAACATTATGTGTCAACTATATTAAAAAAAAAAAGATAAACTTAACAGATCACTAAAGAAATGTATAAACAGACCGCCAACAGAAAGAAATCATAGGTAACAGAGAGAGAAACCATAAAATGATAAACATAAAACTAAGTCACATATCAATAAATGTAAATGGTTTCGATATTGTAGCATTCAGTCAAGAAAGTAGAATTCAACTCTATTGCATGCATAAAGAAATACCTAAAACAAAGTTACTAAATGGCATATATAAAAATAAGTCTTTTTAGCATTTTAAGCATTTGTAATAAAACAAGGCTGGAAGTAACTTAAACATTCCTCATGGATATAATACATTATAAAATGGAAGACTGTATAGCTTCTAGAAAATATAAGGCAGCTCTTTATCTATTAGTATGAAAGAATATCTAGTAGGATATGTGAAGTTAAAAAATATACAGGATAACTTATGTGGTATTCTGCCATAAATTTTACACACATAATAGCATACATAAAATTGCTTACGGTACACAGATCACCAGAAGGATACATAAGTAAATAAGTAATGTCTTTGTCTCTAAGGAAAAGGAACTGGTGGCCAGAAGTAGGGCTTTAAGAGACTACTGCTCTGTGCTTTTGGTACCTTTTGAATTTTTGTGTATGTGTACTGGCTATTTTTTAAGACTTTTCTTTTTGAAGAAAAATCTTTCAGGTTGGTAGGTTTTGAACTGGAGTCTTGGCTCGGGCACTCAACATGTTGTGCCATAGTTCATCGTTGCAATGGAGGTGTCTTAGTGTGCTTGGGCGGCTATGCCAATATAACACACACTGGGTAGTTTATAAACAACAGAAACTTATTTCTCCCTGTTCTATAGGTTGGTAAGTCCAGGATCAAGCAAACTTCAAATCGGAAGATTCTGAGTTCATAGGCAGCTATGTTGTTGCTGCAAACCCACAAGGTGGGGGCTCTCTTTGGGGTATCTTCTTTAAGGGCACTAATGGCATTCACGAGGGCTGATCTAATCCCTTCCCTAAATCCCTACTTCCAAAGTAGGGATTAGGGCGATTAGGTTTCAGCATATGAATTTGGAGGAAAAGGGAGACACAAACCTTCATTCTATAGCAGAACATTATAGTATTAATGCATATGGTCTGTTAATGTATCTCTATTTACATAAATATATATTCATAAATGTAGTTGTTTTAGCCAACTGCAGGGACAAGAATACTAGCAACTTTAAACTTATTGACCTTACAAAATTTGCTACAACCTTAAGGAAGAAAGGTGGATGCCACACAGGACATTTTTAGAGAATTCTGTAGAATCAGTCATGTCCCCTAAAGCCTTCTTACAAATGCAAAAACATTAACAATGACAACAAATAGCATTTGTCTGAAGTGTTACATCACACTTATTTTTTTTTTCCAAACTAATCACTTCTTTCTTTATAGCAGCATTTTCTTTCCTAAATAGGATTTTTTTTTAACTGAAACGTATATCTAGCGGTTCCAGAGAATAAAGAGGACATAACAGGGCAGCTGTGGGTGGCCCTGAAAACTCCATCTGCACGTGTGCTCATAAACTTTGCTGCAACTAATATTGACTCATGACCAAGAAGCTCCTTGAGTTCAATAATTCAATGTTCTCTTAATTATCCGCTATTTGCTCAAAATATCTAGAATATTGCTTCAACTGCCTTCTTCATTCTGCCTCCATTGACACAGCACTATACCCTAAGATACTCTTAAAATCTGCTAATAACTTCTCTTGAAGCAGTCACTACTTATGGAGCTCATTTTCCTAATAGTTATAAAAGATTCAGTAGGCAATTGGTGCTTATAAAGGCACTGTTTTTCTTGAAATTGCTATTAAAATAAATTGAATTTTTAAAAACAGTAACATCAAAGAACTCACTTTATAAAAAAAGAAATTCTAAATAGAATATGAACAGCCAAGCTGAACACCCACGTCTTCCAGCTCTTTTCTCCCTTGTGTGCTAAGGGAATGTTTATTTTCTGGGTGAGGAGAAAAGAAATTTTCCTGAGTCACTTTTATACATTCTACCCTGATTCCACACACTGGCCCACAGGCCAAAAAAAAAAAAAAAAAAAAAAATGGGGCTTCATATATAAAGAACAGATGACCAGTACTCATACTAGCCAATGGGATGTCCCTGATATATGTAAACAACAGAAATTTATTTCCCACAGTATATTATATATATATTATAAATGTGTGTGTACCATTTACATATATATATAGTATATATATAAACTTTTCTAGCAATGACTGACTTTTTTGGAATATCACTTGGCCAACACCAACTTCCCAATCAACAGCACTCCTGATCTTTAAGACAGTTTTTATCAAAATAGTATTATGCAAGCATATGTTTTGCTGCTAAAAAATTTATAAACTGTAACAATGGAAGAGTGAAATTCCGTTGCTTCCCGATAAAAGCTCCTATTTGGAAAAGGCAGCAATAGTTAAGCTTTAGTGATTTCCCCTATTGGGTGTAGTCAATTTTAAATTTCCAATACATGTAACTACACAAAGAGGGCATCTAATAAATAGAGATAATAATTCATACTTATCTAACAATGAGGCTCAAGTGGGATCACATAAAGCCCTTAGCAGAGTGCCTGGCACATAACAGATACTGTATGGGTAATAACATAATATAAAAAGAAATAAAAGAAATAAAAATAAATTTTAAAAAATAAAACTTTTTAAAAGTTAAAAAAAAAAAAGAAAAACAGATGCTTAACAAAAGGTGGATAATAGTGTACATATAAAATTGCCACAGCAAAGTAGAAGTATAATTAAGAGCATAGGCCATGCAGTCAGTCAATCTGATTCATTCAGTTTGACTTGTGAGAAGTGAACAAATTCTTAAAAACTGTTCAGCAGATTCCACCCACATAATAAACTCAAAATAAATGTGGTTTACTATATTCTGTCATCATAAAATCATTTTATTAAATTCTATTAAAATTATATAGCTTTTGACAATGAGAAAATCCCTTCTTCTATAACTCCTATTTTCCCTTTTCTAGTACATAAGTGAGATAAAATCTTTAAGTATTTTATTTTATACACCACGACTGGAAAATTACTTAAATTTGGGTTTTATCCAAAACCAAAGTCAGTTTATGTCTTTTTATGGTATTGGAATTGACTTAAGTTGTAATGACTTTTCTACTTGGTTTAAATAATGTAAAAACATTAAACAATTGTTTACTGAGTCCTACTATGTGCCAAGCATTCTGACCAGGACCTGGAGAATCAGTGGAAGATAAAAACACACAGTCTGCATCCCCGGGGCCATCACTGTGTCATGGAGAGAGATTTATCAAACTGCTGCACTGATACAGGGACAGATACAGCTGGTTGCATGATGTATGAGAGACATACATGGTGATGTTGGAAATTATTATTGAAGAAAATCTTATCCCAGAGGCCACAAAGGCTCTCCTTGAGGACGTGCCGACTGAGATTTGAGGGGTGAATAGGAATTAACTGTGCAAAGAGAAAGAGCAGGCCAACTACTCTAACCAGAGGGGGCATTAGACACAAAGGACCAGAAGCAGAGGGAGCCAGACACATTTTAGAAACTGAAAATTTGGTGTGACTGGAATGCAGAGCAGGACTATAGGCTTATGGTGAAGTGTAAAGCCATTTCATAGATGGTTTTAATCTTCAAGAACAATGGCGAGTCTGTAAGGAATTTTAAAGAGCAGGATGGCCTGTTTACAATGGCGTTTTGAAAGAGTCCACTTGAGCCATGGTAAGGGAAAGATCTGAGTGTGGGGCCAGAATGGGTGCAGGGATGCCGCACAGAGGACCCGGACAGAAGTCTAGGTCAGAGCAGGGGAGCAGTGATGGAGAAAAACAGACTTAGAAGATAATTACAAGTTTGTTTTAGTTTGAAAGCTATCCTCAGAAAGATAGGTATCCTCTTACATACATACTTTAAATGCATAAATACCATACCAGCTATGGTTTTTTGTGTGTGCTATAGTTTATAATACTTTAGTGATTAGGGGTATTGTACATTAAGTAATTAAGTCAAAGACACAGTCTCTTTTCTCAACTATGTATAGAGACCATCTCTGAAAGCCCAAAGGTAGTAAGTGGTTCTTATATTGTGATGGTATTGATTCATCCTTACTATCAATTCATAATAAAAATTTTTTCCCCACAGTGGGTATGAATTTGTTCTGTTATAATGTAAAAATCATAATGTAAGTTATTTACCTTGAGAAAATTACATTGTATAACATAAAATTAAAGATAAATGTTTTTAGAATCCTAAAATATAGGGTATAATTGAGCAGAGAATATTTTAGTACTACTCTACTCGACTGTTCCCACACAATTATTCTGCGGCTTAAGACATCATTTTTCAAGTGTCAAGTATATACCAGAATTTATTTTATTTTCTCCATCTACTTTCAGTGAAAGAAATTTAAAACACAAAGCAAATGCATACTGGAAAAAATACAGGAATTGTTTAAAAATTCACCATAGGAAAACACCTTGACTTGTTTTCTTGTTAATGTTCTTATTAGCATTTTTACTTAAGAAACTAGACAAAAGAAACCAACTAAGTCAGATGTCACACTTTGTGATGGAAAAACACAGTATATCATAGACTATGATGCTGAAAAACTGTCATACTTTTTAAGATTATTTTTATACTTTTTTATAAGTTATGAGCCTACCTGCAACTTTTTGCCAAAACTAGTTAAAAAATACCCCTTCCTCTACTGAACTCAATTAATTTAAGAAACAGCTAATGTGCCTGGTCCTTCATGACTTCCATGTCTTGCTCCAACAAAATCGGTTCTTCTCTTCGTGTCCCTGCTCAGAGTGGGACACTTGTTCTCCGATACTTACAACTGTCTGCAGTGATGGGTCTCCACCAGAAAAAGACTGAAATGCTTTTCTACCTCACCATGTCTTGTGCCTATGACAAAACTAGCATATATTATGTGCTCAGTAAATACTCAACGCACAAATGACTGAATATCAAGTCACGGTCCATTACTCATATTTTCCAGAATGTCATTTCAATAACTCATTCCCTCAACTTCATAAATCCTCTCTGTTGATATATTTCTTTCTGATTTTTAGCACATATATTGTCCCTCAATAACCTTGTCCTTCCATACGTACATAGGTTTGCAAGTAAAATAGTACTACTTATTTCCTTAGGAAAAAGATAATTTAAGAATCACAGGTATTAAAGAAAAGTTTTTAAAAATTATGTTTTGCTTTGTAGAGACAACTTTCTATCCCCTGGCTATACACATAGTTATTAGTAACATATTACTGGGCCCAGTTTGCCTAAATTCAGAAAGTATTCTCTCTAGTTCTCTATAATACTTAGTGTTTTCCAAATTTCTATCCTCTACATACAATTAGTACCACTTATTTTTAAAAGATTTTATTTGAGAGATAAGAGAAAAAACGGAAAAAACAAATGGGGGAGGGGCAGAGGGTCAAGCAGGTTCCCAGCTGAGCAGGGAGCCTGACTCCAGCTTGATCCCAGGACTCCCCTGGATCATGACCTAAGCCGAAGTCAGACACTTAATTGACTGAGGTCCCCAGGCACCCCTGTACCACTTTTTAATATTTTCCTTTAAATCAAACTTACTTTTCATTTAAGTATATTTGTAAAATAAACTTTATATTGATATAAATATTTTATAATATGTATTAATATGTGATATTCATTGCCATAGCTCTTTTGTTCCTTTATTCCATTTTCTTTACCTTCTCTTAGATAAAACATTTTTTATTTTTTATTCCATTGTTCTCCCCATTACCTCCTTTGTTGTATCTTATTCTAGTAGTTATTCTAGATCTTAAAATTGTATCTTTTTTAAAGTCAACCTCAGATAAGTAATTTTATATCTTGAATAAGAGAAAGATAATATTATGACCCTACTTACATAATATATGTGGTATTTATTATTACATATGTTGTAGACCAAACACTATTTTATTTACCTTTTATATCTATGTACATATTTTCTCTTTCTGGTGCTTTCTTGTCTTTCCTAAGTTTCCATGCTTCGATTTAGAATTACTTTCCTTCCTTCTAAAGTTGTTCTTAGAACTTTGTATTTGTTAAAATAAAGTTATGCTGCTGAATTCTTTCAGTTTTTATTTTTGAGGGTATTTTCCTTGGTTATAAAGTTATATAGAATTCTAAGTTGACATTTAAAACAACTGTAGCACTTAAAAATGTCATTTTAATTTCCTCTAATGTCCATGGTTTCTGTTGAAAAATCAACTGTAAATCTTTTTCTCTTTTTAAATAACATATCTAATTGCTTTAAACAATTATACTTTTCTTTGGTATTGAACAAGTGGACTAAAATGTACCTTGGTGAGATTTTTTTATCTAACCTACCTTGGTGCTTTTGGATTTTGTGATTTGATGTCATTTATCATTTTTTGGAAATACTGTGGTTATTTACTTTTTCAGTATTGATTTTCCACTGGTTGAACATCTCTCTCCTTCTGGGATTCCAATTGCAAATATACTTGAACTTCTCATTGTAGCTTGTATTTTTCTTATGGTTTTATTTTTTTTTCCCTCAGAGTTTCATTTAGACCTTTCCAGTCGGTTTGTCTTGACTACATTTATAATAGCATCTTCTCCATGCCTCTCCATTTGTTAGATCCAGCCAATGATTTCTTAATATATTACGCTATGTATCTCTAAAATGTCCACTTGTTTCATTTTTAGATATTTCAGTTCTCTAATGAAATTTGCCATTTGGTCACATATTTAGTATACCTTTTCTTCTGTTCTTTAATATATTAAAAGTAGTTATTTTAAATCTGTATTGACTCAATCTGATGTTGAATTATTTGTTGGTCTACTTATTTTTTGTTCTTGTTATGGGCCACAATTTCCTGCCTATTCACATTTCTATTAAATTTTTATTATGTGTGTATATTACATAAAAAGAAAGCATAAAGACTTTGCTGGTGGTGGAGGTGGTTGCTGTGTGTGTGTTTTGCCCTGGACAGAGTTCCCCTTTTCTTTTGTAAGGGAGATAGGGTTGGGGGGATGGTTAATCACTTCCACTCAATCTTGCATTGAGATGGGTTATGGGCTAGGTTGCTGTTTAAAAAAAAAAAAAATGGTTTATTTCTAATTCTTTTTCTTCAGGCACAGCCCAGGCTAGAAACAGGTTTCTACAACCTAATCTCTCAATGACTAAGGAAGATTCAGTCAGCCTTTGTAGGTTTTGACTGTTTGGCCTTCCACTCCATGCTACTTTCAAATTTGGTAAACATTTTAAGAAGACAAACTATGTTTGAGGCAGACCTATTCTTCAAGTGGGACTTTGTTTCCTCGATTTTGTGAAATTATGGGAAAGTGTCAGACACCCCTATAAAGCTTCCTACCCTTCAGCATGACCCTAAATTCAGCAAATAGGCCATAGGAAAAACAGGTAGAATTTTAGGGTCCCTATAGTTTTTAACATGTTGTTCAAGTTCTACATAGAATTTGCTCATTTCACTTTCCTCTTTGTGTGAGCATAGCCTCATCTTTAACTCGTACTGAGAAGTGGTAATTACACCCAGGGAAGAAAATAACAGGTGTTCCATTTTCCACCTTGAAAATGGCTTGTCCAATCTCTTGGATTTTTTGTTCATTTAATCCTCTTTCTTTCCACAAATCTCTCTTTTTAGGAACTACTTATTAAACACGGGTGAGTTAAGTCTCTATTATTCTCCTCTGTATTTGCAGATACCTTCTGTTTTGAAACTTGGGGATACCTCAAATCCAGCAACTTCTAATCTATTCCTGAGTTGCTTTGTATACTCCTCAAGGCTATCCTGACTTGGGCAGGAAAAAACCATGGTGAGAAAGAAGTCTCTAAACTTCCTAAAGGGAGTTTCTAAATCCCATGTCAAACAAAATAGACCTGTTTTAAATGGCTTTACTAATTCAATTTATATCCAATGAGCCATTTAACACAGAACATGTGGGCCCAATGACCAAATAATTGGTTTGCCATGGCTGAAAATCAATACAATTTTTTCTGCTTAAAAAAAAAAAAAAATACAGTGCAGCACCTGCGTGGCTTATTTGGTTGAGTGTCCAACTCTTGATTTCAGCTCAGATCATGATCTTAGGGTTGTGATATCAAGACCTACATAGGGGGGCGCCTGAGTGGCTCAGTGGGTTAAAGCCTCTGCCTTTGGCTCAGATCATGATCCCAGGGTCCTGGGATCAAGCCCTGCATCTGGGCCTGCTTCCTCCTCTCTCTCTGCCTGCCTCTCTGCCTACTTGTAATCTCTGTCTGTCAAATAAATAAATAAATAAAATCTTAAAAAAAAAACAACAAAAAAAAGACCTACATAGGGCTCCATGCTCAGCACAAGTCTGCTTGGGATTCTCTTTCCCTCTCCACCAGCCTCTCCTCCCCCCAACTTGCTCTCTCCCTCCCTCTTTCTTAAATAAATAAATCTTTTTTAAAAATATGGTAGAATTTAGCAGAAGGAGAAAAGTATATATATTTTGCCAAAACATCCTGCAAAAAAGAAAAATGGCACAGACAAAAATTTCAGAATAAATTTCTGTAGGATCACAGGCCATCAACTATTAAAAAAAAAAAGGACAAAAGGGAAGAGAAAGTATATTTAATAATGCTACCTACAAATAATGAGTGAAACCGGATTTTATCTGTTATAATAAATTATTTCCTTGGGAATGAAATAACAGCTATTATACTTTACTAACTCAAGAAGAAGATGAATATACAGTAATTGAATTTTCTATGAGAGATTCTAACAAAAAATTCTAACAAAAACATTGTTTGCATAATCTTTGTCATATAATCAACTCTATAATGTGCAAGTTTAAAATGTGAATTTATCCTGACTATAAAAATGCTTCTACAAGTCTGAACTTTGCAAGATAAAAGGGAAGTGTTTTCAAAGGAACAGGGCATTTGTACCTTCACAGGCCCCTGAGTATGTAAGTGGTCTTTAAGCCTTCCTAAAGGAGAAATCTCCACTTTTGCTACCTTTATGTTAAGAGTCCTAAAAAATGGAAGTATAAGAACCCCTAAGTGAACTCTACCCAGGATCTTTGGCCAAGAAAATAACCCATGACTCCAGGCGACTGTGTGGTGTAGGGCTGTCCACCCCTCTATTTCCAAGACTTGCTTAATAATTTACCTTGTCAGAATTTATACATGTGATGCTTAAATAAAA
The DNA here is from genome assembly GCF_010015895.1 of Lontra canadensis. Classification (NCBI taxonomy): domain Eukaryota; kingdom Metazoa; phylum Chordata; class Mammalia; order Carnivora; family Mustelidae; genus Lontra; species Lontra canadensis. Next base: position 13,924,244 of record NW_022631022.1, read on the forward strand.
ACTTTTTTCTAAGTTAATTTACCAGGAAAAAAATCCATAGAAGATAGTATGTACTGGAACAAAAGTGGGAAAATAAGGGTCTGCTTGTCTGTTCTTCAGTATTTGTTCTGCTTTTCCTCTGAATTTGTGTATGACCTTTCTTTGACCTCTTTGTGAGGACAGACTGTTGGTCCATGCCATAACTAAAATCTAGTTTTATCTGTATGTATTTCATTACTACATATCTTCTTATATTAATACAAGTAGCAGTTTGCAGTCCTTTCCCAGAGTATGAGAAGTTGCCTTAGCCCATTTGTGTGGGTATGTGGCAGGGGACACACACTTATGAAACCCTGAACTGTAAAGAGCCTCTTCGTGTATTAAAGGAGAACCCAATAGATTGATGTAAGTCATTATCTCAGTCTACACATACAGTACCTCTGGTAACTATTAACATCACTATCATTTTTTATTACTGTTGGTGGTTAGGCTAGTAGTAGCAGCATGTTCTAGAATAGTAACTTTATAGAATCAATTCTCTGTGTTAATCCTTAGACATGCAAGTAGCTTGATCCTAAATATATATCCATATTACTAGATCTAGATGATTTTTAAGATCATCCTTCAGGGGGTGCCTGGGTGGCTCAGTGGGTTGAGCCTCTGCCTTCAGCTCAGGTCATGGTCTCAGAGTCCTGGGATCGAGCCCCGCATCGGGCTCTCTGCTCAGCAGGGAGCCTGCTTCCCTTCCTCTCTCTCTCTCTGCCTGCCTCTCTGCCTACTTGTGATCTCTGTCAAATAAATAAATAAAATCTTTAAAAAAAAAAAAAAGAGATCATCCTTCAGAATGCCTTTGAGGAATTTAGATTTTCCAATTTCTAGGCTACAACCAGAGAAGAGCATTCATTTGGGAAGTGAGAGTTAGGCAACTCAATCATATATCCAACCTGCCACCTTAAAGATAGTTTGGTATTATCCGTCTCAATACTACTGGTATTCACTTGATAAAGAATATTAACCTCTCTTCACCTTAGCTTGATGATTTTGTTATCAATAGCATTTATTCTTTTATAGCACTGTAAGACATCTCCTATAAACCTTCCATCTTCTTGCTCCATAGAGCAAGGTGGAAACCATGACTGCATGGTGAATCAAAAATTTAAGATCTGGTATCAAAGTCCTCAAATATTAAACCCATATTTGTGCTTCTGAAGTACTATTTGAGTATTAAAAATTAAATCTATTTAAATTAAATCTATCATTCAATGTTAAACTCTTATGAAAGATAGCTCTATAGGCTTAACTTTTTTTAATTCTCTCTGGTCTTATTATGGATGTAAATTATTATAATTTTAATTTTATCCCTAAGAACTTTTTGAAGGGCTTAAGGCTTTCAAACAACTGATCCAACTGCATTTTTGATATACAGTATTTATAGAAATATTATCATAAAAGCTAAATAGGTGTTATAGGAGATATTATAAAAAGGTAATTGTAGGTTATAGACCAAAGTAAGTCAGATCTCAAAACTTAGAAAGATGGAGGCAGAAATCCAGAACAGATAATCCAAGTGAAATAGTATATAGTTTCTTTAATGAAAGGTATTAACTCCAATACCTTCTCTGGAATTGACTCATATCTTCCAGAAGACACTGTTCCACTGCATGATTTAGAAATCTACTAAAAAGTGGGGAACACTTTCTTATACATCATTGGAAACACCATCATAAAATTTAAAAGAGGAAAAAAATCTACAGCTTTGAAGATTGTGGCTAAAAAAGAATTCTGGCCTGCCTGTCCTTTCAGATTCTCTTCACAATGATCTAGGATTGATTTATGACAGGATTGATCTATGATTCTATGAGGTTGAAATGAGAAAAGATATTATACAAATTTAAGTGCAGATTAGACATCTATTCCGACTGTAGGTTGTTTGGGCAGATTGTTTGTCTCAGAGGTGGGGGAAGAAAAACCCTCCACATGGCAGACATTGTTTTAGGCACTAAAAGTATGGTCTGTAGTAGTGCTTCTCAAACAAACTATGATTTGTTTTTTGATTTGTTTTAGATTATGAGATTTTAAGATTTCACTTGAAAAAGTCCCTGTCTATGGTAGACCACTATGTGGTCTTACTTCTCATAACAGTATGCAGCTCACACCACACGATTCCTACTCCTTTTTAATCACATGAGTCCACTGATGATGGATTCAACAGCTGGAGTTACGTCAAATTACTACATCATTTTCTAAACCCTTACTCTCAGCCTCTGTACATCTTGTGGAATGGTAAGTGTGCTTGGACCACAACAGGGTTTGCCTATTTTCCTCTGACCTCCTCTCCGTTCAACTCTATCCTCATTTCCTCGCAAGAGCAAGTAATTTTATTCTGATGGGTCAAGTTCCAGATGTCAGGTTGGCACTCTGCATAAGAGCCTAGGATCATTCCATACTCAAATATGGCTTCCATGTAGTGGTTACATACTTAGGCAATGATCTTATTCTCCCTTCCCTTCTCATCCTGCCTCTGGCCCCTCTGCTCTCCCCCAAATTTCTACTTCATGAAAGTTGGTCACTTGGTAAACTCAAGTCCGGCCCAAGTGGTGCTACCCTCCTCTCCTTACTTGAATGCCCAACCTGTCTGCTAAAGACAATAATGGCAGGATTTCAATATTCAAATTCAGACTTTACAAGGAGGATGAAATGCACTTAGGTCTCTGGCCTGAGCTACATGCTCAGTATCAGATTTGCAGGAGAATCCTACATTAAGTTATCAAACACTAATCTAGATACTGAGTACTATTTTGTTTGTACTGGTGACTTGGAATTCCACACAAAGAGAAGCTGATGGAGAGATGGGATTTATGAACTTCAGCGATTACTGGTCATGGGGTGTCAGGTTGGCTCAGTCAGTTAAGCTTCCAACTCTCGATTTTGGCTCTGATCACAATCTCAGGGTTGTAAGATCGAGCCCTGTGTCAGGCTCCACACTGGGCATGGAACCTTAGAATTTTCTCTCTCTCTCTCGCTGCCCCCCCAAAATATTATTGGCCATTATGCCATCAAATATAATTTTAAAATAAAATAGTAAAGGAGGAATTTTGATAGTTCAGTTGATGAACCAGCTTTTGAGAGCAGTGTCTCATGGAGACAACCGGGCTGTAAGTTAAGCAACTTAAGACTACAGCTGCTAATAGATGCACAGGACAGACTGACCAGGGGAGACTTCAATCAAAAATGATCTTTAGTTTTGTGTTTTTATGGGTACTAGTAGAGTAAATAAGATGTAGCTATTGATATTAGATTGGCCACTATGGATTCTGTTTCTCTTGTGCTTATTTTGAAACTTTTTTTCTCCTTTAGTCTGATTTCTCATTCAGGGATGATCAATGGCTTGCTTTTCCATGGTAAGTTAGTTTCTCCCGCAAGACAACAAGTTGTGGAAAGGAAATATTTTGGCCCCATTAAAATAATCAAAGTCAGCCACAGCCTGGGATGTTGAAGAGGTAAGCAAAGATAAAGGCACAGATAAGCCTGTTTTTCACTACCCCTAGACTCACAGCTTGGAAAGTACATGTAGAAGCATGTGTGGTCAGGAGGCTTGAGGTTGGCCAAAGTAAAATTTTCAATATTTGGCAAATTTACTTTCATGAGAGATTTCTTCTGAACGCATTTAAACTCAAACTGAAATCAAGACCCCTATCACTATGATCACCTGCTTTATCTGTGTGTACACTCAAATTGCTTACGCCTGGAAAAAAGAGAAGACTATACATTTGGTTAAGAAATGCTGTTACTTCAGAGAAAATACTGAATTCTGAATTGTGTGGGCTTGGAGCTGGTGGTATGATTTTCTTACGTGTCCTGTTAACTCATTAGTGCTTTGAACGAGTGGGACTCTGGATGGACTGAGCCATAGATTAACTGAATGTTAGAGATGCTAAAAGAGCTAACCTATTCCCATGAACAAGGTCCTGGTCTACTGTTCCTGACATAAGGATTCAAGATGATACTAAATTCTCTGAGACTGAGCATCAAGTGATAAAAACAGTGAAAAATATGAAAAAGAAAATCAAAGAATTTTAAATTTTAATAATTTGGAGAATTCAGTTTCTGTGAAGAAAATTAAATAGTTTTGATTTTAATCTGATAGAATGTAATAATACAGTTTTTATTGTTCATACTATTATACTGTTTATACTGTTATACTATTTTTATATTGCTGCAAATTTAGGATCTGGAGTCAGGTTATCATTCAGACTTTACTATATTATACTCTGGTTAATAACATAGTCAGACTCTTAATTTCACAAAACAAACTGAGGGTTACTGCGGGGAGGGGGGTTGGGAGAGGGAGGTGGGGTTATGGACATTGGGGAGGGTATGTGCTAAGGTGAGTGCTGTGAAGTGTGTAAACCTGGCAATTCACAGACCTGTACCCCTGGGGATAAAAATATATTATATGTTTATAAAAAATAAAAAATTACAAAAAAAATTAATATAGCAACAACCTTTCTACAATCCTGTTTACTCACCATGTAACAGGCTAATAAATGTTTATGTCAATCATATTTTTAAAAAAAACATAGATAACACAGTTGGGAATTATTAATATGAATGAATTGTAGGTCTATGCTACAGAATGGCTATGAAGTTAACTCAGGATAACCAATCACACTGGTTTATTAGGATGCAGCAGAACCAGGATATATTTTGGGGAAATAGCCTTATAAATGTGAGAGCTGGACACCCTAACTATAAATTTAGACTTCAGCCCATAGGATTAAGAGAAAAAAAAAGTGGAAGAGTGTAGGGAAAGGAGACTGTTTTCCCCCTTGAGGACATCAGGGTATTTCTTCTGTTACACACCTCCACAAGGCCACATCCACCATTTCACTTTGGGAGGAGCTATTACTAATCTCATTAAACTGGTAAAGTTTAAGACATTTATTTGGCCATATGTACCAGTGGCCATACCTGACATGTACTAAAAGGCTAAGAATCCATATTCTAATAACTTTCCAATTCTCTGACATGCAACTTGCTGGATTAATTCAGCTAGTTCCAGCCTCCTGGAACAATTAGTAGAATTCCTCCTATTCTTTTCATTGGATTCCTTGAAGTCTGGCCTTAGCCTGAAAATTTCATACTCGGCCTTCAGGAGAAATACAGTATACAGGTTAAGAGACCAGATTCTGGAGTCAGACTGTCTGGCTTCCTATCCCTAACTCTGACCCTACTTAGTAAGTCTGGGCAATTTACTTAACCTTCCTGTGCCTTATTTTACACAGCTAGAAAATGGGGATACGCATAGTACTTCTCTTGTAAGGTTATTGTGAGGCTGAAAAAAAATGATCTGATACATTTCAAGTTCCTAGGACAATCCTCCTATAAATGTTAATCGTCATTGTTGTTATATAGTTTCACTTTGGGATCAGGACCTAAGCAATGTTCCCTAATTGAGCTTTTCACTAAAAGGTCTGCATTGGGGTTTACTGGGTACCCAGCAGTTCTTTCTACACTAACATTTAATTCTTATTTATTGCTTTAATCTTGTAAATAGAGGAGGGGTGGTTGGCAAGGAAGGATTACAACATTCCTTCATCCTCAGAAATCATTAAAATCTCACCTCTACCCCTTACTTAGCAGAGATCCTTAATCAGGCTTTAACAAAAGCTAATGAGATCTCAGTGTTGTCCAACAGAAATACAATGTAGCTGTATTAATAAAGTGTATTTTAGTTAACCCAATGTATTTAAAATATTTAGCACATAATCTAGAATTAAGATAGTTTGTATTTTTATCATACCAATTATTTGAAATTCAATGTGTATTTATGCTTACAGTACATCTCTATCTGGACTAGCAACATTTCAAGTGCTTGATACTCATTTGTGGCTCATGACTATTGTATTTGACAACAGGATCCAAATCATCCACCTCATTTTACTCATTTCATGTTTCATAATCCATTGATTATAATCTATTTTATAATCTATTGACTCAGTATTCTGTATCCTATGATGTGAGAAAGTAGATGACCTAATTAGTTTAATTAAAAGTATATACTCCAATTTTCTAGGATAAATCAGTTTCAAATAAATTTATATACCATGGTCCAGTTATCATAGGAACTAAGCTTCCCTGAATAAGCTCACTTTACCTTTACAAACTTACAAAGTGGCAAGAACAATTCTGCATAATTGAAATCCCTCAAAATATTACCAGCATGTGATGTCTTAGCCCGACACAGCCAAACTCCTAAAGGAACACTTGTTAGAACTAAGTTACTAAAAGTAAATGTAACTTAAATTGTACCCTAAAGTCTAAGGAGATTTATCAATTTTGCATTCATTCAATAATTTAGATGTACCACAGGAATAAGTTGATTAGCTGTAAGGTATAAGATTATGGAAAATTACACTAAATCTTAAATTTGGGGAAACAGCCTGACTTAACTTAAAACTCAGACCACCTCAAGGAAATCTATGTTAAACCTCTTACCACAAGTAACATTATTGAACAATGATGGACAATCGAATTTCTAAGTCTTAGAAATAAATCTTTTAAGATAACCATAAAATAGAGCACCTAAATTGGAAATTCTTCTGAGAGTGAATGGAATATACTATCACTAATGTACAAATCAAACTAGTTAATAATTTCCCTCATCAGTGTTACATGTGGCCTCCTTATAAACCTTCATATATATCATGCAATGCACAAGTTGTTCCTTTTAGAAATAGCCTTTAGGAATAAAGGTTTAAACTACTGACTTCATAACAAGATTCTAGATCTAGTTTGAGGTGACAGATTATACTTATGAGAAATATCCGAGGACAGAACCTAAAATCAGATGATCTCGAGGCATCATTTTCTCTTGAACATTATAAGGCCAGCACAGTTGTTATTTCCTCCCTGCACTCAATTCTCCTATCACTTTTATCTCTTTTGGAATCCTGTGAATTACATGGATTTCAGCAAACTTGGGTTCTCATTTGGGTTCTGCTGTCTAGTAGCTGAGTGACTTTGGGTAGATAACTAATCTCTTTGAGAAACTCCTTTTAGACGTGAGTAATGATATTGGTCTCACAGGACTGATGAGTGAGTGACGTCCTACAGGCACTGTAGCATGTAGTATGCATGGACTCCTGTCTAGCTCTCTTTTCTGCTGTTGTATTGATCTCTATATTTAAATCTTGATTCTGATCCACTGGCCTTGAGTAAGCATGGAGTTCCAGGGTATACGACTTTGACATTAGCGGCTGATACCTTCCAAATGTATGGTGATTGTTCTCTTCTATTCTTCATCCACTGCCACGTGGAATCTAAACCTAACTTTTTGTCCCTCTCTCAATGCCATGTCCCTCCAACACATCTAGTTCGTCACAAGTCCTTTGAATTTTACCACCTAAGTAAGTTAGAGAATTCATACTATTTTTACTGCTATTTCTTCTTTTCTTTTCTTTTTTTTTTTAAGATCCTCATTTTGAGTTTCCTTTCATCCAGTTTTTATTTTTTTTGTTTTGTTTTTTAACAATAGTATTCTAACTGGTTTCTCTCTCTTCATGCTTATAAGCTAAGAGTTCAATATACTGGGTCAGTTCTATTGCTTAAAATCCCACACGAGTTTTAAAAAAGCTTTCTGTATAAAACCCACGTGCCTCAGCATAGCACACCCTTCACGATGGAGGCTTTGGCTACACTGTCTCCCTGGCTTTGTGCAGGTACACATTAGCTTTATTATCTCCATGCTGAAATTCCACTAGTTTCCACCAGTTTTCCATTACTATGTCCATGCTGAAATTCCACTAGCTGAAATTCACTGTGTCAGTCTATACCTCATCTCTTAAAAATCCTGTGTTCTTGGCATTGAAAATTGTTCCTTCTAGTCTGTGTGGAGATCTCTATTCATTTTTCGAGACCCAGCTCACAAGAACACATCTCTATTACCACTTTCTGAATGGCGCTCTGTCCTCTGCCCCTCTTCTTAGGTCCACTCTTTTATTAAAGCTCTTATTTTCATTAGTTGTTTTTGAGTCCATCTTCCCTAATAGCCTATTAGCTCTTGGAGGCCAAGGTCCAAAACTAATTATGGAATTAATGTGTGCTTCGGGCCTCATTCTGCTTTAAGAATTTGAGACTAAGGTAGAATCATAGTTTATTGAAGAAGCTGGTTTGTTGTAAACACAAGTTGGTTTTAATCCTTGTGTTTTAGTTTTATTTCTTCATGTTATATATTAGAGAATACGATTATAGTGCACCTGAACCAAAGCATTTGCTCAATTTTGATATGAATTAAGACAGCAAGAGTATGATTAAAAATTAAAAGCAAGGCATTTCCATGAATTATCTATACAAAATTAATGAGTTGATTATGTAAATAAGCCAGCTCACTAGTAGTAGAAACTCCTATATTCCTGGAGAGGATGGAATTTGTATAAAAGAAAATTCTATTCTGTGCTGCAATCATTTACTTTCTTATTATTTTTAAGTGTAATAGCCCAAATATCTAAAATAAATTCACAGAAGTAGAAATAGTATTTCCTCACCCTCTATGCAACACCCATATATGGAAAGGAAGGATAAAAACTATCTATTAAACACGAGGGTTGTAAATATAGAAAATGCTAAGCAAGCTGTAGGTAGAAAAACTAGTGATTTTGGCAAGGCTGCAGAATATAAGGTTAATATTTCAAAAATAAATTCCAACTCTAATTCTGAGAAACAAAAACCTGGCAAGAAAAATTTTCTAAAGTACAATTTACAACAGCATTCAAAACCATGAAACACTCAGAAATGAATTTAACAAATACTTGCAAAAATCATACACTACAAACTACAAAAAAAATAAATAAATGCAAGGAGAAATAAAAAAAAAACCCCAAATGGAGAGATATTTCATGTTCTTTGATGAGAATGCTCATTATTTTTAAGATGACAGTCAACCAGAAATTGATGAAGAGATTTAATGTTTTAACAAGCATAATTACAGCAGACATATTTTAGCAGAACTTGTAGACATTTATATGGAAATTCAAAAGACCTAGAATAGCTTAAAAAAATACTACTCAGCAACAAAAAGAAATGACCACTGATAGAGTCAGCAACATTATGCAGAGCCAAAGAAGCTGGAATCCAAGAGTACTTATTGGATTATTCCATCTATATACAAAAAGTCAAGAACAGGTACAATTCATCCATAGTGATTGAAAGTTGTTGATTGCCCACAGCCTAGGGTTAGGGATTGATTGTGAAGGGACAAGTGAGAGTGTTTTTCAATGATGGAAGTATTCTACATTTTTATTGAGTTGGTTAAACAAGTGTGTGCCCATTTGACAAAACTCACCGAACTATGCACTTAAAATGGGTTCATCCTACTGTGTATAATGTATAAGCCCATCCTGTGGTTTTCCTATATCCACACTTTGGGGTTTTTTTTTATTTTTTTTTTAAAGATTTTATTCATTTATTCAACAGAGAAAGATCACAAGTAGGCAGAGAGGCAGGTGGGGGTGGGGGAAAGCAGGCTCCCTGCTGTGCAGAAAGTCCCTGATGTGGAGTTTGATCCCAGGACCCTGAGATCATGACCTGAGCCGGAGGCAGAGGCTTAACCCACTGAGCCACCCAGGTGCCCCTATATCCACGCTTTGTATGCAGTCCCTTTTGCAAACAAACCTCTTGGATTCTCCTGTTTTGTAATCCTATCTGTTCCCTGCCCAGTCCCTGACTGAAATAGTGGCTTATACCTTTAGGCCAGTTTAGTCACTAGGTATTTGTGAAAGATGGGGGATTCCTGAAGAGTCTTCTTGTGGGGGAAAAAAAAGCCTAGGGAAAAGGGCTCACCTGTGGAGTACTGTTTGCAGAACTCTAATGGAGTACTGAGCCTTCCACGCATCACCTCTAAAGTCGAAAGAACTTAATGTACTGGATGTATATTACAACACATAAAATTCTGTAACTTCTTCAAATGAAATGGCTCCATCTTCCTCAGAAAAATATGACATTATAAGGAAAAAGGCAATTAAAAAAAAAAACCCTTACCCATGTATTTAATCTTAAATCAGTCTCTCAGTACCATATATGACAATATAATTATTCTGAAATCCCCCAAAGTATATAGATCATATTCTCTCATATATTTATATACTCCCTCTATACCATTTATATATTAGGAGATCTTATCTTTTGCCAGTTATGAACTTGGAATTAACAGTCACCTGTGTGGCTATGAGCTAAAATGATTGTGTTTTTTCCCCATTTTTCTTCTTTTGGCACAATGTAGATTTATGTCTGAGAATTCTATCATTAGAAAAACTCTCCATTAACACGTTGTATATTTCTCAAATACAAATGCTTCTCAAGTGCAAATCTATTAAGTCACTATCGACACGCGTATTATGTTAGCAACAAGCTCTTCTTTCTTTCTAAACAGATAGGTGAGAGCAAGTTCTTATCTAAAAGAAACAGGAACTTATTCTGATAGCATTCAATTTTTAACGGTATTTATAGAGCTCCCATTATCTAACATGCACTCTTCTAGACTTAGGAGTATACTGACTGGCCAAAAAAAAAAAAAGATACCATCTTTGCTGATATGAAGCTTACAACCTTGTGGGAATGGAGACAGACATCAAACACATCTCATAAAAGAGAGAGATTCATAAACGGTGAAATGTTCCTTGAAGGAAAAGCAGTGACACTACGAAAGAGAACAGGGTGATCTATATAAACTGTAGGGCAGGGGAATGCTTCTTGGAAGAATGGTTCCCAAAGCAGAGATCGAAGGCATGGATAGGAGTTGGTGAGGAGAGGTATAGATATGTGCCCAAGAGCACTCCAGGTAATGAGAACAGCAAGCTTAAAGCCCCAACGCTGGAAAGTAGAATCATCACACTCAAGGAAACAAAACCAGCCAGAATGGTGGGCAGTAGAGTAAAGGGAGAGAAGAGGGGTTATTAGATGGGTTAAGGAGGCAGCCTGGGCCATCTAGCTCACATTCTGCATTTGAACTTTAAGTGGAATGGAATGCCGTTATTTACAGAGAAGGACCCTAGAAACACCAGTAGTCAGTTGCACCAACTATCAAAATTGATAGGAAAGTTTAGTAAGGTGGCCAGTAATATGTAAAATGCTTAAAAAAAAAATCAAGAGTTTTTCTACACAGAGAAAATCCCATACTTAGGAAGAGGCTGGGTTCTGAAAAGCTGTTCATAATTCCATTAGCATAAACGCAAAATGACTGAGAGAAATTTAAGCTTGTGCCCATGCCGTGTATTTTCACCAAATGGGCTTGTGAATTAGTCCATCAAAGCTGTTTAATGCTAAGTGCAGTAAGTCAGTCAGAGAAAGACAAATATCATATGATTTCACTCATATGTGGAATTTAAGGTGAAAACATATGAACAACAACAACAAAAAAGACCAAAAAAAAAAAGACTCTACTCTAGAGAACAAGCTGGTAGTTGCCAGAAAGGAGATGGGTGGGGGATGGGTGAAATAGGTGCTGGGGATTAAGAGTACATTTACCATGATGTGCACTGATGTACACAACTGCTGAATCACTATTTTGTGCAACTGAAACGAAGAGGACACTGTATGCAAACAAGACTGGAAAATAAATGAAAAATAAATGTGTTTAACCAGACACACGCTTCTAAATATTTTCTCAGGCTTTTTTAAAGGGACAATTTTCATCTATGTCGAAAAGTTTCAAGCAAATGCCCAGTCCCTTTGATGGTCTCTGCCAGGTTCAATGGCTAAGTTACCTGCAACACCTTCCTTGTCACCTTTCATTTTGATGTTGTGTCTCTCTGGATGGGCCCTTGGCCTCTCCAACCTGTGGCCACCATCGGCTTCCTTAGCAGGACTCTACTATGCTTCACCTTCTGAATTAATACCCAGTTAATGGGTGACCAAATTGATACAAATGTTCTAGCCATATCTTTAATATTTTTCCATTTCACAAGTCACTTTTATTGATTCTCGATCAATGCTGATTGCATATGGGCACTTGCTGCGTGTTTTAAGATTTATTTGCATCCTTATAATGTGTGGCTTGCCAATTTATTTCATGTGCATGTATAATATTTTAATTTTCTTTTCTTTTCTTTTTATTTTTACTTTCATTTTCAATTTAATCCTAGAACTCTACTTTCTGAAGTTCTTCATGTTTTGGTACTCTCATTGCTGTTGAATTAAATAAACACATTGGGGTTACAGTATTCATAAGCTACCTCAAAAATGACCAAACACTGAAAGCAAGCCATAGCCTGAGCTGTCTAAGAACAAAAGAACTGTGGGCAAAAATTCCCTCCATCTGATGTTAATATGAGCAGTGATACACTTGTGTTATAGAGGATATGAAAGTTAGAAGTTGAAAACACTTGCTGGGAGGAGTCAAGATGGCGGAGAAGTAGCAGCTGAGACTACTTCAGGTTGCGGGAGATCAGCTAGATAGCTTATCTAAAGATTGCAAACACCTACAAATCCAACGGGAGATCGAAGAGAAGAACAGCAATTCTAGAAACAGAAAATCAACCACTTTCTCAAAGGTAGGACTGGCGGAAAAGTGAATCCAAAGGGACGGGAAGATAGACCCCGGGGGGAGGGGCCGGCTCCCGGCAAGCGGCGGAGCAACGGAGCACAAAATCAGGAATTTTAAAAGTCTGTTCCACTGAGGGACATCGCTCCAGAGGCTTAACTGGGGTGAAGCCCACGTGGGGCCAGTGTGGCCTCAGGTCCCGCAGGGTCACAGAAGGATCGGGGTGTCTGAGTGTCGCAGAGCTTGCAGGTATTAGAACAGGGAAGCCGGCTACAGAGACGGAGCCGAGGAGTGACTCTCATCTCGGGCTTACCTTGAACCGGTCGCAGGCTCGGTGAGCTCGGAGCGCGGCTGGAGGCCAGGCAGACGGGAGTAATTGGGCGCTGTTCCCTGAGGGCGCACTGAGGAGTGGGGCCCCGGGCTCTCGGCTCCTCCAGGCCGGAGACTGGGAGGCCGCCATCTTCATTCCCGTCCTCCGGAACTCTACGGAAAGCGCTCAGGGAACAAAAGCTCCCGAAAGCAAACCCGAGCAGATTACTCAGCCCGGCCCCTGGTAAGGGCGGTGCAACTCCGCCTGGGGCAAAGACACTTGAGAATCACTACAACAGGCCCCTCCCCCAGAAGATCAACAAGAAACCCAGCCAGGACCAAGTTCACTTACGAGGAGTGCAGTTTCAATACCAAGGAGAGCAGCGGAATTCCAGAGGAGGAGAAAGCAAAGCACGGAACTCATGGCTTTCTCCCCATGATTCTTTAGCCTTGCAGTTAATTTAATTTTTTTTTCTTTTTCAATTTTTTTTCTCTTCTTCTGCTAATTTTTTTTAAACTTTTACCCTTTTCTTTTTTAACGTTTTTTAACTAGTTTATCTAATATATTTATATTTTTTCCTTTTTATATTTTTTCATTATTGGTTTTCTTTTTTTATTTGTTTCTTTTTTCTTTT
>NW_022631022.1:13937804-13947629 GCF_010015895.1 Lontra canadensis
CCCCCCCCCCCCCCCGATTTGGGATCTCTTCTGATTTGGCTAAAGCATATTTTCCTGGGGTTGTTGCCAACCTTTTAGTATTTTACTTGCTCCTTCATATACTCTTATCAGGACAAAATGACAAGGCAGAAAAATTCACCACAAAAAAAAGAACAAGAGGCAGTACCAAAGGCTAAGGACCTAATCAATACAGACATTGGTAATATGTCAGATCTAGAGTTCAGAATGACGATTCTCAAGGTTCTAGCTGGGCTCGAAAAAGGCATGGAAGATATTAGAGAAACGCTCTCGGGAGATATAAAAGCCCTTTCTGGAGAAATAAAAGAACTAAAATCTAATCAAGTTGAAATCAAAAAAGCTATTAATGAGGTGCAATCAAAAATGGAGGCTCTCACTGCTAGGATAAATGAGGCAGAAGAAAGAATTAGCGATATAGAAGACCAAATGACAGAGAATAAAGAAGCTGAACAAAAGAGGGACAAACAACTACTGGACCACGAGGGCAGAATTAGAGAGATAAGTGACACCATAAGACAAAACAACATTAGAATAATTGGGATTCCAGAAGAAGAAGAAAGAGAGAGGGGAGCAGAAGGTATATTGGAGAGAATTATTGGAGAGAATTTCCCCAATATGGCAAAGGGAACAAGCATCAAAATCCAGGAGGTTCAGAGAACCCCCCTCAAAATCAATAAAAATAGGTCCACACCCCGTCACCTAATAGTCAAATTTACAAGTCTTAGTGACAAAGAGAAAATCCTGAAAGCAGCCCGGGAGAAGAAGTCTGTAACATACAATGGTAAAAATATTAGATTGGCAGCAGACTTATCCACAGTGACCTGGCAGGCCAGAAAGAGCTGGCATGATATATTCAGAGTACTAAACGAGAAAAACATGCAGCCAAGAATACTATATCCAGCTAGGCTATCATTGAAAATAGAAGGAGAGATTAAAAGCTTCCAGGACAAACAAAAACTGAAAGAATTTGCAAACACCAAGCCAGATCTACGGGAAATATTGAAAGGGGTCCTCTAAGCAAAGAGAGAGCCTAAAAGTAGTAGATCAGAAAGGAACAGAAACAATATACAATAACAGTCACCTTACAGGCAATACAATGGCACTAAATTCATATCTCTCAATAGTTACCCTGAATGTTAATGGGCTAAATGCCCCAATCAAAAGACACAGGGTATCAGAATGGATAAAAAAACAAAACCCATCTATATGTTGCCTACAAGAAACTCATTTTAAACCCGAAGACACTTTCAGATTTAAAGTGAGGGGGTGGAAAAGAATTTACCATGCTAATGGACATCAGAAGAAAGCAGGAGTGGCAATCCTTATATCAGATCACTTAGATTTTAAACCAAAGACTATAATAAGAGATGAAGATGGACACTATATCATACTCAAAGGATCTGTCCAAAAAGAAGATCTAACAATTGTAAATATCTATGCCCCTAACGTGGGAGCAGCCAACTATATAAACCAATTAATAACAAAATCAAAGAAACACATCGACAATCATACAATAATAGTAGGGGACTTTAACACTCCCCTCACTGAAATGGACAGATCATCCAAGCAAAAGATCAACAAGGAAATAAAGGCCTTAAATAACACACTGGCCCAGATGGACATCACAGATATATTCAGAACATTTCATCCCAAAGCAACAGAATACACATTCTTCTCTAGTGCACATAGAACATTCTCCAGAATAGATCACATCCTCGGTCCTAAATCAGGTCTCAACCTGTATCAAAAGATCGGGATCATTCCCTGCATATTTTCAGACCACAATACTCTGAAGCTAGAACTCAATCACAAGAGGAAATTTGGAAAGAACCCAAATACATGGAGACTAAACAGCATCCTTCTAAAGAATGAATGGGTCAACCAGGAAATTAAAGAAGAATTGAAAAAATTCATGGAAACAAATGATAATGAAAATACAACAGTTCAAAATCTGTGGGACACAACAAAGGCAGTCCTGAGAGGAAAATATATAGCGGTACAAGCCTTTCTCAAGAAACAAGAAAGGTCTCAGGTACACAACCTAACCCTACACCTAAAGGAGCTGGAGAAAGAACAAGAAAGAAACCCTAAACCCAGCAGGAGAAATCATAAAGATCAGAGCAGAAATCAATGACATAGAAACCAAAAAAACAATAGAACAAATCAACGAAACTAGGAGCTGGTTCTTTGAAAGAATTAATAAGATTGATAAGCCCCTGGCCAGACTTATCAAAAAGAAAAGAGAAAGGACCCAAATCAATAAAATCATGAATGAAAGAGGAGAGATCACAACTAACACCAAAGAAATACAGACAATTATAAGAACATATTATGAGCAACTCTATGCCAACAAATTGGACAATCTGGAAGAAATGGATGCATTCCTAGAGACATATAAACTACCACAACTGAACCAGGAAGAAATAGAAAGCCTGAACAGACCCATAACCAGTAAGGAGATTGAAACAGTCATCAAAAATCTCCAAACAAACAAAAGCCCAGGGCCAGATGGCTTCCCAGGGGAATTCTACCAAACATTTAAAGAAGAACTAATTCCTATTCTCCTGAGACTGTTCCAAAAAATAGAAATGGAAGGAAAACTTCCAAACTCATTTTATGAGGCCAGCTTCACCTTGATCCCCAAACCAGACAAGGATCCCATCAAAAAAGAGAACTACAGACCAATATCCTTGATGAACACAGATGCAAAAATTCTCACCAAAATACTAGCCAATAGATTCAATAGTACATTAAAAGTATTATTCACCACGACCAAGTGGGATTTATTCCAGGGCTGCAAGGTTGGTTCAACATCCGCAAATCAATCAATGTGATACAACACATTAATAAAAGAAAAAACAGGAACCATATGATACTCTCCGTAGATGCTGAAAAAGCATTTGACAAAGTACAGCATCCCTTCCTGATCAAAACTCTTCAAAGTGCAGGGATAGAGGGCACATACCTCAATATTATCAAAGCCATCTATGAAAAACCCATCGCAAATATCATTCTCAATGGAGAAAAACTGAAAGCTTTTCCGCTAAGGTCAGGAACACGGCAGGGATGTCCGTTATCACCACTGCTATTCAACATAGTACTAGAAGTCCTAGCCTCAGCAATCAGACAACAAAAAGAAATTAAAGGCATCCAAATCGGCAAAGAAGAAGTCAAACTATCACTCTTCGCAGATGATATGATACTATATGTGGAAAACCCAAAAGACTCCACTCCAAAACTGCTAGAACTTGTACAGGAATTCAGTAACGTGTCAGGATATAAAGTCAATGCACAGAAATCAGTCGCATTTCTCTACACCAACAACAAGACAGAAGAAAGAGAAATTAAGGAGTCCATCCCATTTACAATTGCGCCCAAAACTATAAGATACCTAGGAATAAACCTAACCAAAGAGACTAAGAATCTATACACAGAAAACTATAAAGTACTCATGAAAGAAATTGAGGAAGACACAAAGAAATGGAAAAATGTTCCATGCTCCTGGATTGGAAGAATAAATATTGTGAAAATGTCTATGCTACCTAAAGCAATCTACACATTTAATGCAATTCCTATCAAAGTACCATCCATTTTTTTCAAAGAAATGGAACAAATAATCCTAAAATTTATATGGAACCCGAAAAGACCACGAATAGCCAAAGGAATATTGAAAAAGAAAGCCAGAGTTGGTGGCATCACAATTCCGGACTTCAAGCTCTATTACAAAGCTGTCATCATCAAGACAGCATGGTACTGGCACAAAAACAGACACATAGATCAATGGAACAGAATAGAGAGCCCAGAAATAGACCCTCAACTCTATGGTCAACTAATCTTCGACAAAGCAGGAAAGAATGTCCAATGGAAAAAAGACAGCCTCTTCAATAAATGGTGTTGGGAAAATTGGACAGCCACATGCAGAAAAATGAAATTGGATCATTTCCTTACACCACACATGAAAATAGACTCAAAATGGATGAAGGACCTCAATGTGGGAAAGGAATCCATCAAAATCCTTGAGGAGAACACAGGCAGCAACCTCTTCGACCTCAGCCGCAGCAACATCTTCCTAGGAACATCACCAAAGGCAAGGGAAGCAAGGGCAAAACTGAACTATTGGGATTTCATCAAGATCAAAAGCTTTTGCACAGCAAAGGAAACAGTTCACAAAACCAAAAGACAACTGACAGAATGGGAGAAGATATTTGCAAACGACATATCAGATAAAGGGCTAGTGTCCAAAATCTATGAAGAACTTAGCAAACTCAACACCCAAAGAAGAAAGAATCCAATCAAGAAATGGGCAGAAGACATGAACAGACATTTCTGCAAAGAAGACATCCAGATGGCCAACAGACACATGAAAAAGTGCTCCATATCACTCGGCATCAGGGAAATACAAATCAAAACCACAATGAGATACCACCTCACACCAGTCAGAATGGCTAAAATTAACAAGTCCGGAAATGACAGATGCTGGCGAGGATGCGGAGAAAGGGGAACCCTCCTACACTGTTGGTGGGAATGCAAGCTGGTGCAACCACTCTGGAAAACAGCATGGAGGTTCCTCAAAATGTTGAAAATAGAACTACCCTATGACCCAGCAATTGCACTGCTGGGTATTTACCCTAAAGATACAAACGTAGTGATCCGAAGGGGCACGTGCACCCGAATGTTTATAGCAGCAATGTCTACAATAGCCAAACTATGGAAAGAACCTAGATGTCCATCAACAGACGAATGGATAAAGAAGATGTGGTATATGTACACAATGGAATACTATGCAGCCATCAAAAGAAATGAAATCTTGCCATTTGCGACAATGTGGATGGAACTAGAGGGTATCATGCTTAGCGAAATAAGTCAATCAGAGAAAGACAACTACCATATGATCTCCCTGATATGAGGGAGAGGAGATGCAACATGGGGGGTTAATGTGGTAGGAGAAGAGTAAATGAAACAAGTTGGGATTGGGAGGGAGACAAACCATACGTGACTCTTAATCTCACAAAACAAACTGAGGGTTGCTGGGCAGAGGGGGGTTGGGAGAGGTGGGGGTTATGGACATTGGGTAGGGTATGTGCTATGGTGAGTGCTGTGAAGTGTGTAAACGTGGAGATTCACAGACCTGTACCCCTGGGGGAAAAAATATATATGTATGTTTATAAAAAATAAAATTATAAAAAAAAAAGAAGTTGAAAACACTTAAATAGGGAAGTATCTGTATTAATAAGATTTTTAACAAGAATGCGATGTTTAGTGTAATATTTAAAAATTATCTGCACTTAAATGTGTAGCAATAATTCTTTGCATATATTTAGAATATTTCTGGAAGGCTATTAAAAACTAAACTATAATAAGCACTATGTGCCACATATTGTTATTTTTTAATCCCACTGTCTCACTTAATTTTCACTGTATCAGGCTATTACTACTTTACAGATGAGGAAATTGAGGGGATAGCATTAAGTCCAAGGTCATAGAGTAAGGAAATGACAGACTGAAAAGAACAGTAGGTATTTCAGAAGATGCAAAGTGCTCTGGTGGCAAGGTTTAAAGATGATTTAGACCCATTAAAGTATATATATAGAGAGGGTGTTCATTTCCTATTGGCTGCTATAACTAAGTACCACAAATTGAGTGGCTTAAAATAACACTAGTTTATTATCTTACTATTCTGATAAGAAGCCCTAAAATCAAGGTGTCAACAAGGCTGTGTTCCTACTGTGGCTTTAGAAGAAAATCCATTTCCTTGCCTTTTCCAGCTTCTAGGGGCTGAAACTGCCCATGTCCCTTGGCTTGTGGCCCCCTTCGCTCCATCACTCAGACCTCTGCCTCCTGTGTCATCACAACTCTTTCTCTAACCCTTCTACTTCTCTTATAAAAACACTTATAATGACATAGTTAATAGATAACCCAGAATAATATCCCCATTTCAAGACCCTGAATTTAATAATATTCACAGTATTCCTTCTGCCCAAGTAATATATTCACAGGTTTCAGGAATTAAGATGTGGAGATATTTGCAAGGCTGTCATTATATATAAATTATATTATAACTATATATTATATCTATGATATATATAACTATAATAATATAGTATATATTATATATAATATATAGCATATAGTATATATACTTATACATAGTTATAATGTAAATCATATATAATGATTATATGTATGATTACATTATAATGATTACATATATAATGTAATATGATATATAAAAATATATATGCTATAATATTTGCATAGGGAGGCAGAGAAAGACAAGATGGCATAATTTTACTTTATCTAGAAGTCTCTTCTGTCACCTGCTTGGGGAACATAGTTTGGAAAGTTAAAACTAAACTCAGTGATTAGGATTACTCAACATGTGTTTTCTCTAGATTTCTCCCTCATGCTTTATCTGGAAGGATTTGAAAAGGGATTATTTAGGGGATTATTTTAAACTCAGATTTTTTTTTTAAAACACAGCTCTATAAAAGATTAGAGAGCTGATAAATTAGAGAGCTGGAAACTAAAAACAAAACAAAGCAAAACAAAACAAAACAAAAAAAAACCCATGTTAAACAGAATGTAAACTGGTTTGTTTTAAACACAAAGGAAAGGAATGGGGGAAGATTCTTGAGTCCAGAGACCCAAAGAGAACTTTCTCACTAACAGCCAGGGAAAGGTGAGTTTTCTGGAAGTGGTCTAAAAGGTCGGGGCGGGGGGTGCATCTGGTGGCTCAGTCAGTTAAATGTCTGCCTTCAGCTCAGGCCATGGTCCCAGGGTCCTGGGATCGGGCTCCTTGCTTATTGGGGAGCCGGCCTCTCCCTTCTTCCCTTCCCCATGCTCATTCATACTCTCTCTCTCTCAAATAAATAAATAAATTCTTTAAGTAAAATTTAAAAAAAATAAAAGGTAGAAACCATAATGAGATAAATTGATTTAAAAGCAGAACTCTGGTTTTAACAAAAAGACCCTTAATCAGATAGCAAAGCTGATAAAATATCAGAATATGATCTAATGGAGCACAATAGTTCAAATAGTTCATGTATCTCTGATCGCAAAGGCTGGCCCAGGTAATGTCTCCAGATGTCTTTTGGTTCTTTCATCTATTATTTCATAATGGCACAAGCCAAAGGAGTTGGTTCCCTGAATTATTCCATTACCGGGGATGACGCCTCTATTGAGCCAAACAGGGAAATGGTTGTGTCTTTAGCTTTCTAATGAAATTAATAAGGATTATATTCAAGTCACTTGTCTGGGATCACCTCAGCCCTTTTGGAGTCATAGGCTGTAATCTGCTATATAAGAGAAAAAAAAACAACAACAACAACAAAGAAAAAAAACAACAACAAAAACAACCACCCCTTGAGAAACAGACACTTGTTTTCTCTCTCATGCATACACTCACACATAGAGATTTACATATAGTAAAATGACTATCATAGGTCATTTCCTAATAACTAGAGGGCAAGGCAGAATGGAAATGGGGATTTCAGATGGCCAACATAAAATCTGTGCTTTAGCAAAATCACAAATCCATCTATGGCAGGGACATGGAGATGCTTAGAAAAAAGCAATTTGCTTGCTAATTCACAAAATGCCTGCTCTATCTAATATGAAACAAAACATAAAAATACCGAAACAAAAGAAAACTCTGAACTTACAAAAATATTGAGAGGTTTAGTCCCATTTTAAGAGAAATTGTGGCACTGTTATTAATTCTCCCAGTTCACTGAAATATTCATAAGTAATTAAATCAGCCAGGTGCAGTTTCCCTAGACAAAAACCATTGACCCCAGAAAGCCTTGTATCATTGTCCAACTAGGCACAACTACCAGGTAGCAAATGAAGGCTTTATGAGTAATGCTAGTCGAGACCTCCATCCTGGGCCCAAACGGGCCAGCTTATTTATTCTTGTTTATTATTCGATTTATAGAATGACATGGAGATTAAACATGGACCAAAGAACTATTTATAACAACCCACTGAGTCTGGACCAGCGGAGCCTTTTAATTGTGGGGCTGTCCTGTTACCCCCATTGGCTTTTCCTAGCCCACCTTAGGCTCATATATCCTAGTCCAATCTGAATGTGCAGATGTGCGTATTTTTCACATTACAAAGGGTTTTCCCTATGTGACTATTTAAATTCTCATTAAATTATACCTTGGTATTTAAAATCTAAACTATTAAAAAACTATCAGATATAGTTAGAGACGCATATTTGAAAACATGGTATGATCAGTGACCAGCTTGTAATGAACATTGTCTATGAGCTGTACATTGTGTGAAATGTCTCCCTATGTTGATTCATTTACCTATGTTGGTTCATTTAATACAACAGAATGAGGCAAAAATTGGGCTTATTCTCTGGTATTGGTGAAGAATGGTTTTATAAAATGAGGTAACTTGCCTGTGGGTATACTGCTGAATAGCTATTTAGCTAGAATTTTAATTCTAGACTGCAGAATCTTATGCCAGATTTAAAGCTCAGGAATTCCATTTCTAAATAAAAAAAGAGGATGGATGACTCTAGATCTTTTTAAGTTAGTCTTGGAACACAAGTATATGTAAGCAAGTTAAGGATATCCTGGAGTGATCAATAGCTTACCATAGTTTTTGAGACACAAACACAAGCCACAAGCTTTTGTTCCTTGATAAAAGGAAGAAAGAAGTTGCATGCATTGTTATGACGATTTAGCAACATTCTTTCTTCTTGGCATTTAACCCAGGTTTCTACAGTCTCTCTTTCCACGCCAATTCCACCTAGCTAGCACTCCCATGGAGTTCACTATCCAAACTCTATGCCAGTGTGAAACTGTTCCACAGGGTCTAGCCCCCCACTCCTAGTGGGCCACACAATATTTCTGTTTGACCATCCATTTTGTATTTTCTCCAAGTTGAAGATGCTTAAAACTAAAAACATCAATTATTCTAAAGTAGTCCCTCTGCTCTCTTCTTGTCAATAATACTCCAAAAGTCTTTCAATGGTCTGGTTTCTGGTATATATTACAAATAACTTCTACCTATATAGGATATATAACTTCATTATGTAAAAAATATATTTATTTTTAATTTCCTATTCAGATGTCTCCCCTGGCTCCTGATTTCCTTAAAACTGGTGTTTTACTCAAGAACTCAAGAAAGGATAAATTACACAAGTGATATAATATCCCAAGGAAGAGGAAGGTACATATGGCTCTTCTTCATTCACAAGATTCAGATGCTTTCTCCAGTGTGCGACTGCCACAATCATGAGCCAACATATTCTTCGGGCATTTGCAGTTATAAAAGCAGATTAGGAAACAAAACAAAACAAAATCCATACTTCTTAGCCAATATTTAAGTCCCTTCCCAATCTGGCACTAGCCTATCTTTAAAACTTTTCAGATCCCAACAAAACCCCTTGTGAACCTTATTCATCTACCATACTAGATCACTAATCCCCATCTCCAAATCATTGTCTGTGCCAGTAGAGCCTTAAGTAACAAGAAATCATTAATATACATTTTGGCCTCAAGACCACCTGGTTTTTCTTGTTTCCTATGATCTCTTAATTCACATGCCTGTCTTATCCACTCAAAGATCTTCTCAACACAATACAACATGCACAAGGAGAGAGATGGCCTCATGCTTCTGCATCCTCCAATCAGAAAGAGTCACGGAATAAACAGTGCCTTTGCACTCGGTGTGCCCTCAGTAAATGTGCTGACCTGATTTTGAAATAATTTTGCAGTTCCGTTCCTTTCGTTTTCCCTCTCTATTCAAGTACATTGACACTATATATATATATATATATATATATATATATAT
>NW_022631022.1:13947639-13976971 GCF_010015895.1 Lontra canadensis
TATATATATATATATATATATATATATATATATGGTGTGTGTGTGTGTCAGATTTTTACTGTGTTCATTCTGCCTGGTCCAGTAGTCTCAACAGAATTGGGATGCTAGAGAAACTTGGCCATTATTATATCTGCATGTTTACGAGGCAGTTGTACTGCAGCCTGTTCAACAGTGAACATGAAATGGCTGAAGTAGAAGTAAGACACATCGCCATTAGGGAGATGTTTAATGGTGTGATGCAGGAAGTGACAAGCTTCTAAGAAGTGGTAAGATCAGTTTTCAGCTTTGACTCCAAGAAGTTGGCCTTTCCTGCCAACATAGTGGAATAAACCCTGCTCATGCCCCAGCCTGGATAATAACAAGAAAAAGTCTTATCTCAGTTGAGATGAATATCTAGCTAACAAAAGCAGAAAACTGCACTTTGAGACACAATGAAATGGAAGAAGTTTGTCAATATCTGTTAGGTCTTCACTCAAATGTCAATCTTTTTTTTTTTTTAAATGAGACAGTCCTACTGAGTTTTATTTACTTGGCTTCCTCCAAGAGGCAATAGAATAGATTTCTGCTCAAATTTCTCCTCACTGTTCAATTCAGAAATGGACTCTTCATTCTATCTCTTAAGTTCTCTTTCTCTTTTTTTTTTTTTAATTTTATTTATTTATTCGACAGAGAGAGATCACAAGTAGGCAGAGAGTCAGTCAGAGAGAGAGGGGGAAGCAAGCTCTCTGCTGAGCAGAGAGCCTGATGAGGGGCTCAATCCCGGGAACCTGGTATCATGACCTGAGCTGAAGGCAGAAGCTTAACCCACTGAGCCACCCAGGTGCCCCAAGGCCTCTCTCTTTCATGTTCCTTTGTCTTTCTGGAGATGGGTTCTGTCTTTCTTGAGATAGGTTTTCAAGAGGCAAATAATCAGGTCCAATGAAATTTGCCAAGCAGGAAACTGGTATAGATGATTACGTTTTCAAGCTTGAATCTATGCATTTTCTCAGGCAGAAACCCTAAGAAGTAGAGCTTCATAGGCAGATGCACATTGCCTAATTTAAAATCTCTACAAGAGAATATATGAGCTACCTATGTTACAAGTGTGGGAATCATCCCAGAGAAACCTTCTCAGTGGTCACCCGGGGCAGCTAGAGTCCCCTAGATTCCCTCAGGTGGCCAACTAATCCTGGTTTGCTCAGGATTTTCCCAGTTTTAGCATAGAAGGTCCTGTGTCCTGAAAAACCCCTCAATCACAGGAAAGCCTAATGTTGACCACCATGAGCAAAGCTTTTACTTTTTCTATAATGTACCATAAGACTTTTTTTTTTATGTGCTAAGTACAAAAGATAAGATGCCCTAAATAATCCTGTGAGCTCATTATGATTATAATCCATAGTTCAAATGAGGCATTATGATTCACAGATTAAATGACTTGTCCAACCTCACCCAGCTAATAAATGATGGAATCAACTTAAAACTAGGCCTTCTATTCAAAATTCTGTATATTTGCCATTATAACATATTGTCTGTCTGTCTTTTCCTCAGAGATGATACAGAACAGTCCCCTCTTTAGGTCCCACTGACCGAGTGGAAGAAATAAAGATATTATCTGCCCTCACTTACTGTTTTATTTGTAATTTGTATCCTTTGAATTGTTTGCACCCAGTTGGCAAGAGGGGATTTCAGAACTGTTTCCCAAAGAAACAGCTCAATGTCACATAGCTTTTTGTTTCTCCTTAGAAGTTACTTATACAACACAATATAAATACACACACACACCAGAATTACTTCTTTCCCTTGATGTTCAAGGTCTTACTGACGAGTATGAATTGCCCTACCAGGTTCTTTGTTCCCTTGTAAGACAGGAACTCCGCTGTCCTTCCTGAATTCTGTGACCCATCAATTTCCTGACTGCTAACCCAGTCTTCCATAAAATAGGTCTTAATCCAAACCTCAATTGTGATATTGTCCAAGTACTCTCTTCAGATTCTGCATAAACAGGAAACAAATAAATATACACACTGAGAAAAGTTTTCACAGATCTCATCACATTGGACAAATCTGAGCCTCAGCTCCAACCCAGATAGGGTACTCTGTAGTATGCCAATCCATGGTTTCATTTAATCTATAGCTTGGGTACTTCCCATACTTGATAAAAAATAAGTGTATCTTGTTGCAAAAATTAAGGAATCTTCAAAAACATGAGTTTCTGTAGTTGTCACTCTGACTCCGGAATAACTACTTCAAATTGTTTCCTGAGCAGATCTTTATATGTAAAGACTATGTGGCAGATGGTGTCCTCTTATGTGAAAAAAAATTATAATCAAATTGTTCTTAGCAGTGATGGCTTCCCCCAGTCTCCTGCTTTGGCCTTTCCTACCTGTGACCTTAGAGTCTGAACATCAAGATAATGAGCACGAGATATAGTGATGTTTATCATGGTTGACAGAGTTATGGGAGAAATACTCAGAGCAAAAGCCATGTCTGCTATGCTTGAATGCACTTGCTTATGGAGACTAATTTCTATCTAAAAATTAAGTTTCTTGTACTTTTGGCAGATGACTCTGCTCTAGTTAATGAAAAGTATGCTACCTTTTGAAGAGAAATTCAGATTCTTTCTTCTCATTGTTATTACTTAGTGGTATTGACTCAAACACTATGTTCCCAGAATACCTGAATCATTTTCACAAGACACAGGTATTCAAAATTATAGATATAGGATTCAAAAGATGAATATATTTAGTATCTTCAGTCAGGAAATTGAAGTTTCAGCTTGTCCAAATATACCTTCCACTGCTCTCCTTAATATACTCTGACCTGTTATTCTCTGATATATTTTCTTGCCTGTGAAACTATTCAAGTTTTTATACTGCTTCCTGCTCCGCCTTTTCTTTTCCATATGCAAATATCAAAATTCTTGGGGAGCCTGGGTGGCTCAACTTATGAGATAGGTAATTCCGAAGAACATTTAATTGTAGGTATGCATGCTTACAGTTGATCATAAAAATGGCCTTGGTTCTTTACTCTTCCCATGGAGTCAGGGTCTATGTCCACGTCCCTTGAATATGGATTTATGACTTGCTTTGGACAAAAAAAAAAAAAAAAAAATGTAGCTAAAATGATGATTGTCAGTTCCAGTCTTGGCTTCAAATGGCCTTGCAGGCTTCTACTTGTTTCCTTAGAATTCTGTCACTGCCAATACAAACAAACTTGGTCTGACCAGCTAGACAACAACTATCACATAGTCCAATCCCCTCTGTTGCCCAGACAATAGCCAGACACCCACAGACCATACTGACCATACATGTGTAAGGGAATGCAGACAAGATCCCTGGAGTCATTATGTTAAGCCACTGAGTTCTAGGGTGGTTAGTATGATCATATTAGGATATAATATTAGTATAAGATGTAACAGAATCTTCAGATGGGAAGAAGCTTTAAACACTCAAGCATCTGATATTTAAATTTCCCTTTGCAACACTTCTAACACATCACACATAAGCTATTTAAATAACTCTAGAAATGGGGAACCTAGTTTTCACAAAGATAGCTCTCACTTTGGAAATTTCTCCTCATATTGAGCAGAAGCCTGCAGATTATATTTTGTCCTGTGGGAAGCTCAGGACAATTTAACTCCTCTTCTTCCACACCTCCTCTCATCAATATTTGAAGACCTCTAACCTCCTCTCTTTTCCAGATTTGGCTCGCCCGGTTCTCAGGTGGTTTTTCCTATGGTCTGATTTGAGATCCCTTTCCAGCTTGCATGTTTGATCTGCAAGCTGTCTCCTCTTTCTACATCTGTTTAACTGTTGTGCCCTGAACCAAGTGCAGATGTCCTGGGAAGCAGCAGGGCTCCACTGGCCGCAGAGCTACCCGCCCCCACTGTGGACCTGGTCCTTGGTGCACCCTAAGGCTGCTTGCCTTGCCAGTCTACCCGCTATCACCACAATCTTACTTGATCCATCACCAGATGTGATGACTATTTTAATTTTTTCATGTGTTGACATTAAACATCTTCCTCTCCGCTATAGAACCCAAGAACATTCCAGTGTTTTTCTCCTCTAAGACGCATGATGGAACTGCACTTCAACCTTCCCTTTAACCTAGTCACTGCCCTGTTATCTGCTTTGCTCACCACCATATCAGCGGAATGGAAGTATGTCACACCTGTGTGTTGTTTTAAGGGTCTGAGCTCTGGTTGCCGCATTCTAATTTCTCTGCAGTGCAATCATGAAAGCATGGGTTGGAGAAAACCTCTGCCAGCTTGGTACCCCAAGCAATAATGAAGAGGAAAGTGCATCTTCTTTCCCTGTATTTATATGCACTAAAATTGTAGCATGAGTGACAAATAAACCTTTACTTAATACATAGAGATTTGGTAGATGTTACTGTATTATAACCTAGCTTATCCTGACTGGCACACTATTTATACTTCTTGTTAGCTTCAGATTATTGTGGTATGCTAAGAGCTTCTGGATATTAATTGCAACATCTAATAAACAAGTTATTTTGCCCAGCCTTATGTTACCCCCAAAGCCTATACAATCAGATCCTTTATATTTCCATCTCGATCGATTAAAGGCAATCTGCCTATAGCAATTCTTAAAGCACTCCCTAAAATCCTCCCCAGATACAGAATTATTCATGAATTATCATACTTTGGGTTGAAGTATTCAATCCATTTTTAATTCCTTTAGGTGATTTTTTAGGGGTGATTCTGGAAATCCATAGCAAATACCTAGGTAGAAATAGATCTACAATATTTAATTGATATATCCACTTAGAAATCTCATAAACCCCAATGCATAATGAAACATTAAATTAAAAATAGAATATTTAATTCAAAAGAACCGAAACCAGAAATAAGCATAATTTATTTGCAAATTAATCAGCTTGGCCTAATAGTGAAGCAGCTAAGCTCTGCCTTTAGATAGACCCAGTTCAAACTTCGGCTCTGACACTTAGCCACTGTTTGACTTTGACCATACTTAATGTCTCTAAGCCTCATTTATGTTACCTGAACAATGGAATGATTGTAACATTTACCTCAAAACACTGCAATGAGGATCAAAGGAGGTAATGCACAAATAATGCTTAGATGTGGGGTTGTTATAGTCTAACATTAAAAAAGGTATTAGTTATTATGTCTTTATAATAATTATGAATTTGAGGTAGTACCCCATTTTTAAAATGACATTGAAAATGTTTCTTTTTTCTCTACTTCATACTGTTTCTAAATGCTAAGGAAGACTAAAAGTAACAGAATTGAGGCAGAGTTCTAACAGCAAGACTTCGAATTTAATTAAGAATTGCGTATTAAACAAACTTTTTCCTAAAAAAATTTAAAAAATAACAAAAGTGGGGAATTGGAGGGCAGGGAGGGGCAGAGGGTCAAGAGGAGAGAGAATCTTAAGTAGGCTTCACACTCCGCAGGAGCCTGAGGCAGGGCTGGATCTCATGACTGAGTTGAAATCAAGAGTCAGATGCTTAAATGATGGAGCCACCCAGATGCCCTTAAAACCTGCATAAGGAATAACACGGAGGGCATTGGGAAATGGAGAGAAGTGAGTTGGGGGAAATTGGAGGGGGAGACAAACCGTGAGAGACTGTGGACTCTGAGAGTCAAACTGAGGGTTTTAGAGGGAAGGGAGGTGGGGGGAGGGGTAAACCTGGTGGTGGGTGTTAAGGAGGGCATGTATTGCATAGAGCACTGGGTGTGGTGCATAAACAATGAATCCTGGAGGACTGAAAAGAAATAAAATGAAAAAAAAAAAAACCTGTTACTTTCAGTAAAAGTAGTTACAGGGTTATGGAAAAATACTAATTTGCTGACAGTGATGATTTTATGGTTCTATTGTACTATAGTCTGCCTATGAGAGAAAACACTATCTTTATGGTATATGGTATTCATTTATCAAAAGATACTTAAAAATACATTTGATATATTCTGTATTAGGAAAAACAATAATCAAGTTCAGTGCTCCTCTTTTCCTAAGATGTTTTATGTATGTTAGGTGTACTCAACAGACATATCAATTGCATTTTGGAAAGAACCAGCAGGCTTAAGAACCATGATACTCATTAAAATTGCCAACTTATTTACTAGGGTTATTTTCAATATTTTCTGACTAAAACTGGTGATGACACAAGTCATCTAACTTTTCCAACATAAGTGATTATTCTGCTCAGTATAACAGATATTTTCCACAGTTATACTGAACTGAAACTAATTTAAAAGACTGACTACTTGAATATTATCTTTATAAAGGATCTATCAATGATTTTAATTTGCCAGTCCTCAAACACATACTCTCTGGAAGGCCTTAGAGGATTAAACTTGATTCTATATGGTATATCTCAAAAGATTCATTGATTTCCTAATAAATTTAAGCCAAGTCAGACTTACATGTCATAATTAAAGAGGTTTTCAAAAACAGGAAATGAATAACATGCATATAGTCAATAAGCAAACTAAACACAGAGAAAGCTTTAATAAAGAAGGCTTTAATAAAATGTGCTTCTACAAAGCCCCCCCACCCCCTGCCCAACAGATTTGCTCTTAAGTTTCTTAACTAGCAAGCTTATTTTTATTAGACTAGATTGTTCCTAGTAGCTGCTGGATTAATTACATGAGTCCTTCCATTATGTTCAGAATCCAAAGAAATTATAACAAGTGGTAGCTTGAGAGATGTTTTTTATTGTTTTGTTTTGTTTTTTTCTTTTGAGATGGAGCCAGACCAGTGAAAGAAAACTTGAGTAAGAGTTGCAAAGTTGAGAAGGTAGAAGTAGCACCACACTTAAACTTATATTGGTTTCCTTTTCCAATTGAGAAAGGGTCTCAGGTTCTGGGTGTATGATACAACTTCTACCACCAAAACTGAGCTGACCTTAATAAATACTGATCTTTGGAAAATACATAATTTGGGATTCCTTTAAATTATGCCTCAAGTACTATGAAGTGGAGATAGTGATTTGAGAAACTAAGGAAGGCAAACACCTGGCTGGCTGTAGTTTCAACTGGCAGTCACCTAAGGATGAAAGGAAACACAAGCCCTTTCTGGGGAGCCAACCAGCACTGTGCACAATTATGGAAGGCTCCAGTGCAAGGAACTAGCTAAAGGAAAGTTGCCAGAGTTGATGGTGGCTATGGTTTCCTTCCCTGAAATGAAGACATTATCTGTATCTTGGGCTGATACAGAAGAGGGGTTGTGTGCATTCTGTGAATCTAAAATACAAACCTATGTCTAAGAATAAAAGAGTGGCCTTTATACAATGAATAAAATTTGGGGTTGCCCTTGCCTGCAACCCAGGATGATCCTGAAGATTTTTTTTTATCCTAAGTATTAAGTAATAAAAGTAAAAAATGGATTTGGAAGAATTTTCTATGGCCAGCCATCTCAGCACAGAAAAAGGCTTCTATGATGGTAGAAATGAGATTTCTTGTGGATATGTAAACCTGGAAGAACCTGTTCAACAGTATCACTGGGGATTAGAGCTGGTGGGGGATGGTCTTATACAGTATCCCTGGGTTGACTGTGGATAATATTCACATGTATCTTCTGTGTCTGTAGTCTATTACTAAGAAAGAACGTTAAGCTATAAACTCAGACCTGAACATGAGAGGATAAAAAGGTGTCAGTCTCTAATGTTATCAACTATTAGTTGCCTGAGCTTAACAGCTTCATTTTCTTAGCCCTTTGACTGAGTACTTAACTGAGTAAGTTCTTTGCCATTGGCTGTGTAGGAAAACAATATGCCTAAACAAAATGGTTTATAATCCACTCCACAAACACTATGAAGCTTATAAGGCTGATTTAGATGGTAGTGACTTTGATTTTACTTCCATAGATTCCATGTCAAAATGTACTTTCCATGGTTCCCAAAGGGGTCATGGTTGTAGTCCTGGGGTCTTGTAGGTCCATACATCGAAGGTGTGGCTGGCTTCTGTGGCTAGTATCAAGATATTCTCTAATGACCCCATGATTTTCTAAATAAAGAAGGTATCAGGTGCTTCCTGAGTAGTTTCCAAGAGATCCTTGGGAAGCATTCAGCTGATCTTGAATTAGAGAACTGATTGTCAGTAGTAAGCCAAAATTAGATAAGCAGGTTTTTTGGTGGGTAGTGAAGGGAGAGGAGGGCATAGAAAGCTAATGGCAGCTTAGCAACCAGTTCTTAATATATGGGTTTTAGAATGTTGGTGGCCTTATTGCTGTCAGCTTTCCAAATTAAGAGATTCTTTGTCTAGGCCAAACCTTGGTCTATAGGATATAATGTATCTGCCCAGTAGGGACTGTAGGCAGAGTGCTGGGGACTAGGAAGTATGGAGAGTTTATGGTAAGGTTGGGACTTCCCCTAGCTTTGCATGAGATTCTTTTCTGGCTGATCTAACTACCCTGTGGCACGACTATATCTGACATTAGCCAAGAGATGCCAGGTCTTATTCAACCTTTAATGGATTAAGCAAGAAAACTTCCTTTATTACTTTTGCAAAAAGCAAGGTGACAAAAGTCATTCAATTATTAACTATAAAAGCTCTCCTCCTTGGATTAATAATGGAACTGATTAAAGTAAAGTTTTTAATATGATATGAATTTATATCTAGGATGTTCTAAAGTGTGAAGGTTTTCAGATGGGAGAAGAAAAGGGCAAAATTTATATCTAGGCATAATTAGAGTAATATTTTTATGGATTTGTTCAACCCAAACTTCACAAGTTTCTCCCAAGTAGAGAAACAGGGATTCAAGCTCAAAAGCAAAGTAGCCTTCTGATCAACTGGGGTTAAATCTAGTGTGAGAAAAGTCCCTTGATTTCTTTTTTCCTTGTAGGGATTTAGTGATACTGAATTTAGGGGAAGAGGAGGAGCCAGATTTTTTTTTTTTTTTAAGATTTTATTTATGACAGAGAGAGAGAGAGAGAGATCAAAAGTAGGCAGAGCTGCAGGCAGAGAGAGAGGGGGAAGCAGGCTCCCCACTGAGCAGATAGCCCAATGTGGGGCTCGATCCCAGGACCCTGAGATCATGACCTGAGCTAAAGGCAGAGGCTTAACCCACTGAGCCACTCAGGCGCCCCGGAGCCAGATGTTTTTAATGCTCCCAGTAGTTCTCATTTAGGTCTTATCATGAATGCATGATTGCTTCAGGATTATTTTCTTCCTAAAATGCAGTAGGCCTGAATCTTTTATGAAATAATTCTAACTAACTCATCTAAGAGACTGCCAAATCCAAAACAAGGTTAATATATAAGTGAGGTCCTCATAGGGGCAAGGCACTCTCATAAGCTTTATGGAGGACAATCTAAGTGCAAAAGATCAACTTTAGTCCTTTAAAGAGTTTAAAATCAGATTGGAAGATACAAATATGTGTTAATTCATGCAACTTGAATTCATACATGCTAAAGGAATGACACAAATAGGAACATAAAATGGAGATGATTCCTTATTCTGTAAAGGGAAATAGAAATCAAGATATTCAAAACCATATAGAAAGATCTACACTGGAGAAATGAGGAACCATTAAATACATTTAAGTAGAAATGGCTGTGCTTTAAGGAGATTAATCTTTAACAGTGTACAGACTGAATTTAATGTGGAGGAATTAATGAAGGAATATCAGTTTGCATTCACCTAGGTAAAAGGTATTGAAGATTAAAATTAGATTAATGGAAATACAAATAAAAATAAGTTGAAAATTATGAGCATGGTGATCTGAATTGCTATCCAATAATGAATTAGGAATGCAGAGCTGTCTGTGTCTGCTAGCTCTTATAATAGTTAATAAGCTCTAATTTGAATTCATTTTTACCTAAATCTATAGTGACCTCCTTCTATACCTAACACCCTGAAGGGAAAGGAACTCTTACATAAAAACTTACATACTGAAGTTTTTACCTACTTATATACCTGAACAGCTAACTGAGAAATAAAAGAAAGAGAAAGGCTTCCCTTTCTCTCCAAAGAGTAACCTGCTACTGAGACTGAAGCAAACTTACATGCGGGCTGTCATTTTCTTAATAGTTGGCACATTTGGTTCAGAACATGCAGGGGTATTTGTGTAGTATGAACCAGTGACCCAAGGAAGGGATTATAGAAGTGGAAACAGCCATTGTCTAGACAGGAGAATTTCTGGGCTTTTCTTTAAAAGTAAGGAAGTTAAATGAAGGGATGAGGGAGAACCTCATTTATGGACTAGGTAGGAAAAAATGAAATGGATTATTCTCAGCTACCTAAGAGGAGACTACTATGAGAAAAGATGAGGCAAGAGCCTCTGGAGAGTAAGAACCACCTTAGCTGACATCTTAAATGATTTTAGGCACTGGCCAAATGTGAATGTCAAGACCAGGAGTGGGTAAACAGGGCATGAGGACAGTATATAAGCTTTTCAACTTTAGAGAGAAATACAAAAGCCATGTCAGAACCATGGCAAGTATCAGGAATATATTAAACCACTTATATCCACATATCGTGCAACCTAACTCATTTTAGGTGTTATAACAGTAACAATAACAAAAAAAAAATCATTATTTTAATCAAGGTAAATTTAAAAGCAAAGGAATTATTCAGAACTTTGGCTGATAATTGCTTGCTCATGTTTATCATGTTACTCATTCATGGCAATAATCAAACTACCTTGAAAATTTTGGCAAAATTTTTATATATGTATATATGTATACACATATCCATACAAATACATACTTTTTTTTTTTTTTTTTTTTGCAATTGTATCTATTTGAGAATGAAATCAAAATGGAAGCTTCTCTTTTTCTATTTGGATATCTCTTAATGTCCTGCCTTTCAACAATCCCTTTTCCTCACCTCTCTCAACATACACCTCTTTTCTGCCAAGGTCCAATGTTCCCAGTAGTGGCTGCAAAGTCACCACCAGGTTCCTGGGATCAGGAAAGCAGCTCTATAGCCTAGGTCAGAACCATGACAGGAAACAAACCTTCCTTTCACATATGCTTGAGGAACTTAGCACCAAGAGAGCTATCCTAAAGAGAACTTGGAAAACTAGAGAAAAAGAACAAAGAAGGTCAGAATTTCCTCTCCCCAGCTGTCTTCCTCTTGTTCTCACCACTGTTTTGTGGACTTCCTTGGAATCTAGTAAAAACAATGCTAGGACCATGAGACTAGAAAGACATTCTATAAATGCCTTGTAATTTTCCTCATCATGCAACCAATGAAACCCTGACTACAAATGTCCAGTGAAGGGGGAACTTAAGTTATACACAAAGAACCAAAAAATTGTCATTCTAATTTTAAAAAGTGATTCAGAGGAGGAGTCAAGATGGTGGAGGAGTAGCAGGGTGGGGTGACATCAGGTCGCAGGAAATCAGCTAGATAGTTATCAAACCATTCCGAACACCTACAAACCCAACAGGAGATCAAAGATAAGAAGAGCAGCAGTTCTAGAAACAGAAAATCGACCACTTTCTGAAAGGTAGGACCTGTGGAGAAGTGAATCCAAAGCGACGGGAAAATAGACCGGGGGTGGGGAGGAGCCAGCTCCTGGCAAGCAGCAGAGCAATGGAGCACGAAATCAGAACTTTGAAAAGTCTGCTCCACTGAGCCACATTGCTCCAGAGGCAGGGACAGCATGGTCTCAGGTCCGACGGGGTCACAGAAGGATCAGGGGTGTCTGAGTGTCACAGAGCTTGCAGGCATTAGAGCAGGGAAGCCGGCTACAGAGACAGAGCCGAGGAGTGAGCTCTCAGCTCAGGGTTACCTTAAACTGTGATCCGTGGCACAGTCAGGCCACTGCTTTCTGAGCAGGGACCCCACAAGTAACAGATCCGGGGAGACCCCCCTGGAAGAGTGGCAGGGACCTGCGGGGTTTGAAGACTCCAGGCGGGGCTGTGTGCCAGAGACAGAAATGCTCAGTCACAGGCTGGGTGAGCTTAGAGTGTGGCCGGGGACCAGGGATATGGGAGTGATTGAGCATTTTTCTCTGAAGGCACACTAAGGAGTGGGGCCCCAAGCTCTCAGCTACTCTGGGCTGGAGAATGGGAGGCCGCCATTTTCATTCCTGTCCTCCAGAATTCTATGGAAAGCATTCAGGGAACAAAAGCTCCCAAGAGCAAACTGGAGCAGATTACTTAGCCCAGCCCCTGGCAAGGGCAATGCAATTCTGCCTCAGGCAAAGACACTTGAGAATCACTACAACAGGCCCCTCCCCCAGAAGATCAATAAGAAATCCATCCAAGACAAAGTTCACTGATCAAGAACAGTGGAATTCCAGAGGAGGGGAAAGCAAAGCATAGAATTCATGGCTTCCTCCCCATGATTCTCTAGTCTTGCAAAGTTAATTAATTTTTAAAAATTTTTTTCTTATTCTAATTTTTTAAACTTTTACTCTTTCCTCTTTTAATGCTTTTAATCTAGTTTATCTTAACAATATCTTTCTTAAAAAAATCTTTTTGAAACTTTATTATTATAGTCATATTTTACCCTTCATTGTATCTAACTTTATCTTTTGTATATACATAGGGTTTTTTTCTCCTAAAAAATTTTGGGATTCAACTTCTCCTAATAGATCAAAATATACCCTAAATCTAGCACAGGGTTTGTTCTAATCTCCAGCCTGAGCAAATTCTCTCCACTTTCATTTTCTTTCTTTTCCCAACCAACTTATCAACTCTTTTTTTTAGAATATTTTTTTTAATTTTCATCCTTACAGTCATATTCCATCCCTTCATCATGTTTATCCTTATTTGGGTGTGTGTCTGTGTGTTTGTGTGTGTGTGTGTGTACACATACATACATGTATGTTTCTCTTTCTTTAAAATTTTGGAAGGTAGTTTCTTCTAAGAGTACAAAATACTGCCAAAACAAAGTGGGTGGCTCTATTCTATTCACCAGTCTAATATATATATATATATATATATATATATATATATATATATATATATTTATATTTATATTTATATTTATATTTATATTTTCTATGTTCTTTTTTAATTTTTTTTCTTGAACTTCTTTTTATCCCCTTTCTTCTCCCCATGATTTGGGGTCTCTTCCAATTTGGTTAATGCACATTTTTCTGGTGTCTTTGCCACCCTTATAGTATTTTATTCTCTTGTTCATATATTCTTATCTGGATAAAATGACAAGGCAGAATATCTCACCACAAAAAAAAAAAAAAAAAAAAAAAGAACAAGAGGTAGTATGGAAGGCTAGGGACCTAATTAATACAGACATTGGTAATATGTCAGATCTACAGTTCAGAAAGATGATTCTGAAGGTGCTAGCTGGGCTCAAAAAAGGCATGGAAGATATTAGAGAAACCCTGTCTGGAGATATAAAAGCCCTTTCTGGAGAAATAAAAGAACTAAAATCTAACCAAGCTGAAATAAAAAAGCTATTAATGAGATGCAATCAAAAATGGAGGCTCTTACTGCTAGGATAAATGAGGCAGAAGAGATATAGAAGAAGTGATATA
Organism: Lontra canadensis; assembly: GCF_010015895.1. NCBI lineage: Eukaryota > Metazoa > Chordata > Mammalia > Carnivora > Mustelidae > Lontra > Lontra canadensis. The sequence continues at coordinate 13,961,055 of NW_022631022.1, forward strand.
GAAGACCAAATGATGGAGAATAAAGAAGCTGAACAAAAGAGGGACAAATAACTACTGGACCATGAGGGGAGAATTTGAGAGATAAGTGATACCATAAGACAAAACAATATTAGAATAATGGGATTCCAGAAGAAGAAAGAGAGAGGGGGCCAGAAGGTATATTGGAGCAAATTACTGTAGAGAATTTCCCTAATATGGCAAAGGGAACAAGCATCAAAATCCAGGAGGCACAGAGAACCCCCCTCAAAATTAATAAGAATAGGTCCATCATCTAATAGTAAAACTTCCAAGTCTTACTGACAAAGAAAATCCTGAAAGCAGCCCAGAACAAGAAGTCTGTAACATACAATGGTAAAACTATTAGATTGGCAGCAGACTTATCCGCAGAGACCTGGCAGGCCAGAAAGAACTGGCATGATATATTCAGAGCACTAAATGAGAAAAACATGCAGCCAAGAATACTATATCCCGCTAGGTTATCACTGAAAATAGAAGTAGAGATAAAATCTTCCAGGACAAACAAAAACTAAAAGAGTTTGTAAACACCAAACCAACTCTACAAGAAATACTGAAAGGGGTTCTCTAAGCAAAGAAATAGCCTAAAAGTAGCAGACCAGAAAGGAACAGAGACAATACACAGTAACAGTCACGTTATAGGCAATACAATGGCACTAAATTCATATCTTTCGATAGTTTCCCAGAATGTAAATGGGCTAAATGCCCCAATCAAAAGACACAAGGTATCAAAATGGATAAAACAAGAACAAAACCATCAATATGCTGTCTATAAGAAACCCATTTTAGACCCAAAGACACCATCAGATTGAAAGTGAGGGAATGGAAAGCAATTTACCATGTTGATGGACATCAAAAGAAAGCTGGGGTGGCAATCCTTATATCAGATCAAATCAATTTTAAGCCAAAGACTATAATAAGAGATGAGGAAGGACACTATATCATACTCAAAGTGTCTGTCCAACAAGAAGATGTAACCATTTTAAATATCTATGCCCCTAACATGGGAGCAGCCAACTACATATACCAATTAATAACAAAATCAAAGAAACACATTGACAATAATATAATAATAGTAGAGGACTTTAACGCTCCCCTCACGGAAATGGACAGATCATCCAAGCAAAAGAACAACAAGGAAATAAAGGCCTTAAATGACACACTGGACCAGATGGACATCACAGATATATTCAGAACATTCCAACCCAAAGCAACAGAATACACATTCTTCTCTAGTGCACATGGAACATTCTCCAGAATAGATCACATCCTGGGTCATAAATCAGGTCTCAACCAGGATCAAAAGATTGGGATCATTCCCTGAATATTTTCAGACCACAATGCTCTGAAGCTAGAACTCAATCACAAAAGGGAATTTGGAAAAAACCAAATACATGGAGACTAAACAGCATCCTTCTAAAGAAGGAATGGGTCAACCGGGAAATTAAGAAGAATTGAAAAAATTCATGGAAACAAGAGATACTGAAAACACAGCATCCTTTCTGGATCAAAACTCTTCACAGTGTAAGACTAGAGGGTACATACCTCAATACCATCAAAGCCATCTATGAAAAACCCACAGAGAATATCATTCTCAATGGAGAAAAACTGAGAGCTTTTCTGCTAAGGGCAGGAACACAGCTGGGATGTCCATTATGACCACTGCTATTCAACATAGTACTAGAAGTCCTAGCCTCAGCAATCAGACAACAAAAAGAAATTAAAGGCATCCAAATCGGCAAAGAAGTCATACTATCACTCTCTGCAGATGATATAATACTTCATGTGGAAAACCCAAAAGACTGCACTCCAAATTTGCTAGAACTCATATAGGAATTCAGTAAAGTGTCAGGATATAAAATCAATGCACAGAAATCAGTTGTATTTCTATACACCAATAACAAGACTGAAGAAAAGAGAAATTAAGGAGTCAATCCCATTTACAATTGCACCCCAAACCATAAGATACCTAAGAATAAACCTAACCAAAGAGTCCAAATACTCATGAAAGAAGCTGAGGAAGTCACAAAGAAATGGAAAAATGTTCCATGCTCATGGATTGGAAGAACAAATATTGTGAAAATGGCTATGCTACCTAAAGCAATCTACACGTTTCATGCAATCCTTACCAAAATACCATCTATTTGTTCCAAAGAAATAGATCAAATAATCCTAAAATGTATATGGAACCAGAAAAGACCTCAAATAGCCAGAGGAATGTTAAAAAAGAAAGCCAAAGTTGATGGCGTCACAGTTCCAGACTTCAAGCTCAATTACAAAGGTGTCATCATCAAGACAGTATGGTACTGGCCCAAAAACAGACACATTGATCAGTGGAACAGAATAAAGACCCCAGAAATAGAACCTCAACTCTATGGTCAACTAATCTTCAACAAAGCAGGAAAGAATGTCAATGGAAAAAAGGCAGTCTCTTCAACAAATGGTGTTGGGAAAATTGGACAGCCACATGCAGAAAATTGAAACTGGAACATTTCCTTATACCACAAACAAAAATAGACTTCAAATGGATGAAGGACCTCAGTGAGAATGGAATCCATCAAAATCCTTGAGGCAGCAAACTCTTCGACCTCAGCCGCAGCAACTTCTTCCTAGAAGCATCACAAAAGGCAAGGGAAGCAAGGGCAAAATTGAACTATTGGAACTTCATCAAGATCAAATGCTTTTGCACAGGGGCACCTGGGTAGCTCAGTGGGTTAAAGCCTCTACCTTTCGATCAGGTCATGATCCCAGGGTCCTGGGAAAAAGCCCTGCATTGGCTCTCTGCTCAGCAGGGAGACTGCTTCCTCCTCTCTCTCTGCCTGCCTCTCTGCCTACTTGTGATCTCTGCCAAATAAATTTAAAAAATCTTAAAAAAAAAAAAAAAAAGCTTTTGCACAGCAAAGGAAACAATTAACAAAACCACAAGACAACTGACAGAATGGGAGAAGATATTTGCAAATGACATATCAGATAAAGGGCTAGTATCCAAAATCTATAAAGAACTTACCATACTCAACACCCAAAGAACAAAGAATCCAATCAAGAAATGGGCAGAAGACATGAACAGACATTTCTGCAAAGAAGACATCCAGGTGGCCAACAGACACATGAAAAAGTGCTCCACATCACTCAGCATCAGGGAAATGCAAATCAAAACCACAATGAGATACCACCTGACTCCAATCAGAATGGCTAAAATTAACAAGTCAGGAAATGACAGATGCTGGAGAGGATGCAGAGAAAGGGGAACTCTCCTACACTGTGAAGGGTAGTGTAGGGTTGCAAGCTGGTGAAGCCACTCTGGAAAACAGCATGGAGGTTCCTCAGACAGTTTAAAATAAAGCTACCCTACGACACAGCAACCACACTACTGGGTATTTACCTAATGATACAAATGTAGTGATCCGAAGGGGCACGTGCACCCAAATGTTCATAGCAGCAATGTCTACAGTAGCCAAACTATGTAAAGAACCTAGATGCCCATCAACAGATGAATGGATAAAGAAGATGTGAGATTATATATATATATAAAATGGAATACTATGCAGCCATCAAAAGAAATGAAATCTTGCCATTTGCGACGACATGGATGGAACTAGAGGGTATTATGCTGAGCGAAATAAGTCAATCAGAGAAAGACAATTTTCATATGATCTCCCTGATAGGAGGAAGTTGAGAGGCAATGTGGGGGGTTTGGAGGGTAGAGAAGGAAAAAATGAAGCAAGATAGGATTGGGAGGTAGACAAACCATAAGAGAATCTTAATCTTGCAGAAAAAACTGAGGGTTGCTGGGGGGAGGGGCAGATAGGGAGAGGGTGGTGGGGTTATGGACATTGGGGAAGGTATGTGCTATGGTGAGTGCTGTGAAGTGTGTAAACCTGGCGATTCACAGATTTGTACCCCTGCGGATAATAATACATTATATGTTAATAAAAAAATTTAATAAATAAGAGATTCATATTTGGAGTAGGTACTTGTGTGACTTCATTCACTATCATTTATTAAAGTAGTTTCATCAAATTGACTTATTTGAGGCTGGGTAGCTATGGGCATGTGTCATTCAAAATCCCTCAGAGTAAATCTTCTGAGAAAAGTGTAGTTGGATGACAGCCTTTAGCCACCACGCTTCCAGAATCCGCTGTAGCATTAATCCAAAGGCCATACTCATCAAGCTGATTCAAACCGATGACTGAACATGATGGATGGAGGTCATAGAGCTGGCCACATATGCACAATGTGGGACTCTCAACCATATACTTATCTAGGACTCCTCATCGGTCTGACACTTTTCTCTAGCCTCACTAGTCAAGTTTTTCTCCTTCCTTTCCCCTCTCCTCTCATAGATGTCAGACCCATATTATGGTCCAAAGGTTTCTCTCATCTACTCAAGCTGCCTCTCTACTTATCTCAGATGTTTCCCTCCCCAAAAGCTCTTGTACTTCCAATATCTTGCTGTGTGCTTCTGGTAGGACTCTTAGCTTATGAATATGAGAAAAGTTACCAAATTCCTGTAAAACAACTGGGAGAAGTACGATGTTAAATACTAATGTTATCACAAAAACATGCATTTTTCCAGGTTTTTCTTTTCCTATCTTTTTATTTTTCTTTCTCCTGATTCCTATTCCAGAGCCTGCCTGATTTTTTTCTTTTTTCACAAATGGAAAAAAGAAAAGTTTGCTATGTCTTTTCTAGCAACACTTATAAGAGATGTACAGAGAGATGAGCAGAAATCAGAGCAGCACTATTAACTCTATTATCTGGTTCCAGTGTCTATAGATTATTCCTTCATTGATGCTTGAGAAGGGGGAGGGAAGGATCAATGTGGTCTGGTTCTAAACTGGTTAGGAATGTTGAAGGTAGAGGAGCGAGGGACAGAATTGTCATGAAGAAGTGGTGACTCCATTCTGAAAGTCGGCTACAGGTTTTTTCCAGGACAACAGAAGTTATAATATTTGGAAGATGTATAGTAAATCTTCTCAATAGTGATTCATTCTACAAAAAATATATTTTAAAGTATTTATAGAAAAAGCAAAACAATTAAATCTTGCTGAAAGAAGTTGTGATCGAAGGTTATAGTTAAAGGAACTCTTCAGGTTCTTCAAGAAGTAATAAGCATTCAGATAAGGGCAAACTCTCTTGATGACTGAAAATTATCACCCCTTTCCAATACCATCACAACACTAAAATCTCTTGGCACATCTTTGAAAAGAAGTTTCTGGAAAAGTGGAAGGGATCTGTTCAATATGCAAAGATAATCATTTTAGCTAACCCCTTACACATCTTGCACTTAAAACATGGGTGTAGATTAACTCTGTTGCTTTAACACTGATAAACTTCATATTCAGAGAAGAGTTAGGAAAGCAAGATGTTATGAAGTACTGGATGCCAAAGGGAGGTGTTGCAGGAAACTCAGGTAAGTCTCCAAGATCAGGACAAACATGTTTTCATAATCAAATTGGAATTCAACCTAATTATTTTCTAAGAAACTTTCATTTTGTCAAGTTATCATTTTCTAGTAAACTTAAAGACACAGTCTGTAGGAGGTAGGAGAGTGAGTAATCTGCTGATTAAATTTTTTATGAATTACATAATCTCTTTTATCACAGCTAGTTTCCTAATACATTTAAAGCACTGTGACTTTGTAATGGGAATGTGAGTAGTTCTTTACATATTTAAAAACATTGAAGAGTTTATAGATATAAAAGTAATGAAGATCTGACTTGTTATTTGACAAAAATCAAACTTCTATTTGATGTATATCAAGCTAACAATGGTCTATGTTATTTTCCAGGAGCTCCATATTTAAAATTTGAAATTCTACGTATTTCACTTAAAGCAAAGTAACATGTGGATGTATCTAACAGAAGATTTTCAAAGGGTGAGAGTATTATAAGCATAAATGTAAAACTAGGTCTTTGCCTAAAAAACATAATACACAAACTTAAGTGTTGCTTCTCTCTATATTAGACACACATGTATTCAAATGTCAACATGTATAAAACTAATCTTTCTATATGTTTATACTGTACATAAGGTTTGGTTGATAATTTCACTTTAAAAATTTATTACATTTTGCTATAGTATCATTTGCAATATTGGCACCTAGAAATATTCTTGAAAATCCATTAAGAGAAGAAATAAATGTCTTGAAATATTTGCATCACTTTGAAATAATGAAGTAGAAAGTTTTCCAAGGCATGTTGTTAAATGACAGAGAGAAGAGGAAAAAACCCAAAGCTGGAGACGCAGGATAGCCTACCGAATAAGGTCGCAGACCCTAGAATCAGACTAGATGGGTTTGAATACTGATTTGGCCACTTATTAGCTATATGGAGGAAAAGGTTTTTTTGTTTGTTTGTTTGTTTTGTTTTTTTGTTTTGTTTTTAAACTGTTTCATACAAGAGTTCCCTAATTTGTAAAATGAAGGTCAAATGAATACTTACCTCAAAGGGCCATTTTAAGGATCAGATCAGACATTATGTAAGAAACAAAACAGTACTTGCTACAATGTCATTACTAAATCAGTGCTTATTTGTTTCTAGAATGGCCTAGTTTATGGCAGAACTACTTATCCTACAGGAACATAGACATGTAGTCAAGCGACAGAAAAAAGGCTACAAATTGATACCAATGTGTAACTGTGGGCATTAAATGAGATTCTTTGCTTTTTGAGTATTATACATGCAAAATATACTTCATATGTCACTTTGTGATTAAATTTTAAACACTTTCATTCAACCATTAAATAACAGTGAAGTTTACATTTATTGACATTGATATAGAAAGACATTCTTGCACATTTCATTAATTGCTAATAAGCAGATCAAATGATAATATTAATTGTATCAATATGAACTCATTTATGTAAAATTATATGTATTTGTGTATACAATGATAACCTTAACAACTAATCCATTTAGGTGATTTTGACTTTCTTCTTTGTACTTTGTATAAGACACATGTAAGCGTAATTTTTTATATATACACACACACACACACACACACACACAAACTGTACATTATTATAAAAAACAAAATTCTAAAAGCCACTTTGTGAAAAAAGAAAGCAACCGTAAGTCTAGTTAGTTATACCATCATGCAGTATCCTGCATTCAAAATGCATATGGTGAGAGCACAGCCAGGTACCACTGTTGAACGCAATGAATTAAAAAGATTATGAATGTACTCACCCACCAATCACCTGGAGTCCAGAGAATTTGCAAGCATCCAAATCACTGCCACTTACTATTCGAGCCTTAAGTCAAAAACAAGAAAAAAAAAAAAAAAGAAAGAAAAACAAACAGGCTTTTAGCATACCAGAGCTGCAAATTCATGAATTTGGGACACGAGTCAACTGCACTAGACATGTAACACCTAGTATGACAGATGCTAAGCAGGGTCAGCTCCAAGTCAAAGCTACTATGTTTTTGTGAGTGGAGGTTTCACAATTAGCTGTCAGCATTTAAACAAAAGCACTGGCACAGTCCAGGAAAATATATCATGTTCCCAATAACACTTGCCCTTAAAACTTGCTAGGTGCAGTGAACATCATGAATCAGTCAAGGAGATCATGATTAGCCAGACTTAAGAACAGATGCTGAGTTTGACCGTAGCAGACCCCGAGGCTGGCAAGTGTAAGCTAAAGTAAGCGCAGCTGGCGAGGTGTAACCTCTTCATAAATGCAACATATCGGGGGGCACACTTAAAGGACAACCAAAGAATGGAAAGCTGGGATATCATGCACATCTCACAACTAAAACAGAGGAACCAAAACAGGTCTAATATGTCACAAACAAACATGTACAAAAGACAAGTTCCCTCAGGAGAGAAGAAAAAGTATGATTTAAAACCTTTTCATCCACAGAACTGCTATCTGAAAGAGAATCAGGAAAAGAAGGAATAAATGTTAGATGGAGTATTTTAGAAGTCATTTAAACATATACATGAATAAAATGTTACTAGTTTACATTGCTTAAAATCATAAACAGAATTTCAAGGCTGAACCCTCAAGGGGAGAAGATATTTGGTCTTCATCATTTAAAGAGCTGGAAAATGTGCCCAAATGCTTGCAAAATATCAAAAGGTGATTAAAGGGTTTAATGGAAGACAATGTGTCATGTAAAGGAAAAGAACACAGTTGAAGAATCAGAAGTCCTAAGCCCCATCTGGGGTTCTGCTACTTACTAAGCACGTGGGGCAAACTACCAAATTCTCTGGAGTCTGGAATCTAGACCCAACTCTGCAAAAAGATCATGGATATTGTGCTTATTGGCATCCAAACATTGTTCAGAGAATCAACGGAGATGAATATATGTCAAAGTAAACCCCAGGTGACTACATAAATCAAGCACGTTTTATTAAGGGATTATTTATTTATGGCTTGTCATAGAGACTCAAGCGCTAAAAAATTAATCCAATATATTCCACTCTGCAAAACAAACAAACAAACAAACAAAAAACAACTGATACCTGAAAGAACTTCAGTAACTTAAGATCACAAAGCTAGTGAATGGCAGAAATGGGACACAAACCCAGGGCTCCTGATGCCCTAGCTGCTGCCCTATAGATCCCATTTTTCAGGTAAGTTGAACAAAGCAGAGAGAGAGGGGTGCTAGTGCACAGTTTCCCAGCCCAGTTTAAGATACATCACAGGGTAAATATTTCTCAGTTGCAACTTCTCTTGGGCCCAATGAACAATGGTAAATGATGGACTTTATTTTTTTTGTGGGCAGCGAAGCAAGGTTTGTTGAGCAAGAACAAAGTGACAGTACGAAGCTCCCAAAGAGGGAGTAGACCCAAAGGAGTTGCCTGAAATAATTTTTTTTTTTTTAAACTCAAATCTGAATCTACCAAGGTCCTCCTAGTATGGTCCATTTTTACTTTACATAGTAGCATTGCTCTTAAATTTATTAATTCAGTTTTGCTTATTAGTATAAAGCTGGAGGAACGTCTCTATGAATACAAGTTGGCAGAAAGCTAGAGCTAAAATGACCTTGGAGTTCATGGAGTCAAAACCTTTCATTTTTATGGATGAGCCCCAGCAATATAAAGATTTATCTAGGTCATGTAGCTCTCTGACAACTTTTATTGATAAAAAAAGTGAGATGTATTTGCTTTCTTGACTCATTAAGTATGGCTTAATTAATTACTTGGCAATATTTTTGGCTGTAGTTTAGATATTTCACACTATCTCAGAATTATGCCTTTGAATATAAAATAGGATAAAAGCACAAGTAATAAAAACATCTTATTTCTGGCCGTAAAAAAATTAAGATACTGCATTCAATATAGAAAGTTAAGCTTTAAATAACAATACCTCCATGAAAACTGTCACAAACATAATATAAAATCATAAAATAATTTAATATGAGGTAACTGGTCAGGAAACATGCACCTACTTTTCAACAGGTACCAAAAAGCTATTTGATAAAATTTCAAAACAAAACCCTCTAAATAATTTTTAAACATTGAAAGTTGATTTGAATGAAACTTGAGCTTAATATGTTAAAAAAAAAAAAAAGTTACTTCCAGAGACATAAATCTAAGTGTAAAGTATTAGGGCATTCCCATAATTCCAAGCAAAACGAAAATGTCCACAACCATCATTTTAATGTATTTCTTGAAATTCTGATAATATATTAAAGCAGACCAATTAAAGCAAAAACAAAACAATATAGATGTTAGAAGGCAGAACAAACACAAAATTGTTATTTTCATTTTAAACCCAGAAGACAAGTCACCTGGAAAACTGTTAGGGTTAATAAAATAAGTAGCAACGTGAACATAAATAAGAACAGTTATTTCCTACAAACCCACAAGAACTAGCTTGAAAAACAATGACATGAGATCTGATTTCAAATATCCATTACTTTGACATGGTCTCCTATTAATAACTGGATTCTATATCAACCATTCCAACGAGTAAAGGTAATCCTAAAGTCAATTATCTTTCAACTGCTACATCTAAAACATTAACTTTTTCATTCATTATTCAATGTTTCCCTCATTCTTTCACTGAATACATATTTTTATTAATTGCCAACAAATATATTTTGTTCGCTCCTACTCCTTTCTCATCTACCTGCTATCCTGTCTTCCTTGAAAGCTTTCTAAACACAGTTAAAATGACACTACCTCCCTTCCTGTTTAAAATCCACCAAGGCCACCCAGTACCTACAGTAGACAGAACAGATGTGTATCTATGGCAGGCTCATGACCCCTCATTCACATCCCAAACATTGGCCGCAATTAAATTCTTGCCATTTCATCTTCATGCCATGCTCTATGAAATCTGCGTGCCTTTGCATTTCCAGTTTCCTTCTTTTGAAACAAGCACTCCCCTTCCTCATCTAGTTGTCAGCCTCCAAAACACAATTAAAGCATAACCTTCTGTCCTGGAAACTAGTAACATATCAGGGATTCATACATAGCTTTTGTTCAGGAGCACTGCACATTGCCTTCCTCCTGGCTAAACCTCATCTTTTGTCAGTTTCTCCACCTGCAGTTCTCCTAGATAAAAGTGCCTTTTGCCTCCTCCTTCTAATTTCTAGTACATTTCTGAACTAGAATAGATGACCAACAAATGTTTGCTGAACATTGAGTGAACAACCTTAAATAAGCTACCACACTTTATGGAAGCATCTAAAAAATCCAAATAAAACTTATTTCATCTTCCCGTGTAGGAAGATAAATTGTTTTATAACACATTTATAGATTTAGTCATTAAAATCATAATGGCAAGTTGTTGTAGGGTTAAGAATAGTTCAAGTGTAACTGGATTAGTAAGTCAAAAACATCGATGACCTTTTAAAAGGAGAATTATGAGGAAAGTCTGTAAGGATTTTATCTGTAAGGATTTTAAAAATCTGTACTAACCAAATATTACTGTCCTGGAAAAACAGATTGAAAGATAAATTCAACAAAATTAGCCAAGTAACAAACCCTTGTACTTAAAAATTTGACAGATAAGGATGGGTGGATTGTTATCGAAGACAAATAACTGGCCAAAAAAGGCTGTTTGGGGCACCTGGGTGGCTCAGTGGGTTAAGCTTCTGACTTTGGCTAAGGTCATGATCTCAGGGTCCTGGGATGGAGCCCCGCATCAGGCTCTCTCTGCTCAGCGGGGAGCCTGCTTCCCCTCTCTCTCTGCCTGCCTCTCTACTTGTGATCTCTCTCTCTGTCAAATAAATAAATAAAATCTTTAAAGAAAAAAAAAAAGGCTGCCTAACACATAGGTCAAGTATCTGTAATGTTATTTATATCGTCTTACACAGTGTCCATGAAGTTACGGATGCATTAATTAAATATCAAGTGAGAGAAAATAAGTAAAAATAGAAAGGAATACTTATTAACTCTTTGGAATAAGAAGATACATTTACAGTTAGAGGTAAAATTCATTAAGTCTGTTATGCCCATTTAGAACTTTTGCATATAAAAAAGAAAATGAAATACACTTGCTAAAAACACGTATGTTGGTATGCTTAGTATATAAAGAACTCTTACAGGTCTCTGAAAAAAAAAAAAATGACACTACCCTCCAAAATTGGTCAAGAATGTGACCAGATAATTCACAAATTAGAATACAACAATGGTAAATAAGCATGAAAAATGATATAATTATCATCAGATTATAAAATCAGTAAAAATCAGAGTAATGATATGTTAATTATATTAAAAGTAATATTTAAGGCTGTTAAAGATGCGATTAATCTGACACTCTGATGCATCGTTAATGACAGTGAAAACAGTAATAAAATTTTTAGAAAATTTTCAGTGTTGTCTAGTAGACTGTTTTAATGAGAAAAATTTTTTGAAGTTGATGCTAAGGAAATTATTTTTGTTACAGATTGAGTTATGTCCCCCAAAATTCACATGTTGAGGTCCTAACCCACAGCACCACAGACTGTAGGCTTCTTTGGAAATAGAGCTGTTGCAGGTACAGTTAGTTAAGATAAGGTCATACCTGCATATGGTGGTTCCTGATCCAATGACTGGTGTCTTTGGGGAGACAGATGCACAGACAAGAAAAACACCATCTGAAGATTGCAGCTCTGCGCCACAGGCCAAAGATATCTACCAGATAGTAGAAGAGAGGCCTGGACAGATCCTTCCCTAACATTTTTGGAGGGAGCACTACCCTTTCAGCATACCTTCATCTCAGACACCTAGCTTCCAGAACTGTGAGACAAGAAGTTTCTGTTGTCCTAAGTCACTCAGTTCATGGTACTTTGTTTTATCATCCATGGCAAACTAACATAATTTTAAGTCCTGAGAAAAAAATTAATGTGTAAATATTTGCACTTTCATTATTTACAAAAAGAAACCTGGAGAAGGATGCATAATCAACTATAGAAATATGGGTTGAAAGTTATATTCTAGGGATGTCTGGGTGGCTCAGCTGGTTAAGTTCCTGCCTTCAGCTCAGGTCATAACCCCAGGGTCCTGGGATTGAGTCCCAAATCAGGCTCCCTGCTTAGTGTGGAGCTGGTTTCTCCCTCTGCCTGCTGCTCCCCCAGCTCATGTTCTTTCTCTCTCTCTCTAACAGATAAATAAAATCTTAAAATAAAAGACAAGAAAATTATGTTCTATGATCTTGATTCAACAATTTGTGACCATTAACACTTTTTTTTTTTAAAGATTTTATTTATTTACTTGACAGAGATCTCAAGTAGGCGGAGAGGCAGGCAGAGAGAGAGAGAGGAGGAAGCACCCCACTGAGCAAAGAGCCTGATACGGGGCTCGATCCCAGGACTAGAGGACCATGACCTGAGCTGAAGGCAGAGGCATTAACCCATTGAGCCACCCAGGTGCCCCATTTGTGACCATTAAAATAAACATTTAAAATACTATCTAAAAATGTAAAAAATGTTTATGTATATAGACATATTTACATATGTAATAAAGGTTTAATATACATTATACATGTATCTATTACATTTTATACACACACACATATATATAAAATCAATACACACACACACACACACACACACACACACACACATACACTCACTCACAATGGCTTTGTTCCCTGACAAACTGCCTTTTGTTCTACATGCAGTTGTTTTGCCTGGTCAAATGCTGACTAAACCCCTGTAATTACCAAAAAACAAACCAACCAACCAACCCTCGGTTAGTATGGATATACACTAGTTAGTATGGATGTTAGTATGGACGCTCCTTGTCTCAAAAGTCCTATCATTGCACAAGGTCGTCTCGCAGTTCAGTGACTTAATGTTGTTAATATCAGACCACAATGCGTCCCTCTACTATATAGCGAAAACTCCTCTAGAAATAGGATTAAAGTGAAGTTCCAGGGACCTTACATTTATATAATGTCCCGAAATTCCATAAGCTGGGTATTTAATTTTTTTAAGCTTACAAAATATTTACTAAGTGAATATCATTATTTAATTACACTGTGTAAGAACTTAAAAAACTATTAAACTTTTAAGAATATATTGATCTAAGTGTGTCTCCTGAGTACTGAACTCATCAATGTTTCTCATGTGAATGTCCTCAAGAAAGAACTATGAATGTGATTTAAGGCAACATGTGACCTGCTGAGCACTCAATTTCCCCTCATATGGAAGTGAAATAAGAGGGTTTGGCCAGCGTGTATCTAAAGCTTCTAGCTCTAGATTCTATGATTTTTGTTTCTCTAGATATAATTTTCAGTGTAACAACTATTTACTCACCAGTTACCCCTCAACATATTAATACCTACTACCTAAATTTGAGATACAATTACTTCACAACTTAAGATAAAAGTAAAAATTGTGTTGTTGTGTTTCCTTTCTTGGTATTTTATCCTTGTTGGAACGTTTTTTGAAGAAAATTAGGTGGAAGAGATCTGAAAGCTTATAAAGAATCTGAGTTCTGGATGCCTATCTAGCTTAGGAATTTCCTTAAACTTTTTTCCTCTAATGCCCTTCTTTGCTCTCCACTCCTTCAAGGATAATGCAAAGCTCTCACTAGTGATACTGTTCACTACCCACTTTGGAAAGAGGTTTGCTTTATTTCCAAGCATATCAAAATACATAGGACTTTTAAGACATGTATATTATGCCTGAAAATCACAAGATGGGAGCTGAAAACCATCCAGAAAAGAGCCTATATTGTAATCAGAAAATTGTTCAATTTCCATTGACCTTTACAGAGTACCTCCTTTGTGTTAGACATTTTGCACAGCACCTTATATGCTCTTTTATTAAATCGCATCAATTGTTTTGTGAGTCCATCAATATTCATTAGATCTTGCCAAGGCAGAGGAAACCCTTTGGCCTGGCTCACATTTCTGTTATAATTCTGGATATAATGGGGTGGGTTCTGAGTGAGATATTAATGCTCATATCTCATACACTTTTTTGTTCAGTTATGTACTGGGGGGTTAACCTAAAAAATGAGAGACAATAACAACACAATATGGTAAAGATATATGAAAGATATGAGTAAGTTGGTGGGGGAACATAGAGAAAATATCTCCTAACTCTGCTGCCAGAGAGGACACTGGGTTTGTAAACAATTCATGGGGGCAATGATTTATGAATGAGCATTTGTCAGTTCAATGAAATCATTCTTAGAGGGAAAGAATTTGCAAAGGCACTGAAGCTTGAAAGAATATAGAGAATTAGGAACTGAAACATAGGAGTGTGATAGTAAAGAACTTTAAAATGAAAGGTAGATGAACAGGGTTTATTGCATAAAAATCTTGACAGATTCCATTAAGGAATTTAAATTATACTCTAATTGTAATGTAGAACTACAGACTGTTTTCAAGCAAGACCGTGATGTATAACATGATCAGAGTTTTATCTTGTTTTTAAAAATCAAGGCCAGGAGTCAAGATGGCAGAGAAGTAGCAGCTGAGACTACTTCAGGTAGCGGGAGATCAGCTAGATAGCTTATCTAAAGATTGCAAACACCTACAAATCCAACGGGAGATCGAAGAGAAGAAGAACAGCAATTCTAGAAACAGAAAATCAACCACTTTCTGAAAGGTAGGACTGGCGGAGAAGTGAATCCAAAGTGACTGGAAGATAGACTGTGGGGGGAGGGGTCGGCAAGCGGCAGAGCAACGGAGCACAAAATCAGGACTTTTAAAAGCTGTTCTGCTGAGGGACATCGCTCCAGAGGCTTAACCGGGGTAAGCCCACATGGGGTCAGCGTGGCCTCAGGTCCCACAGGGTCATAGAAGGATCGGGGGTGTCTGAGGATCGCAGAGCTTACAGGTATTAGAGCAGGGAAGCCGGCTAAAGAGACAGAGCCGAGGAGTGAGCTCTAAGCTCTGGTTTACCTTGAACCGGTCGCAGGCTCGGTGAGCTTGGAGCGCGGCCGGGGGCCAGGCAGACAGGAATAATTGGGCGCTGTTCTCTGAGGGCGCACTGAGGAGTGGGGCCCCGGGCTCTCGGCTCCTGCGGGCCGGAGACTGGGAGGCCACCATCTTCATTCCCGTCCTCCGGAACTCTACGGAAAGTGCTCAGGGAACAAAAGCTCCCTAAAGCAAACCCAAGCAGATTACTCAGCCCTGACCCTGGTAAGGGCAGTGCAAGTCCGCCTGGGGCAAAAACACTTGAGAATCACTACAACAGGCCCCTCCCCCAGAAGATCAACTAGAAACCCAGCCAGGACCAAGTTCACCTACCAAGGAGTGCAGTTTCAATACCAAGGAGAGCAGTGGAATTCCAGAGGAGGAGAAAGCAAAGCACAGAACTCCTGTCTTTCTCCCCATGATTCTTTAGGCTTGCAGTTAATTTAATTTTTTTTTCATTTTCAATTTTTTTTTCTCTTCTTCTGCTATTTTTTTTAACTTTTACCCTTTTCTTTTTTAACGTTTTTTAACTAGCTTATCTAATATATATATATATATATATATATATATATATATATATATATATATATTT
>NW_022631022.1:13981971-14261302 GCF_010015895.1 Lontra canadensis
TTTTTTTTTTTTTTTCCTTTCTGAACCTCTTTTTATCCCCTTTCTCCCCCCTCACGATTTGGGATCACTTCTGATTTGGTTAAAGCATATTTTCCTGGGGTTGTTGCCAACCTTTTAGTATTTTACTTGCTCCTTCATATACTCTTATCTGGACAAAATGACAAGGCAGAAAAATTCACCACAAAAAAAAGAACAAGAGGCAGTACCAAAGGCTAGGGACCTAATCAATACAGACATTGGTAATATGTCAGATCTAGAGTTCGGAATGACGATTCTCAAGGTTCTAGCCGGGCTCAAAAAAGGCATGGAAGATATTAGAGAAACCCTCTCCGGAGAGATAAAAGCCCTTTCTGGAGAAATAAAAGAACTAAAATCTAACCAAGTTGAAATCAAAAAAGCTATTAAGGAGGTGCAATAAAAAATGGAGGCTCTCACTGCTAGAATAAATGAGGCAGAAGAGAGAATTAGCGATATAGAAGACCAAATGACAGAGAATAAAGAAGCTGAGCAAAAGAGGGACAAACAGCTACTGGACCACAAGGGGAGAATTCGAGAGATAAGTGACACCATAAGACAAAACACATTAGAATAATTGGGATTCCAGAAGAAGAGGAAAAAGAGAGGGGAGCAGAAGGTATATTGGAGAGAATTATTGGAGAGAATTTCCCCAACATGGCAAAGGGAACAAGCATCAAAATCCAGGAGGTTCAGAGAACCCCCCTCAAAATCAATAAGAATAGGTCCACACCCTGTCACCTAATAGTAAAATTTACAAGTCTTAGTGACAAAGAGAAAATCCTGAAAGCAGCCCGGGAGAAGAAGTCTGTAACATACAATGGTAAAAACATTAGATTGGCAGCAGACTTATTCACAGAGACCTGGCAGGCCAGAAAGAACTGGCATGATATATTCAGAGCACTAAATGCGAAAAACATACAGCCAAGAATACTATATCCAGCTAGGCTATCATTGAAAATAGAAGGAGAGATTAAAAGCTTCCAGGACAAACAAAAACTGAAAGAATTTGCAAACACCAAACCAGCTCTATAGGAAATATTGAAAGGGGTCCTCTAAGCAAAGAGAGACCCTAAAAGTAGATCAGAAAGGAACAGAAACAATATACAATAACAGTCACCTTAAAGGCAATACAATGGCACTAAATTCATATCTCTCAATAGTTACCCTGAATGTTAATGGGCTAAATGCCCCAATCAAAAGACACAGGGTATCAGAATGGATAAAAAAAAAAAAAAAACCATCTATATGTTGCCTACAAGAAACTCATCTTAAACCAGAAGACACCTCCAGATTTAAAGTGAGAGGGTGGAAAAGAATTTACCATGCTAATGGACATCAGAAGAAAGCAGGAGTGACAATCCTTATATCAGATCAATTCAATTTTAAGCCAAAGACTATAATAAGAGATGAGAAAGGACACTATATTATACTCAAAGGATCTGTCCAAAAAGAAGATCTAACAATTTTAATATCTATGCCCCTAACGTGGGAGCAGCCAACTATATAAATCAATTAATAACAAAATCAAAGAAAAACATTGACAATAATATAATAATCATAGGGGACTTTAACACTCCCCTCACTGAAATGGACAGATCATCCAAGCAAAAGATCAATAAGGAAATAAAGGCCTTAAATGACACACTGGACCAGATGGACATCACAGATATATTCAGAACATTTCATCCCAAAGCAACAGAATACACATTCTTCTCTAGTGCACATAGAACATTCTCCAGAATAGATCACATTCTCGGTCCTAAATTAGGTCTCAACCGTTATCAAAAGATTGGAATCATTCCCTGCCTATTTTCAGACCACAATGCTCTGAAGCTAGAACTCAATCACAAGAGGAAATTTGGAAAGAACCTAAATACATGGAGACTAAACAGCATCCTTCTAAAGAATGAATGGGTCAACCAGGAAATTAAAGAAGAATTGAAAAAATTCATGGAAACAAATGATAATGAAAACGCAACGGTTCAAAATCTGTGGGACACAACAAAGGCAGTCCTGAGAGGAAAATATATAGCGGTACAAGCCTTTCTCAAGAAACAAGAAAGGTCTCAAGTACACAACCTAACCCTACACCTCAAGGAGCTGGAGAAAGAACAAGAAAGAAACCCTAAACCCAGCAGGAGAAGAGAAATCATAAAGATCAGAGCAGAAATCAATGACATAGAAACCAAAAAAAAAAAAAAAAAACAACAACAATAGAACAAATCAACAAAACTAGGAGCTGGCTCTTTGAAAGAATTAATAAGATTGATAAGCCCCTGGCCAGACTTATCAAAAAGAAAAGAGAAAGGACCCAAATAAATAAAACCATGAATGAAAGAGGAGAGATCACAACTAACACCAAAGAAATACAGACAAGTATAAGAACATACTATGAGCAACTCTATGCCAACAAATTTGACAATCTGGAAGAAATGGATGCATTCCTAGAAACATAAACTACCACAACTGAACCAGGAAGAAATAGAAAGCCTGAACAGACCCATAACCAGTAAGGAGATTGAAACAGTCATCAAAAATCTCCAAACAAACAAAAGCCCAGGGCCAGACGGCTTCCTGGGGGAATTCTACCAAACATTTAAAGAAGAACTAATTCCTATTCTCCTGAAATTGTTCAAAAAAATAGAAATGGAAGGAAAACTTCCAAACTCATTTTATGAGGCCAGCATCACCTTGATCCCCAAACCAGACAAGGATCCCATCAAAAAAGAGAACTACAGACCAATATCCTGGATGAACACAGATGCAAAAATTCTCACCAAAATACTAGCCAATAGGATTCAACAGTACATTAAAAGGATTATTCACCACAACCAAATGGGATTTATTCCAGGGCTGCAAGGTTGGTTCAATATCTGCAAATCAATGTGATACAACGCATTAATAAAAGAAAGAACAAGAACCATATGATACTCTCAATAGATGCTGAAAAAGCATTTGACAAAGTACAGCATCCCTTCCTGATCAAAACTCTTCAAAGTGTAGGGATAGAGGGCACATACCTCAATATTATCAACGCCAGCTATGAAAAACCCACCACAAATATTCTCAATGGAGAAAAACTGAAAGCTTTTCCACTAAGGTCAGGAACATGGCAAGGATGTCCATTATCACCACTGCTATTCAACATAGTACTAGAAGTCCTAGCCTCAGCAATCAGACTACAAAAGGAAATTAAAGGCATCCAAATTGGCAAAAAAGAAGTCAAACTATCACTTTTCGCAGATGATATGATACTATATGTGGAAAACCCAAAAGACTCCACTCCAAAACTGCTAGAACTTGTACAGGAATTCAGTAAAGTGTCAGGATATAAAATCAATGCACAGAAATCAGTTGCATTTCTCTATACCAACAACAAGACAGAAGAAAGAGAAATTAAGAAGTCCATCCCATTTACAGTTGCACCCAAAACTGTAAGATACCTAGGAATAAACCTAACCAAAGAGACTAAGAATCTATACACAGAAAACTATAAAGTACTCATGAAAGAAATTGAGGAAGACACAAAGAAATGGAAAAATGTTCCATGCTCCTGGATTGGAAGAATAAATATTGTGAAAATGTCTATGCTACCTAAAGCAATGTACACATTTAATGTAATTCCTATCAAAGTACCATCCATATTTTTCAAAGAAATGGAACAAATAATCCTAAAATTTTATGGAACCAGAAGACCTTGAATAGCCAAAGGAATATTGAAAAAGAAAACCAAGGTTGGTGGCATCACAATTCTGGACTTCAAGCTCTATTACAAAGCTGTCATCATCAAGACAGCATGGTACTGGCACAAAAACAGACACATAGATCAATGGAACAGAATAGAGAGCCCAGAAATAGACCCTCAACTCTATGGTCAACTAATCTTCGACAAAGCAGGAAAGAATGTCCAATGGAAAAAAGACAGCCTCTTCAATAAATGGTGTTGGGAAAATTGGACAGCCACATGCAGAAAAATGAAATTGGATCATTTCCTTACACCACACACGAAAATAGACTCAAAATGGATGAATGACCTCAATGTGAGAAAGGAATCCATCAAAATCCTTGAGGAGAACACAGGCAGCAACCTCTTCGACCTCAGCCGCAGCAACATCTTCCTAGGAACATCGCCAAAGGCAAGGGAAGCAAGGGCAAAAATGAACTATTGGGATTTCATCAAGATCAAAAGCTTTTGCACAGCAAAGGAAACAGTTAACAAAACCAAAAGACAACTGACAGAATGGGAGAAGATATTTGCAAACGACATAACAGATAAAGGGCTAGTGTCCAAAATCTATAAAGAACTTAGCAAATTCAACACCCAAAGAAGAAAGAATCCAATCAAGAAATGGGCAGAAGACATGAACAGACATTTCTGCAAAGAAGACATCCAGATGGCCAACAGATACATGAAAAAGTGCTCCATATCACTCGGCATCAGGGAAATACAGATCAAAACCACAATGAGATATCACCTCACACCAGTCAGAAAGGCTAAAATTAACAAGTCAGGAAATGACAGATGCTGGCGAGGATGCGGAGAAAGGGGAACCCTCCTACACTGTTGGTGGGAATGCAAGCTGGTGCAACCACTCTGGAAAACAGCATGGAGGTTCCTCAAAATGTTGAAAATAGAACTACCCTATGACCCAGCAATTGCACTGCTGGGTATTTACCCTAAAGATACAAACGTACTGGTCCGAAGGGGCATGTGCACTCGAATTTTTGTAGCAGCAATGTCTACAATAGCCAAACTATGGAAAGAACCTAGATGTCCATCAACAGACGAATGGATAAAGAAGATGTGGTATATATATACAATGGAATACTATGCAGCCATCAAAAGAAATGAAATCTTGCCATTTGCGACGACGTGGATGGAACTAGAGGGTATCATGCTTAGCGAAATAAGTCAATCGGAAAAAGACTACTACCATATGATCTCCCTGATATGAGGGAGTGGAGATGCAACATGGGGGGTTAAGGGTGTAGGAGAAGAGTAAATGAAACAAGATGGGATTGGGAGGGAGACAAACCATAAGTGACTCTTAATCTCATAAAACAAACTTAGGGTTGCTGGGGGGAGGTGGGTTGGGAGGGGGGGTGGGGTTATGGACACCTGGGAAGGTATGTGCTATGGTGAGTGCTGTGAAGTGTGTAAACCTGGCGATTCACAGACCTGTACCCCTGGGGATAAAAATATATTATATGTTTATAAAAAATAAAAAATTAAAAAAAAGAAATCAAGGCCAGTCCTCTGGACAATGAGACAGAATGAGATGACATACAAAGATTCTGCTCTCTGCCACACTTATATCACTACTCTACACCCATGCACACCTGCTAGGTTGGTTGGTTGGTTGGTTGGTTATTTATTTATTTGTTTGTTTGTTTGTTTGTTTGTAAGCTCAGACTCAGCATGGGCCATGAAATCATGAACCTGAGATAGAGTCCCATGTTCCATCAACTGAACCAGCCAGGCTCCCCAAGTAAGTAACAGCTTTTAATATGTTGTATACCTAAAAATTATCTAACATTTTGTGTCACCTATACTCAAATTATTATAAAACTTTAAAATCTATCCAAGCTTAGGGGTGCCTGGGCGGCTCAGTCAGTTAAGTGACTGACTCTTGACTTCACTCAGGTCATAATCCCAGCTCTATTTTGCTGAGATCAAGCTCTGAGATAGGATGGGCTCTGCACTTAACAGGAAGTCTGCTTAAAATTCTCTCTCTCTCCCTCTGGGCCCCAACCTCCCCACCCCCATGCTTACTCATGCACTTTAGCTTGCTCTAAAATAAGTAAATAAATCTTTATTATAAATATGCATATACACAGACACACACACACACACACACACACATACATGCATGAGATAAAAACAATGAGTGTGGAGAAACAATATGGAAGCTTTCCATCTACCTGGAAACATCAAGGGAAAAAAAATCTACCCAGGATAAAGAAAACCTCAAACCTATATGAAAATGTAGGTACAATTTCACTCATATGTAGAATCCATAAAACAGAACAAATGAAAAGCAGAATCAAATCTATAAATACAGAGAACTGAGGATGACCAAAAGGTAGGAGGGTGAGGGCATGGGCAAAATGGCTGAGGGGGAGGAGATACAGGGTTCCAGTTATGGAATGAATAAGTTACGGGAATAAAAGCTATGGCATAGGTAATATATTCTATCATATTGTAATAATGTTGTATGGTGACAGATGGCAGCTATCCTTATCCTTGTGGTTAGCATAGTGTAAGAGTTGTTCAATCACTATGTTGTATACTTGAAACCAATATAAACTTGTGAACCATACTCCAAAAGTTATGAAAGAAAAATTGTTTCTTTAAAGCATTAAATAAAATTACAATTCTTTATCAAGACTGATTACAAAGAAACCATGTACATTTGAATGGTATCATTATGTAAGAAGGATATAACTGAAGATGCAGTGGAAATTTTTTAAAAAATTCAAAGTGTGCTACAAACATCTTTATGTCAATACAAAGACTTAAGGTAATTTTCTAAACACTAACAAAAATATAAGAGGGCATGTATTGCATGGAGCACTGGGTGTAATACATAAACAATGAATCTTGGAGCACTGAAAAAATAAAAAAAAATAAAAGGAATTACTAACATTTATTCAAAAATATAGGAAACTAAAACCATTACTAAGGAATCTTTATTCGGTTGGAAAATCTCCCCAAGACCAAACACCAGATGGTTTTTTAAAAGTTTTATGAAGTCTATATTAAACAGATAATACCACTGTAATACAAATTTGACTATAGAAGTAAAGTGAACACATAGAATGGAAACAGAAAGAAAAGTATATTTCCTGAGGCTAGTATAGCTTGCTATTAAAATCAGAAAAGAATGGTACAAACTAGTATTATATAACAGTATCATATAGGAGAATTCATAAGCAAAATCCTAAATAAAACTTTTGTATTTGATCCAACATGGGTGTACACATTTACCCAAATTGGATTTACCCCCAAAATAAAATAGTGCTTTAACAATATAAAAATCTATCAGACTTTTGCTTCCAGAAAAAAAAAAGAAAGAAAGAAAGAAAATGGATAGACTCACCATCCCTCTTACTTCCACTAAATAAAACTAAAAACTTTGGACATAATATATAAAATAAACACATACAAAGCTCTGAAAGTTGGAGAGATGGCACAATGACTAGTGACTGTGACTTTTGACTCAAAGTATAATACATTGATGAGTTTTATGGGTTTTCTGTTTGCCTCCAATATCCCAAACTGAACATTACAACCCAGAGATATCAATGGCGCAGACAAGAAAGGCTCCAGGGAAAACCTACTCTCTTTAGCAGAGGAAACAAGAAAGGAACAGACCACTCAGACAGAAACATTCAGATGATAAATAACCCACTCCAGCCAAACATCACACACAAAAAATCCTGTGGCCCCCATTTCCACTCCTGTCAATGAAGGTCAAAAGGAGTATCTAGACTTCTACCTTTGCTGGATTGTAATGAGTACTCCAACCTTCCATACTGACTTGAGTGCTGTCAGAGAAGACCAAGTAGGGAGTTGGAAATCACAGAGGGCCTGAACTTCTCCCATACCAAAGTAGTAATGAGAAATCCTTTCCCTCCTCACTGGAGTTTTATTTAAAGAGGCCTAGTGGAAAGTAAGAACTTTCATCACTGCTCAGCCATAACAAAAATCACCCCCTCAGTATCAGTGGTGTCTACACAGGAAGCAGCAATTAGGCACCTGTTCCCTTCTAAGCTACGGTAGTATAAACAGAGACCCAGTGGAACAGTGGGAAGGCTCAACTCCCAGTCATACCCACCGCAGTAACAAAAAGTTCCTCCTGCTGGGTGTCTATGAACACCTAGAAAACACAAACAAACAAACAAACAAACCTAAATTTCCATCTCCACCTAGAAGAAAGGAGTCAGAGTTCTCATTCAAGTACTGGAGCACTGTCAGACAAGATAAAATGCGTGACTTAAGTAAAACCCAAAGTCTTATGACAGAATCCTCCAAATGTGCATATTAAAATCACTTGTCATACCAGGGACCTCAAACCGAATGAGAAAAGACAACAGTTACCAGATGATAATCCAGATGTTAAAAGTATCTGAATTAGGCTTTTAACACAGCCAATTAAAAATGTTTCAATAATAGTTATAAATATGTCTGGAACCAATGAATAGAAGTTTTACTGAAGGAGTAGACAGTCTCAAAGAAATTGAAGATATGAAAAACAAATGGAAATTTTAGAAATGAAAAATACAGCAACTGAAATATTACTAATTGGAAAGACTCAACAGCTACGTGAAAGAAAAATCAGTGAACTTGAATATAAAACAGTAGAAATTACACAGTCTGAACTACAGAGCCTGAAAACAAGTGTTAGGGACACTTGGGATTATGATAAAAAATGTTAAAATATTCATCTCACTGAAGTCCCAGAAAGACAGGAAAAAGAAGAATAGAATTCTGAGTCTACTCAACTTTTGCTTTAACAATGTATCAGACTGAGTAGCTTAAGCAACATTTACTTTGCATAGTCCTGGAGACTGGAAGGACCAGACTGGAAGCACCAAGATCAAGGTGCTATCAGATTTGATTCTTGGTAAGGTCTCTCTTCCTGGCTTGCAGAGGTCCACCTTCTCACTGTATGCTCCTGTGACAGAGTGAGCTTTGGTCTCTCTATTCTGATAACACTGATCCCACCATTGAGCCCTACCCTCATAACCTCATCTAAACATCATTAACTCTGAAAGGCCTATTTTCAAATACAATTAAGTAGGAATTAGGGTTTCATCATCTGAATTTTGGGAGGACACGTTCATAACAGAGCTGGAAATGTATTCAATAAAAAATGCCTGAAAAATTCAAGTTTTGCAAATGCTAAACAAAACACAAGTCTGCAGAATAAGCTTATAAACCACACACGGGAAAAACTGAAAAATTCAGGTCAAGACAGACCACAAACTTCTGAAAACTAAAAGCAAAGAAAAAATGTTGACAGTAGTAAGAGAAATGGCACATTATCTATAGGGGAGAAAAAACTTGAATGAGAATGGATTTTCTATCAGAAACCTTAGAGGCAGAAAGGAATGGTGCAACACTTTTCAAGTACTTTAGAAAATGATCAACCTAAGATTACATATTCAGTGAAAACATATCCTCAGGAATGAAGAGGCAATCAAGACATTCTCAGATGAAAGAAAACTGAGACTTTATAACCAGCCAACTTACTTTAAATGAATGGCTGAAGAAAATTTTCTGAACAGAAAGGAAATTAAAAAAGGAGTCTTGAAACATCCAGAAGGGAGAGTGAACAATAAAAACAAAACTATAGGTATATACAGTATGCTTTCCTTTTCCCCTTGAGTTTTCTAGATTATGTTTAATGGTTGAAACAAAAAGTTTAACACTATCTAATGTGATTCTTAATGTATACAGAGGAAATATTTAAGAAATTTTATTTTAAATGTGAAAGAATAAAGGAATATGGTGGTAGATAAGGTTTTTGCACTTCCCTACAACTGGTAAAATGTATTCGCCAGCCAACTTTGACAAATTATGTATATGTAATGTGTAGTAGGCAAATTAATGGCCCCCAGAGACAGCTATGTTAATAATTCTTGGAACCTGAGTAATTTATTTACATTTAAAAGGGAAATTAAAGTTGCAGACAGAACTAAGTTTCCTAATCACCCAATCTTAATATTGGAATATTATCCAGGGTTATCTAGTGGGTCCAACGTAATCAGAAGGACACTAGAAGTGGAAGAGGAAGGCAGATTAATGAGGTCAGAGTGATAAAATATTAAAAAGCTCAACACACAGAGTTGGTTGATCATCCAACTCTGGGTTTCAATTCAGGTCATGATTTCAGGGTCATGGGATTGAGTTCTGTGTCTGACTCTGTGCTCAGCAGGGAGTCTAGTGGGAATTCTTCCCATTTTCCTCTGTACCTCCCCTCCTCAAATAATAAATAAACCTTTCAAAAAATGCTCAACACACAGTTGCTGGTTTTGAAGATAGAGGAAAATGTTTATGAGCCAAAAAATATAAATACCATCTAAAAGCTGGAAAAATCATTGAAACAGATTCTTCCCTAAGCCTCTAGCAATAAAAAACTTATTCATAACACAATACCAAGAATTGTCACTCAAAATGTTATACAAAGAGATACACTGAAAAACTCGAAGTGTACAAGCAATCTATAGAAATGTAGAAAAGATAGACAATGAAAACCAGAAAACAGAAGGCAAAGAATAAAGTAGCAGATTCAAGCCTTATCAATAATTGCACTAAATATAAGTGGTCTAAATATATCAAACTCAACACACACAAAACAGATAATCATGTCAAAAAATGGGCAGAAGACATGAACAGACACTTCTCCAATGAAGACATACAAATGGCTATCAGACACATGAAAAAATGTTCATCATCATTAGCTATCAGGGAGATTCAAATTAAAACCACATTGAGATACCACCTTATACTAGAATGGCCAAAATTAGCAAGACAGGAAACAATGTGTGTTGGAGAGGATGTGGAAAAAGGGGAACCCTCTTACACTGTTGGTGGGAATGCAAGTTGGTGCACCAACTTTGGAGAACAGTGTGGATATTCCTCAGGAAATTAAAAATAGAGCTTCCCTACGACCCTGCAATTGTACTACTGGGTATTTACCCCAAAGATACAGATGTAGTGAAAAGAAGGGCCATCTGTACCCCAATGTTTATGGCAGCAATGGCCATGGTTGCCAAACTGTGGAAAGAACCAGGATGCCCTTCAAGGGACGAATAGATAAGGAAGATGTGATCCATCCAGAAAGGATGAATACCCAACTTTTTTATCAACATGCACGGGACTGGAAGAGATTATGCTGAGTGAAATAAGTCAAGCAAAGAGAGTCGATTATCATATGGTTTCACTTATTTGTGGAGCATAACAAATAACATGGAGGACATAGGGAGATGGAGAGGAGAAGGGAGTTGAGGGAAATTGGAAGGGGAGATGAACCATGAAAGACTATGGACTCTGAAAAGCAATCTGAGGGTTTTGAAGGGGCAGGGGGTGGGAGGTTGGGGGAGCCTGGTGGTGGGTATTATGGAGGGCACATATGGCATGGAGCTGAGTGTGGTGCATAAACAATGAATTCTGTTATGCTGAAAAGAAATTAATAAAAAAATTTAAAAACACAATAAATATATCAAATAAAAAAAGCTTAATGGGATAGATAAAAAATCATTACCTAACTATATGTTTAGGAACTCAAATATAATGATATAGACAGGCTAAAAGTAAACAAATGGAAAAAGTTACACTATACAATCAAAAGGATATAGTAGCTAACCTAATATCTGATAATGTAGACTTAAAAGCAAAAGAAAACTAAGAGACACTCATATGTATAATGAGATAAAGGTAAATCCACCAGGAAGACAACAATCCAAAATGAATATGAACCAAATGCAGAGCTGCAAAGCACGTGAAATAAAAACTGATATAACTTAAAAGTAGACAAATCCACAATTGTCAGTCACTTAAATCCCCACCCTACATTGATGAGAATAATCAATGAAAATATTAATACATGAAAAGGTATAGCATGTTCATGAATTGAAACCCCTGAGATACAAAATGTAAACTGTCTCCAGATTTTATTCATACACACACACACACACACACACACACACACACACAAAACACACTATAATACATATACATATGTAAAAATATACATACTATATATATGTATGTGTGTATATAATATATAAATTCTTTTTTCACAACTTATAATCATAGTAACCAAGACTGTGTGATAGCAGTAGAAAGAATTAAACATTGATCAATGTAACAGAGTAGAGAACCTAGATAGAGACCCACACAAATCTTTTTATGATTTTTATTTGACAGAGACAGAGAAAGAGGGAAGACAAGCAGGAGGAATGGCAGAGGGAGAAGCAGGCTTCCTGCTGAGCAGGGAGCCTGATGTAGGGCTCAATCCCAGGATCCTGGGATCATGATCTGAGCCAAAGAAAGACGCTTAATGACTAAGCCACCCAGGCACTCCACAGATCATTTTTTATAAGGATGCAAAAGCAACTCAGTGAAGATAGACTTTTAAATAACTGGTGCTCGAGTAACTGGATATTTATAAGCAAAAACACCACCCTCAACCTAAACCTCATATCTTAATGCGAAAATTATCTCAAAATGAATCATATTTAAGATTAAAATAAAAATTCTTAAAAACCTTAACTCGGGAAAAAGTCTTCAAGACATAAAACTGGAAGATTTCTTAATCATGACATCAAAAATACAATACAAAAATAGAGAAGTCAATAAGTTGGTCTTAAAAACTTTACTCTTGGAAGTCCCATGTAAAAAGGATTTAAAGAAAAGCTAAACTTTGGAGAAGAAAACATTTGCAAGCCATATACTAAACAAGGAACTAGTACCTACAATACATAAAGAACTCTCAAAACTCAACAGCAAACACCAACCATACATGCACAATTAGAAAATGGACAAAAGATGTAGAGAAATTTCACTGAAAAGGACATATGAATGACAAACAAGCATATGAAAAGATGATCAGTATTACTATATATTCAGGAACTGCAAATTGGAACCATGATGAAATGTTTTATGTATTCATACAGTTAAATAGCAAAAACATTGAGAATACCAAATGCTAGAAAGGATGCAGTGAAACTGGGTCTCTCATACATTGTCAATGTAAGATATAATAACTCTCAAATAGTTTGACCATTTCTTATAAAATTAACTCTATGTCTATAGTACAGTCAGCAATTGAACTCCTTGGCCTTTATCCTGGAAAAATGAAACATTCACACAAATCTTACAAATGACCATTCATAACAGCTTTATTTTAATAGCTTAAAACTGGAAACAACCAAAATATCCCTCAACAAGTGAATAAACTGTGATACATCCCAGGGATACATTAGTATTCCTTAAATACAACTCACCAATAAAAATAAACTGATACACATAGCAATTTAGATCTCAAGGGCATTATGTTAAAGAAAAATCCAGATGACAGATACTACATGAGTCCATTTATATATAATTCTACAGATGGAAAACAGATTAGCTGTTGCCAGGGGTTATGCAAGGTTAAACATGGGGAGGGGTGGATGAGAGAGACTACACAGGAATAGCACAAACGTGATGGAGTAGTTCTGTATTTGGATTGTTATAGTTTTATGATCTACATATATGATAAAATGACATATTACATACATTATACTAGTGTCAAATTCCTGGTCTTTATATTGTACACCAATTATACAACATGTAAATATTGAGGGAAACAGAGTAAAAGTTATATGTGATCTCTATACTATCTTTTCAATATTCCATTAACCTATTATTTTTTAATTTAGCAGTTGGACAAAAAATTTGAACAGACACTTCACAAAAGAAAATGCATGAGTGGCCAAAAAGCACAAAAATTATGCCTGTCATCATTAGTCACTGGGGAAATAAAATTTAAAACCACAATTAGATACCTTGACATATCCTGTAGAATGGCTAAAATTAAAGAATAACAATAACAATGTTGGTAAGTATGTGAAGCAACTCAAACTTGTTTACCCTATAATCACACTGGAAAACAGGTAGTTATTTCTTAAAAATTTAAACATGGGGGCACCTGGGTAGCTCAATGGGTTAAAGCCTCTGCCTTCAGCTCAAGTCATGATCCCAGGGTCCTGGGATCGAGCCCGCATTGAGCTCTCTGCTCAGCGGGGAACCTGCTTCCTCTTCTCTCTTTGCCTGGCTCTCTGCCTACTTGTGATCTCTATCTGTCAAATAAATAAATAAAATCTTTAAAAATTTAAATGTGGTACCAAAATATGGAAAGAGCCCAAATGTACATTGACAGATGAATGGATAAAGCAGATGTGATTTTATAAACACACACACACACACACACACACACAAACACATACACACAGAGGAATATTATTTAGCCATCAAAAACTGAAATCTTGCCATTTGCAACAATGTGGCGGGAACTAGAGGGTATTATGCCAAGCAAAATAAGTCAGAGAAAGATAAATATCATATGATTTCATTCATACGCAGAATTAAAAAACAAAACAGGTGAACATAGGAGAGAGGAAGGTAAAATAAGACAAAGGAGGCAAATCATAGGAGACTTGTAACTATAGGAAACAAACGGAGGCTTGAGGGGAGGTGGATGGGGAGAAGGGGTAATTGGGTGATGGGCATTAAGGGGGGCACTTGAAGTAATGAGAACTGGGTGTTGTATGCAACTGATGAATCACTAAATTCTACCTCTGAAAATAATATATGTTAATTAAATTGAATTTAAATTAAAAATTAACCCTGAAAAAAATTTAAACACGGTACATTAAAACCTAAATGTGGACAAATTTTAAATAAATAAAATATATAAATTCTTAAATAAATTAAATATATAAATTCTTTTTTCACTACTTATGATCATAGTAATAATCATAATAAATATTTATTTATTTATTTATATGTGGTACATTAAAACCTAAATATGGACAAATTTTATATATAGAATATACATGTTATATCTATATGCATATATATAGGTATATGTTCTGAGTAAATTACCGTAAGACACAAAAAGCATAAATGATCACAAATAGGAATGAAAAATGTGTCACATCAGAAGAAACAACAACAGAGCAAGAAAATGTATTTGCAACATACAACAGAGGATTAGCTTTGCCTCTGTAAAAGAATTTGAAAAACAGGTAGAAAAATAAATTTCATATTGAAATGCATTTCCCAAGAGGAAATTAACATAGGAAAAGGCACTCAAACTGTTCAGCTATAAGGATTGTGTAAGTTAGCATTAAGCACTCATATCTTATTTCACTACCACCAGAACAGAAAAGAAAATCAAATATCTCAGACTGTCAGGTTGTTATGGATGGAAACTTCCATGAAGTACTGTTAAAAATGTATATGAACACTTCTGAAATTGAAATCACAGTTCCTAGGAAGGTTGAGATTTGCTCACCCAATTGCCCAACAACTTTGTTAGGTATGTAACATGAAGATAATCTTATACTTATGTAGCAGATTACAAATAAAAAGACCTTTACTACAACATTATTTGTCATTGGAATATGGAATATGGAATACCATATTTTTCCTATTAACAAGGAATAATTTTGATGTACTTATATGGTAAAATACATTTGAATGAATTAATTAGACCAATAGGCATGAATGTAGTTTTTTTAAACATTTTAACATCTTAATTTTTTTTCATGTTCCAACATTCATTGTTTATGCACAACACCCAGTGTTCCATCCAATACATGCCCTCCTTAATACCCACCACCAGGCTCACCCATCCCCTCTCCTTCCCCGCAACCCTCAGTTTGTTTCCCAGGATCCACAGAAAGTAGTTTCTAACGTAACACTGAGTTTAAAAAGCAAGTTCCAGAATTATCTAGTCTGGAATGCTCGTTTCGGCAGCACATATACTAAAATTGGAATGATATAAAGCAGATTAGCATGGACCCTGCGCAAGGATGACAGAATTATCTAGCAAGGCATCATTTCTATATTTATGGACAGTAAAATTATAATACATCCTGGAAGAATATACTTGTGATTTTTTTATGGTGATTGTTCCTAGGAAAGGAAGGAAAGACTAGAGAGGTGAATAACCTTTAAAGTCGAGCCGCAGCTCCTCTCATATCTCCCTGTTTACTACCAACAACCCATTCCATTCTTCCCGGCCTCCCATGACTGGCTCCTGGTGGCCTGAAGTATTCTTTGGCTTCTCCATTCACCAAGATACCCGATCACTGACACATGGGGCAAAGCAGAGTACAGAGAAAATAACAGGCAAACAAAAATTGCTTCCTGGAATCTTCGTTCTCAGAACCAAAAGGGTTTTTTTACTTTGTTTTTTACTTTTGTTTTTGTTTTACTTTGTTTTCTTTTTGTTTTGTTTGTTTGTTTTAGAGGTCATGTTGCCTAGTGGGCTTCAAATTGTGTTCTGAGAAGCCCTGAGCTCCTGAAGAGCTTCACTGGGCGAGGAAAGGCTTGGCACCTAGGACTCGGCACCCACCACCCCGGATTGAAGCAGAGCAGTTCTGACTTTATCTGCTTTATAACTGGGTCAGTGCTCTTAAAAAGGACAACAAAACCCCCTGGAGCTTAGGCATCAACTTTACTTTCTTATAAGAACATAATAAAGTCATTTTCTTGCAAGATCACGTAACTCTTCTATGTCTAACTGATTTGATGTTTACAGAACTTTTGGTGCAACGGGAAACTGTTAAGGAAGGTATGTAGGAGCCCTGGGTTCCTAACATCTACCTCATCATATCATATAAACAGGAGGATGCTTTTCCCAGGGTCAAGTCAAAATGAAATGATAATTATGCTTCATTTACCAATGCAGCAATTCTGGTATAAACTCAGAGAGAAAGGAGAAGGTCACGCTCGCTCCATCAAATTTTAGTGTGCATCACACCCTGCTCTCTCACCAGGAAGAGTGAGAGTCATCATCAACTCGTACAGGCAGAACTCTATGATTCCTTTATCCTAGCGATAACCCTGTAAATAAGCATTATGTGTTAAAAAAAGTGCAATGGGGTGTGAGCTTTTGGAAACCAACTGTTTACTCCAATATGAAGTTGCCAGAAGAAGAACTATGTCATCAAGCTTTCCATCCCTGCCTGTTAACTATGTAATCTCTAATGGAAGTCATTCATGAAGCTAATAAGTTCTCTGCAAGGAAATCACTTTAAAGAAAAGGAGGGGCAAGTAATTATATTAGGCACCAAAGTTCATGAGGAAGAAAATTCACAAGAAAACAACTTTGATCTTTGCTCCAGGCTCTGCTTAATGGTCCGGAAAACTAATAATCATTAATTTTCACAAAAGATGTCATATGGCTAGAGCTATAATGTTCAAATAATATTCAATTACATTTTTCTTCTGGTGAGTGAAAGCCTCTTTTAATCATTTTGAAACCAGTTACCACGAAACTCATTATTTTATTCTTGTAATCTCTTCACTACAAGTCTTCAAAACATAGACTGGAATTTCACTTCCAAGGATATACACTGAAACATAGAAGTTGATTTTGCATTCAGATCTCATTCGACCTAACAAACAGAATAATGACATTTTTTTCTACCCCTCCTGGTACAGATTTTTGTAAAGTACTATTTGTCTCTTGCAGAATTTTCCGGATTCAAAATTATCTATTAATATTTCTACTTTTAACAGAAAGCCTGCAACCGTACTTAGGATGTTTAGAATAGACCTCTTCTTGACGGCTAATGCCTAAGGAAGATGGTGTCACCACAAAACAGAGGGACTTTGATAGGGAATGTTTTTCACAATCCGTCTGAACAAATTTGGCAGGAAGCGAGGGATTATTCACCCATAGTATCTCTGGCCCCGCCCCTGCAATTTATAATCCACAATTTCAGGATTCTACCTCTTATCAAGGAGTGCCTGCACACACAGAGCTAACAGTATATGGATTATTCTGAAGATTAAAAGCAAAAGTATTTCTGTCAGTCGGAAAATATAGTTTGTACAAATTTTGCCTCTGCTGGCAAAGAACCTATATTTAGCTCTGTGTTTTGTAAACCTTTAGTTGGAGGCTAAGACAGCCATACATGGAAAAGATCCTAGGAAACATCCTAGGAAACATCTGTCAATGCAGGGGTGCAGAAGATAAAAAAGGTAGTGGGTTATCCTCATAAAAGGTGGAGAGGACAGGAATCACACTCTAGGTAGATGAATTGTAAGTCTGCACCCACATTCCAGGTTCTGACTCTCATCCCATAGACCAGATCTCCTCCCAGATGAATGTATAAAAGCGAACAACCCCAAGATCAAACAACCACATGGAATGCTCCCTCTTTTGAATTTGCTGAGGAGTGCCTCTGTGTATAGAGTTGTTTGAATCTGTAGTATTCCCCATAGCAGACTCATTCTTCTGTAATCACGGAGTCGAACCATGAAGAAAAATCCAGCTGACTGTATATTTTTACCTCTTTACTGCCACTAGTTTTCCATCAAAATAATAGAAATGGAGGGAAAACATTAAGTTACAACTAAATGAAAGACAAGGCCCTCTCCTTTGATCACCAATAATTCTTACCTAGGTTTGGAGGTAAATCTACATTCTATGGCAGGGTGGAGAGGAAATCTGGTATACTTTGAGACAGTATCAAATCTACTACATACTTGATAATTTTTTTCTTCACCTACATTGTTTGTGATTTTAATTTAAAGGGTTTGCTAAAATACATTTTTGTAGAAGTAACAGAAAAACTATTGTCAAGCCATTATCTTCAAAAATCTACTACAGAATCAAAAACAAAAGAGGCTTGAAAAATTATATCTGAAGCATGTTTTATTGTTTTGCAAGGTGTGGTATCACACAGTCACAGAAACCATCATTCTCTCTTTTGCTCGTACCAGTTTTCAGTAACTTAGTATAAAGGATTAAAATTTCAATTCCCTCAAGATTCAACTCAAATCCTCTAATGAGAACTTTCATTTCAAACGATGTTTTGCTCTTTTTATATAATCCTAGAATGAAAATAAAGAGGGCTTAAGAGATGGTCTAATCTAGTCTCACGTTTCCTTAAAAGTAGACAGCAAAACCATCTGTAAGTAATGGGAATAATGCTATTTAATATAAAGGTTTGAGAGGAAACTATTTCCTGTACGTGTTGTCTATCACTCTAATACCTTTTAGACTAATAGCTGAGTTTTCATTCTGTAGGAAAGCAGTGTCACTGAAAGCCAATTCTCCTCCAGTACTCAGCTGGGTTCCAAAGTTGGGTTAATACCATAAATTTTAAAGACTGCCTTATTTTACTGCCCCTCTGCAGATTGTGAGCTCCTTCAAAAAATGGGAGCCAGGTGATCATCTTTATAACATGTTCTACATTTTAATTCCATGCCTAGCACATACTTGTATACATCAAGCAATACTAGTGTGTCAGACACTATGTTAGACAGGCTTAGAAATGTTTATATTGATTTTTGAGTGATTATCATTTACAATACAAGTTTTTATTTGTTATAACCTTTCCCATACCCTTATACCAGGTAGTCCTTATTTTCAGCCTTATTCTGTTCAATTATTGATATATTAAAAAAAAAAAAGTCAGGGGCACCTGGGTGGCTCAGTAGGTTAAGCTTTCAACTCTTGATTTTGGCTCAGGTCATGATCTCAGGATTGTGGGGTGGTGACCTGTGTTAAGCTCCATGCTTAAGCCGGGTGTCTGCTTGAGATTCTGCCCCTATCCTGACTCAGTCTCTCTCTCCCTCTCTCTCTCTCTCTCTAAAACAAATATTTGGAAAAAAAAATCAGAAAGTCAGACTGTGACTTAGGCATTTAATTTTTACATGGGAAATATTTCAAGTAAAGAAAACCATCAAAAATATTAGTCACAAGTTTCTTTTTGTATCAATGAAAACAAGTACTTGAGTGATATATTGGCTAACTTTCTGATACTGTTTTTCCAAAAATATATTTCATTTCAACATGGTCAGTTGATGTCTACTATTTATTGAACTGTGAGCTACTTTGGAGAATTTATTTTTCCAGGAATGCAACGTCATTCTAAAAGTATCTTTCATTATACAGTATAGGACCATATATGAGAGGGAAAAAAAAAAAAAAAAAGCAAGGAGAGTGCTTTTGCTGTCTTTTCCATCTTGCCTAACTGCTACTATTAGTATCACCCTTGATGCAACTTTCACTGCTATCTAATGGCCATTAAACACGTGTTGGGGAAGATCATGAAAAAGACAAAGGCTACTAGACTTGTGAGCTGGACCAGGGCATTTGGAGCCTCCTCACCTTCTTCCCTATCCTTAGAATGTGGGTTCCATTTACCCTTCCTGTTCCCAGAGGCTGTTCCAAGATCATAGCCTTGAGATGGTGATGTGGTGTTGAAAACACCTGCATAGTATAGATGACTGAGCAAAGCTTTAGGGCCTCTTTATAAACTTTTAAGAATTGGAGGGTGGCATGGGGATCCATTTGCTTTGCTGCCACACAAGACAAGGCTCATGTGGAGCCTTATTCAAGCGCCCACCCACCAAACTAGAATGGTCTCTTACTTCAGCGTCTCCCAGTCCTGAGTACAGGAGCAAATTTCAGATCTGGAAAGCATCCAAGAGGGTTGCAAACCAATAACACACCCGCTGATTTGACATTCTGGCCAGTCTAACCCTGAGTCATATGGTAGTTATCTATTAAATATCTTCTCAGAGGATGAATGGAAGAAAAGAATGACTGGAAAAAGAAACTTATTGGTTAAAAAAAAAAATACGAAGACCCATGAAACAGAAAGGATTCATTTTATTTGAAAGGATGACTTTTCTGCTGCAACTAAAGAAAATAAGAGAAAAAGAATGTGTGTGACATGATGCTTCCAAGCTACTTTTATTCTAAGCAAGCATATCACAAGCTGTTAAGCTTTCAAAACTTAAACACTTCAGCAGCAAACCTGAAAATAGTTTTACTTGATGTATTTTTTAAGGGTTAGAAGACTTTAGGTGGTCCTTGGGGTATGTTGGAGTTCTTGTTTTAATATTTATTCACTTCCAAATGACTGGAGGACAAATAATTCATTTTTATAAGAAAAGAAATTATCTACCCTGACAACCCAAATTCTAGGCTTCAGATCCTGCTCTCTATGCATCATCTCTTAATGCTATAAACGTGAATCTTGGAGGTCTTATAATTCTTTCTCATTTCAAATGAAGGCAAATGCTTCTGAAATAGATTCACTACATTACTTATATCTACTGAGTCAAGGGATCTGAAAGTACTGTTATACCAACAAATAGAATTATTGTAGCTCATTACAACGACACCATGAAGGATGACTCTAGTACATGTTGCACTCATTGGATTTAAGAACAAAATATCTAGCTGGTGACCATCCCTACTTGGGTGAACCCCAGGCATCTCAAATTCAATTAAGTTTAAAAACTGAACTCATCTACTGTTCTGCTAATCTTACTCCCATATTCTCTTTGTGTAAAGGATGGCAATGGCTTCCATCTAGTCATGAAGTCAAAGCCTTGAAATCACCCTCAATTTTCTATTCCATTCATTCCTTTCACTCCCAAATTCAGCTAGTCATTAAATTTGGTTGAACCATCTCCTAAACCTCTCACACTCTTCCACCCAATCCTATCACTACCATAGTTCGGATTTTCTTGCTTTCTGAAACAGTATGATTTTCCTGCTTCTGTATTTTTGTCACAAACTAGAAATGTCTTTTGTCATTTGTAGTAGAGGGTGTTGTTTGATTTCAAGCGTTCTATTCCTTTCCCATATGACAGCTTTATGATATGACATTAAACTTTTGTTTAAAAATGAATTGGCCAAAAATGTGTATATCTTCTCCCTTTTGTCACTTAAATGATAGTAAGATTAAACATATAAAAACTTTAGAATCAAAGAAGCAACATTAAAGAACCTGAAGTGTAAACTTACTCCAAAGAACACTTCACAGATTCCAGACTATAAAGTGTTGGGGTTGGGGGGACAGTAAAGAATATAGACCAAGAGAAAGGAGCTGAAAGCAAGAGAATGATTTACTATCTGAATACAGTATTTGGACCCCCAGGTCCTGCTCTCCACCAGGCACAGTCAAGCTGTCCCTGCCCCAGGAAGGAGACTCAAGGTTTATTCTCATAGAAAAACTGAGAAGTATGGACCCCAAAACTCCAGGTAAATTATGAGAATGAGATAAAAACAGCAAAGTTAAATAAAATCCTTTATATGAAGTACTGAACTATCAGACCCCTTGCCCAATCTACTTCCAGAGCCACAAAAGCAGGGAAATGCTTTTTCAAAACTGTTCATTTAAAGTGTTGAGAAATATAGGTGAGAAAAATTTCTCAGAAGTCAGAACAAGACGGGGCATCTGGGTGGCTCAGTGGGTTAAAGCCTCTGCCTTCAGCTCAGGTCATAATCTCAGGGTCCTGGGATCAAGTTCCCCATCGGGCTTTCTGCTCAGTAGAGAGCCTGCTTCCTCCTCTCTCTCTCTGCCTGCCTCTCTGCCTGCCTGTGATCTCTGCCTGCCAAATAAATGAATAAAATCTTTTTAAAAAAAAAAAAGTCAGAACAAGAAGAAATGGGCAATGGAAAAATGAATTTAGACACAAATCCTGGATATCCACTCTCAAGTTAAAACAATTCCACAGAGAAGAACAAAGAAATTTGTGGAAAATAAATCAACTCAAGGACTTAAGGGGGAAAAAAGTTACTATGGACAAAACCAACTCCAAATATAAGTATAATCCCTCCAACCCCCCGCAAAAAATGTTTTTAAGTCCTATGCATTCCTTCTCAGAAAGTTATTGACCTCCACAATTACAAAGAGCTAATTACAAAAAGAAATAGAGTCAAGGAAGCATATGAGAACAATAAAAGCAATTCCCAGGATGGTTCCCAATGGACATCCCAGGAAGAGTGATGAAGGAGGGATTCAGATCAATGAGCCAATAATATTGATAGTTGTCTGATAGGGTATGATGGTCCACATATAGAAAAAAATGATTGGGTCACGGAAAATTAAGCAAATGAATGAACAAGGAAATTGATAATTCTAGGTAAAATGAAAGATGTTCAAGTAAATTTAACAGAAGAATTCTCTTGAGTTTATAGTAAAAGCTATATTCGTATCATGGAAAACATAAATGAGAAATGTGAAATAAAGAGCAACGGGAGGGTGAGGAGAGGAGAAATATGTTGAGTTTAATGCATATCTACTATTAAATCTACTAGTTATTAATATTGAGAATCAAGGGCCAGCAATATAAGCCATTATTTTGATATATGGAAGCCAAGATAGTTTTGAGAGGCTATTGTGAAATAAAGTTCTTTAAAAAAAAAAAAAAAGAGAGAGAGAGAGAGATAGAAGAAAGGCCTGCTCTAATTCCATTAAGTCTTTTAGAGCAAGGATTAATACAATACATTCTTGAGCTCCTTATTGCTGGAAAAAGAAAAGTGAGGGATGAAGGAGGAAAATCCCCTGGGTCCCTGTAGGATTAATTTATTAGAAAACAACAACAACAACACATGAAACTACTCAGCATGTAGAAGTCCTCTGAAGAAAAGTGAGGAAAACCACCAAATATGCTAACAGCCGAGGCAGACTACCCTTTGGAAAATGTACTACAGGAGGCAGAAAGAAATCCTCAACCTTTCAAAGAAGCCAGGAAACAAAGGAAATCTTAGAGGAGAGCTGACTTGACCTGACTGGGGATTTAATAAGGACATTCCCATGAGGCATTTGGACCTTAAAATAAGAGATACAGATGTGTTGGGAAGGCTTAGGGGAGAGAGAAGAATAAACAAGTTTGTGATGATGCACTGGAAGCAAAGACATTCATGCTATCATCCTTATCTTCTGTCCTTTAGGCTTTTTTTTTTTTCTTTTTTTGAGGGGGGAGTCTGATGTTAATATCTGGCTCTTGGTTTCTTTCTGTTAACATTTTCTGCTCTATCTTTGACCTTCATTTGACTTTTACTCATCCATTGAAATTTTGTTTTGCTAAATTTCCTTTAGTTTCCTTGGTACTAGAATCTCATCAGATTTTGTATTTTGACCCATTTTCCAGCTCTGTTTTTCAGTTGGAAAGTTTCATGCACATATGTATGCAAATTCTATATTGTAAAGTAAAATGTAACAGGTTGCAAAGCAGTATATTTGGTGTCAGTTCACATATGTAGGATTAAATCCCAAATGGTGTATGTATACATACATGCATATATCAGACACTTAGGTACTTATTTCTGTGTGATGTGAGTTCTTTTTGCTTACATGTATTTTTTCATGAACATGTGTCACATACACATGGAGAATTTATTTTTCCAGGACTGCAACATCATTCTAAAAGTATCTTTCATTATACAGTATAGGACCATACACAAGAGGGAAAAAAAAAAAAAAAAAGCAAAGAGAGTCTTTTGCCTAACTGCTACTATAAAACTAAAATTTTATAAGTAAGAGTCAAATAATTTGCAGCCATTTTATAATGGCAAAGGCATTTATAATGGCATTATAAAAGTTCTTGATGGAAGAACTAAAAAAAAAAAAAAAAAAAAAAAAAAGTAAACCTCAAGTTACCTCTGGTTCTCTTAGCCAGAGGAACAAAACTGACACTGCAGAAAAAATATAATAATAAAACAATAAGTTCTCTGAATATGTAAATTTTAATGATAAATTAGGCCAATTTTGTTGAATTATAAGTCCTTTAACCAAGATTTTTACTTCCCTAATAGGTTTAAAACCTTTATAAGTAGAGACAACATCTTACATGTTTAGTTGTTAATTCCAGCATTCCTCAGTCATTTGTGTGGATTTCTATTTCTCTCTGATATGATTTTGCTGCTTCCTCAAAGACTTCTTTTAACATTTCTTGGATTGAGATCAGCTAATGTCTTTTATGCTCTAGATGCTTTTAAGTTTGTTTGTTTTTTATATTTTGGCAAAAAAAAACAAACAAACAATCAAATTTATATATAACCACAAAAGATCCCAAATAACCAGCAGAATCCTGGGGAAGAAGACTTCAAGCTATTATAAATCTCAAGTAATCAAAATTGTATGGTACTAGCATAAAAACAGACAAATAGATTGGCAGAACAGAATGAAAAGCCCAGAAATAAACCCATGCATATATGGTTAATATTAGTTTTCCATATATGAGAAGAAAGCCAAGAATATTTAATGCAGAAAAGACAGTCTCTTCATAAATAGTGCTGGGAAAATGGGATATTCACATCTAAAATAATGAAACTAGACCCTTATACCACCCACAAAAATTAAGTCAAAATGGGTTAAAGACTTAAATGCAAGACCCGAAACCATAAAACTTCTAGAAGAAAACTGAAGAAAAACACTCCTTGACATGGGTCTTGGAAAGGCTTTTTTTGGATATAACACCCAAAGCACAAGTAACAAAATGTAACAAACAAAGGCAAGTATATCAAACTAAAAAACTTGTGCACAGCAAAAGAAACTATCAACAAAATGAAAAGACAACCTAAGGGATGTGAAAAATATTTGCAAACAATTTATCTGATAAGGGATTAATATCCAAAACACATAAAGAACTCCTGCAACTCAACAGCAAAATCCAATCCAATTTAAAACTGGCCAAATGGAATCAAGATGGTAGAGTGGGAAGATCCTGAACTCACAGGGGCATAAGAAAACCTACAGTTACATATAGAACTATCTCTGAGAACAAACTACAGAGGAACAGATTAAAACCAATTAATGGTATAAAGAAAAAGCACATTGATTAGTAGAAGGGGCAGAGACAGTTTTGTCAATACCCTCACCTCTGGTGTGACAACACA
The DNA here is from genome assembly GCF_010015895.1 of Lontra canadensis. Classification (NCBI taxonomy): domain Eukaryota; kingdom Metazoa; phylum Chordata; class Mammalia; order Carnivora; family Mustelidae; genus Lontra; species Lontra canadensis. Next base: position 14,007,423 of record NW_022631022.1, read on the forward strand.
CATGCAGGAGGGTTAAGAAAGAGGAGTCCCAACCTCAAAACTGGTCTTCAAGGCCCTGGGGACAGGCATTGAGAAGACACCTATAAGGTTTGGTCAGGAGAGCTAGAGAGCAGTAGGAAATGGAGATTCCACTCTTACCAAGTGTGCCTACCATCCCACTTGCTCTGAGTCCCAGTGCACAGGCACCATTTTGAAAAGTACCCTGGCTCTATCTGAAGGAGATCCATCGACTAATTTTAGGGTATGTGCCAGACGAAGAGGTATCTTCTGGAAGAGTCTTCAAGGACAAAAGCACTGGCATGTACCTTCCCCCATCCCACTTGTCTTTTACCTAGCTGGCCCAGCACCCTTGAGCACCATTTCTGACACTCTCAATCTACTGAGCTAGCACTGCTTACTCAGCACCAGAGCCCTTCCCAAACAGCTCCCCACCCCAGGGCTCTTGGCAGGCACCCACCCTAGTGCTCCTGGTAGATAGCCTTGGCTGCCACCAGAACCCATCCCAAGCACAATCATCATGGTGGGCCAGCACCACACTCTAGAACACCTGTAACTAGTCACAGCAGACCTTATGGCAAGCCATGCACAATGCCTAAAACAGCTGCAGTCAGGCCTCTCAGCTAGATGGGCGAAGGATCAGTTCTATTCACCAGCCTGGCCATAGCAGTTGTGGCCAGACCTTACAGAGAGCCATGCCAGGGAACAGCTCTGCACACCAGATTCCACACCAGTTGTGAACCAGCCACAACAGAATAGTGTACACAAGCCACACACGGGATAATCCCGGGGTACCTGGCTCAGGTATCCAGGTGGATTTGTGCTATTGGGCCCCACAGGACACCTTCTGCACAAAGCCAATCCTTTAAGACTGGCAGATCTAATTGATCTACCTAAATCACAGAAACAGACTTAGCAAAATGAGGAATATGCCCAAATAAAAGAATAAGACAAAAATCTCAGGAAAAGGACTAAATGAAATGCAGATGAGCAATACCAGACAAACCATTCAAAGTAATGGTCATAAAGAAGTTCAATGAACTCAAGAATGTATGAACATAATAAGAACTTCAACAAAGATGGAAAAAATTTAAAAAGAACCAATAAGAGCTGTGAAATACAGTCACTGTTAAATACCCTAAAGGGAATCAATAGCAGATTTGATTAGCTATCTACAAGACAACATAGTAGAAATTAACCACGAAGAACAGCTAAAAATTTTATGAGGATACTTTAAGGGAACTCTGGATAACATCAAATACAGGAGCATTAACATTATAGAGCTTTCAAAAAGGGATGATAAAGAGAAAGGGATCAAAAACCTATCTGAAAAAAGAGCTGACAAATTCCCTAACTTGATGAAGGAAGGAGATACCCAAGCCTAGGGAGCACCGAGTCCAGAGTAAGATGAATCCAAAGGGACCTGCAGCAAGACACATTATAATCAATGTGCCAAGAATTAAAGAAAAATTATTAAAAACAACCAGAAAAAACAAAAAACAAAAAAACCAGACTACTTATACAAGGCATCTCCCACAAGATTATCAGGTGATATTTTAGTAGAAACTTCATAGGCCAGAAGGGAGTGGCAAGATATATTAAAAGTACAAAGTTCTGGGGCACCTGGGTGGCTCAGTCAGTTAAGTATCTGACTGCAGCCCAGGTTATGACCTCAGGGTCCTGAGATTGAGCCCAGCAGTGGGGAGCCTGCTTATCCCTCTGTCACACCTACTGCTCACTCTCTTGCTCTCTCAAATAATAAAATATATTTTTTAAGTAAAAAATGCTAGAGAGCATTAGCACAAGAAAGGAAACTTTCAACCAAAAGTACTAAATCTGGCAAGATTATCACTCAGAATTAAAGGAGGGGATGAAAGCTTTTCAAACAAAAGCTACAGGTTCATCAACATCAAATCAGCCTTAATAAATGTTAAATGGGGGGGTTGGAGGTTGGGGGAACCAGGTGGTAGGCATTAGAGAGGGCACGGATTGCATGGAGCACTGGGTATGGTACAAAAACAATGAATACTGTTATGCTGAAAATAAATTTAAAAAATGATTTTAAAAAATAAATGTTAAATGTACTCCTTTAAATGGGAATGAAAATGCCATAATTAGATATTTAAAAAGTATTAAAAAAAGAATTCTCACTAGTAAATATAAACATATAGTAAATGTAGTAGACCAATCTGCTACATAGCAACTATTAAGGTTAGAAGACAAAAATAGCAAAAATTATCTAGACACATAATAATTAGTTAAGGAATACACCAAATAACATCTAAAATATGACATCAAAAATATAAAGATGGTGGGGGAGTAAAACCTTGGTACTTTTAGAATGCACTTGGACTCAAGCAACCACCAATTTAAAATATGCTGCTATATGTAAGGTACTATTTATAAACCTTATGATGACCACAAACCAAATACTGGAAATGGATACACAAAAAATAAACAGAAAGGAATAACACTAAGACACCAAATCATCAGGGAAAAGAGCAAGAAAGAAACAGAACTACAAAAACAATCAGAACACGACAAAATGGCGGGAAGTATGTATCTGTTAATAACTAGTTAAAATGGAAATGGACTAAATGCTCCCATCAAGAAACACAGGGTGGTTGAATTTTTAAAAGACCCACTTATATGCTGTTAACAAGAGACTCACTTCAGATCTAAAGACATATATAGAAAGAAAATAAAGGAATAGAAAAAACATAGAAACCGAAAGAAAGCTGAGGGTTATACACATGACAGAACAGACTTTAAAATAAAGACTAGCAAGAAAAAAAGAAGGGCATTACCTAATGATAAATCAATCCAAGAAGATTTAACACTTATAATTATCTATGTACACAACACAGGGGCATCTAAATACATAAAGAAAATATTGACATAAAGATAAATGGACAGTATAAAGTACCAGGGGATGTTAACACCCCACTTCCATCAATGGATAATTCATCCAGGCAGAAAATCAGTAAGAAAACAGTGGACTTAAATGACACAGACTAGATGGACTTAATATATACATAACATTCCATCTGAAAACAGAACACATTCTTTCAAGTGCACATGGGGGAATTCTCCAGGACAAATCACATGTTAGGCCACGTAACAGTTCTCAATAAATTGGAGAAGGCTGAAATCACATCAAGCATCTTTTCTGACTACAACGGTATGAAACTAGGAGTCTATTATAAGAGGAAAAAAAGAAACTAGGAAACAAAACTACAACAACAAAACCATGAAGGATAAACATACTATTACACAACTAGTAAGTTAAAGAAATCAAACATGAGATCAAAAATACTTTGGGACAAATGAAAACAAACACAGTTCAAAATCTATGGGACACAGCAAAAGTAGCTCTAATAGTTACAGGGTTATACAGGACTACCTAAAGAAATAAGAAAAATCTCCATTTATCAGTATACCTAAAAGGAACAAAAAGAACAAACAACTTCTAAAGTTAGAAGAAAATAAAGATTAGAGCAAAAATGAATGACTTAAAAATGATCAGTGAGACTAAAAGCAGCTTTTTTTTCTGAAAACAAACAAAACTGACAAACTTTTAGCCAGACTCATCAAAGTAAGACAGGACCCACATAAACAGAATCAAAAAAAGAAAAATAAATGATACCAGAGAAATACAAGGGGTAGTAAGATACTACTAAATTATGTCAACCAATGACACGACTTAGAAATGAATAAATTCCTAGAAACATACAATCTTCCAAGACTTAATCAAGAATAGAAAATCTGAACAGAATGATTAGTAATGGAATTGAATCAGTAATCCAAAAACTCCCCAAAGTCCCAAGACCAGATGGCTTCATAGATAAATTTTAAACATTGAAAAAGTTAATACATGTACTTCTTAAACTATTTTAAAAAACTCAAGCGGAAGTAACACTTCTAAACTCATTCTGTGAGATCAGCATTACCCTGATACCAAAACCAGACAAAGACACCAGGAAGGAAGGACAGAAGGGAGGAAAAAGAAAAGAAAAGGAAGAAAATTACAGGCCAATATCCCTGATGAACACAGAGGTAAAAATCCTCACCAAGATATTAGCAAACCAAATTGAAAGATACATTAAAAAGATCATATACTGCAATCAAGTGAGATTTATCCCAGGGATGCAAGGATAGTTCACTACTGCAAGTTAATCAACATAATATACTACATTAACAAAGAGTAAAATTATCAACCATGTCAACAGATGCAAAATAATGAACTTGATAAAATTTAACATCCATTTATGATAAAACCTCTCAACAAAATTGCATAGATGGAACACACTTAAACACAATAGAGGCTATATATGACAGTGCTATTGCTAATATCATAACCAACAGCAAAAAGCTGAAAGCTTTTTCTCTAAGACCAAGAACAAGACAAGGATGTCCACTCTTACCACTGTTGTCCAACATAGTAATAGAAGTCCTAGTCACAGCAATCAGACAACAAAAAGAAAAGGCATCCAAATTGGGAGAAAAAAAGTAAAACTGTCACTATTTGCAGATGGCATGATACTAGATACAGAAAACCCTAAAGATTCCATTAAAAAAATTTAGAATAAATGAACTCAGTGAAATTTCAGGATACAAAATTAATATGTAGAGATTATGTATGTAATAATACATAGATATTTGTTACATGTCCATCAATAATGAAGTGGAAGAGAAATTAAGAGAAAAATCTTATTTACATTGCATCAAAATACCCCGAAATAAATTTAAGGAGACAAAAGACAAAAGGTCTGAAAATTATGAAACATTGATGAAAGACATTGAAAATAACACCAACAAACAACAAGATATATCAGGTTCATGAATTAGAATATCATTAAGATGTCCGTACTATCCAAAGCAATTTACAGATTCATACATTCCCTATCAAAATACCAATGGCATTTTTCACAGAACTAGAATAATCCTAAGATTTGTATAAAACTGCAACAAGCCCTGAAGGGCAAAGCACTCTTGACAAAGAACAAAGCTGAAAGTGTCACGCTCCCTGATTTCAAACAATAAAATACAGTAATCAATACAGTATGGTAGTGGCACAAAAATAGATGTGTAGACCAACAGAACAAAACAGAAAGCCCAGAAAGAAACCCATGCTTATATGGTCAATTAATCTTTGACAAAGGAAGAACATACAGTGATATGAAGAACTCACACACCATAATAGCAACCCACCCCCACAAACTACCTAGTTAAAATTGGGCAGAAGACTTGAATAATCATTTCTTTAAAAAGCAACAGATAGCCAAAGACACATGAAAAGATCCTCACCGTCACTAATCACCAGGGAAATGCAAGTCAAAACCATTGTGAGGTATGACCTCACACCTGTCGCAATGGCTATTATCAAAATGACGGTAAATTACTATGTTGGTGAGAGAAAAAGAAGTGCTGTGGAGGAAAGGGAACCCTCAAGCACTGTTGGTAGGACTGAAAAATGGGGCAGCCACTGTGGAAAACAGGATGGACGTTCCTCAAAAAATTAAAAAGTTCAACTACTAGGGCACCTGGGTGGCTCAAGTCATGATCTCAGGGTCCTAGGATCGAGCCCTGCAACCGGCTTCCTGCTCAGCAGGAAACCTGCTTCTCCCTTTCCCACTCCCTCTGCTTGTGTTCCCTCTCTTGCTGTGTCTCTCTCTGTCAAATAATAAATAAAATCTTAAAAAAAAAAAGTACAACTACTATATGATCCAGGAAAACGATACTGTATACACACACAAGTGGAATATTACTCAGCCATTAAAAAAGAATAAACTCTTACCATTAACAACATGGTATTATGCTTAGTAAAATAAGTCAGATCCAGACAAAGGTCTTATGATTTGACTTGTATGTGGAATCTACAAAATAAAACAAAACAAATGTACTTATAAATACAAAAGGTAATCTCATGATTGTCAAGGGGGATGGTGGTGGAGGTATGGGCAAATAGGATAAAGGAATTACAAGGTACAAACTTCCAGTTGTAAAATAAATAAGACATGGGGATACAAGATGCAACATAAGGAATTTAGTTAATTGTAACAACTTTGTATGTTGACAGATGGGTGTTATGTTTACACTGGTGATCACTTCATAATGTATATAAATGTTGAATCTCTATGTTGCACACCTGAAATAAAGTATTGTATGTCAACTACACTTCAAAAAAAAAATAAAGAGTAAAGGATCTGAACAGATATTTTTCCAAACAAGATATACAAATGTCTAACAAGTACATGAAGAGGTGTTCAACATCGCTAACCATCATGGAAATGCAAATCCAAATCGTAATGAAATACACCTCACATCTGTTAGAATGGTTATCAAAGAGATAGAAGATAGCTAATCCTGGTGAGGACAGGGAGGAAAAAGAGACCTTATGCACTGTGGGTAGGAACGTAAATTGGTGCAGGCACTATGGAAAACATATCTAGGTTGCTCAAAAAATAAAAATAGAACTACCATATGACCCAGCAATTCCACTGCTGGGAATATATCCAAAGGAAATAGAAAGACCGTGTTGAAAGGTATGTGCACCCCCATGTTCACAGCAGCATTACTACCAATAGTCAAGATATGGAAACAACCCAAGTGCCCACTGAAAGATTAAGAGATGAGTTGTGGTGCTTATATACACACAATTGAGTACCATTTAGCCATAAAAAAGGAAATCCTGTCACTTGTGACAACACAGATGGACCCTGTACTAAGTCATATAAGTCAGAAGAAAACAAATACTCTGTGATGTCACTTATATGTAGAACCTAAAAAAATAAACCCAAACTCAAAGAAAAAGAGATCAGATTTGTGGTTACCAGAAAGGACATGGGATGAAGGTGGTCAAAAGGTACAAACTCAGTTTTAACACACATAAGGGATGTAACGTATAGTATGAGGACTATAGTTAACACCACTGTATGGTATATATGAAAGTCTTCAAGAGGAAATCCTGAATTCTTTTTTTGTACATATATGAAATACTGGATGTTAACTAATTATGGTAATCATTTCACACTATATAAAAGCCAAGTTATTATGCTATGCCACTTATACAGTGCTGTATATCAATTAAATCTCAAATTTTTTTGGAAAATAAAAATTCAAATGTATTAACAAGGAAAATGAAATCTTTATAATTTTGAGTCACCCTATGCAAGAATGGGAGGTGTCTTTTTATTCAAAATGCTTTTTTGTTGAAAAATGCTTCTGTGTCTGTCAGGAGTATCAAACTACATTTTAAAATTTATATTCAATCATCTTAGGGAATATAGGAGTTTTTAGTAATATAACATGCAAAACAGAGATAACATACACCACATTCTACGTGGAAAAAAAGACCAATATCTTAAATGCTAATATAACTTCTATACTTTTAAAAAACCATGTAGCCTAATTAACCAAGGCCTCTGATGAAATTTTATCAATGTCAGCTGTAGAGTAATGCTTTGGGCAGTGAGAAAATGCCAGAAACGCAGAATCATTTCTTTCTTGGACCTTCCTCTCAGGGCTCTGTAGGGAGCCAGATCTTTCCCACATAAACCATAAAATTTCTTGAAAGAGAAATAGCTTCTCTCTTCTTGAAGAGGGGAGTGGGAAGCTGATACAAGCAGTGAAGTCAATGGTCCGAAATAAAAACCCTTTAGGACATAGTGGAGGAGAATAAAAGTAAGTTTTGTAGCCATTGTAATGGAATAACAAGACACATAGATGTACTGAAAAAAATTTACACATATACACCCACTCTTTGCTCTCACACACATAGAGTACAGAGGATGACAGAAGAAAAATTGATCAAGACACAGAACAAGGTCGGTCTGAGAGACAGAAGGAAGACAGCACATCCACCCTTGCTGCAAGATCTTCAGCAAGATCCCCGGGTAAGTGAAGCCAAAGCATCTGAATACATTAGATTTCCAATTAATTGTAATAATTAAAAATTTTTCTCCATTGCTGATACTTCAGTTATTTTGAAAATACTGTGTACTACAAGTACCAGATTGAGAACCTAAAATGGTTATATGAAAAAAAATGCAAATCTGGTTGGTTCCTACTGCCCATTAGCCCTTGGTTCTAGCATGTCCATCTACCTCCATTCTACTGGCTCTGCCTGATACCCCTGATGAGCTGAGGAGAGCCTCCAAAACTCACCTGTAGGTCAGGCATAGTGAGATTCAGACAAAGTTCTGAAATTGTATGTATTTTGAGTAAGGGGACCACCCAAAGAGGCTGACCTCTCTTCTGGATCCAAGTCTGTGCCTAACTTAGGCTGTGACCAAAGACAAACCTTTGATGTGCCTTGGTTTATCTTTTTTATCTGTCAAATGAAAAGGACACCTGTGCTACACTCTACCAGCATTGCATAAAGAGAGACTATTAACATGAAAATACATTAAAGAGAATAAAAAGCACTGAAAATATAACGGAACCCAGAGTGGGTTGGTGCACTATTTCCCAGCACTTGCCAATGTCCTAATTAGGATGAGAGGGAACAATTAGATAGCTTTCAACCACATTTGTCACACATCAGAAATATCTTCAATGGCTGAGTCACTGTTCTGACCACAGTTGTATGTATGTTAGACCATTTTAAAAGGCCTGGGAAAAACATCTGTGTTCCACTAGCTGAAAAGACTTCCAAGCCCCCATAACTGGGCAAACAGACTTTGGAATGAGGTCATCCCCACGGTGCTGGCAGGGGAGGCCCAGAAGATGAACAGGGTATGTCAAAAGGGAAAAGCGTCATTCTGGAGAAGATTTTGTAGACACAGAAAAACAGTATCTTATATTTAACTACAGAACCAATAGAATGAAAGACTTCATGTTTATGTCTGTCACTTTTTGGACCTATTTGAGTTCATGCCCATGAACACTATCTTCTGAGGAACTCAATACTTGGAAGTATTTTGCAGCACAGAGATCTGTGAAATACGTCTACACCACAGACTCAAGTGAAATCTCAGGCAGGTGAAATAATTGAGCGGCCCACATTGTGGCTAACATCACCACCACAGCCTAGGCTCACACCAGGAGCTCTGCCCCCGCCCGTTTCTCTGGGTCCGAGATTGATTTCAGGTAAACTGCCCCGGAGAAATGGATGACACTGGGGATAAGGGTCTTTTACGACCACAAGGTCTCATTTCAGGGCGCTTTTCCAAATAGGGGAGGTGTCCCTTTTCCCCACCTTTATCGGTGTTGGGGCAGGTCTTGTTTCAGTCACTTATGCGCTACTACGAACTCATTTGGGGTCAGGAATCTTCCATCCTTTGTGTTGTCATTTTAGTCTTCTAAGTAGGGAAGTGGAAGGTCTTTTTTGGTATTAAGATCATTTCAGACATCAGCAATGGGTGTGGGGGGGCATGTCTGATTGCCCTCGAGCCTCACCATGCCTGCTGGGGAGGTTGGCCCCCAGAGGAAACTCGATTTAGCCGTACTTGAGGGTCATCTGGGGTACATGGGTAGGGGGGCTTTCATGCCTCCCTCCAGAGCTTGCCGCCTTACCTGCTCCCCCTCCCAGAGTGGCCAAGGCTTCGTCCAAGTAGCTCTTGAGACCACGCGGGCTCCTCCTACTCCGCTCCTGTCCCTGCTGGGCAGCCTGCCCCACCCCCACCCCTGCCCCCACCCCGTGCTCTGTGAGTCTCCTTAGCTCAGCTTCCACTTCCTCTCCCCCAAATTCTCGGAACCTGTTCTCACCTCCCTCCTCAGGGCCCTACCTACTGTTTAAGTTTCTCCACCCACTCACGCTTCCTCGTGCATTTCTAGGGTTTTCCCCATTGGGGCAGTTATCCGCAGGGGCCGGGCTGGAGGGCTACCGCTCTAGCCCTAAGCACCTGGATGCTACCGAATGGCAGACCCGGCAGGGGGAGGCACTGGCAGGGTCTCAGGTGGGAGCCAACGAACTGAGATCTGGCCTGGCCCAGGGAAAACTGGGAGTGGGAGCCCCAGTCATCGACAAACAACAGGCTACAGGTGTGTACGCTTGTGCGTGGGGGAGGAGGTCGGACGCATCAGCCCCCAGGGGAGAAAGCTGTTGGCAATATTTACGGGTCCTGCAATACCTAACAAAGAAGGAAGAAAGATCTAAAATCTGGGTTTGGGCTAGAAAAACACTACTGATTATACTGTTTATAGTCTTCCCCAATCACCAAGTACTCTATTAAATAAAAATAATAATAAAATTAACTTACAAAACTTTCTCATTTGTGTGGAGCAAATTGCTGCTTCTTTGTAGAAGAGATTATGAAAATGTGCCCATCTCCTTCCTTAAATTTCTTTTGATGGCGCTTTGTTCATCAGAATTTTCCTCCAGCTTAACCCTGAGGAGGCCCAGGATCCCTTTTCCTTTGTTCTGTGCCTTTAGAATCCCAGAGTTGAAAGTGTTTTATTAGTGATTTATTTGCAAATCTTTTGACGTGTCCTGATAAGATTGTAGTTTGTAAACCATACCTCTGACAGCAGTAATTAAAATTAACAAATATCAATTTTCCATTATCCCATTTATTCAAGTGTACTTCTTGAATGATGACTGTGAAAGGTACCATGAAAAATTTCAGGTGTTAGGGCTCAATTTATTACAGAGCAAAAAATGAGTAATTATTTACTGGCACATATATCAATGAAATTGTTCTCAAGCAGGTAAGACGATTTAGAAGTTCCTCCTCTATGCCAATGCATTTGAAAGCTTGGTCCTATAAAATAGTAAAAATAGCAGCTACTAATTATTAAGCACGTACTCTCTAGAAGTGCAGTGCAAAGTTGAATTTACTTTTTTAAATGTCTTTAATTTTTATAAAGACCTTAAAGGAATTATCTCAATATCTTTAATAAGAAACCTGACTTCTCCTGAGATCACATAAGCAGTAAAGAGTGATGTCCGGATTCTAAGAAAGAAATGTCTTATTTCAAAGCCTTTCTTATTTCACTTAACATTTTTACAAACTGTAAAAGAAATCATCCTTTTAGCCACTGAAAATTAATTGAACCATTTCTGTCACTAGCTCAAGTAGTCAAATCACCTGCAAATAATGTTTCTTCTTGCTTCTCAGCAAAAATTTGGGTACAATATCCTGAATTTAGTTCTTCTAAAGAGGAAGGAAATTAATGTTTTATTATATACCTATGACATAGAAGACAGCATTTCACATTTACTATCTCATTTATTTTTACCCAGACCTTGTAAGTTGCATATCGTTACCTTCATTTACAGATGGGAAACACAAACTCAAATAAGTGATTCCACATCAACCCCATAAGCTGTAAAGTCTGTGTCTGAGAAGGTGCAAGTAATTATAAAGTCAGTGTTCTTTCAAGAGCATCCTGCTGTGTGCTACAGCAGCAAAGAAAGAGTCTGAACGATGCTAAAAGGATAATCAGTCTTAGGATGTAACTTAACCTTCTGACATTTACCCACTGAAGTGTAATTATGTCTTTGGCTTTTTAGTTAATTCTAAAATGCTGATGGGAATAGTCATTTTTAGTTACCTAAATTCTGACACTCACACCCTGCTCCAAAGCAAATACCAGTACTTATCACATATTGGGTACATTACCACCCTCCCCCCCGAAAAAACACACACACATATACACACACAAATACAAATCTGGATCCAAAATGGACCTCCCCATAGAGATCAAAATCGTATTGTCACAAATCGTAGGAAAAAAAAAAAAAAAGAGAATGAAGAGTTTTATTGTGCAAAAGGGCAATATGGAGCGATGGAAATAATATGACAATCAAAATATCCATGGTGCTTTTCACTGAATTTGAGCAGATTCTTACATTTCTACAAAAGAGCAAAGGGCTAAAAATATCCAACAAAAAAACAGAGCTATAATAAATATTATTTCATGTGATAGTTAAAGTAATTAAGATTGTGAATTTGGTTTAGAGACAAATACCCCAATAGAACAGAAGAGCATCCAATAGACCCTGCATAAACATACATGGTACAAGACAGAGATAGCACCATGAATCAGTGGAGAAAGAACGGAAGACTGAATAAATTATGTTAAGATAACTCTAAACATATGAAAAAAAGAAAATTGGGTTTCCATTTCATGTTATCCCTTTATAAGTTTAGAAAAATAGAGAATTATCCCTAGAAGGACCTTCCCAATCTGCTCCACCTGGCTCCATCCAGAGCACTGAATTTGTCGTGACTCATTACTGACCTCTGTACTGGTAAAAACACACTCGACTGTAATGTTCTATAACAGTTAGTGCAAATTTAAACCTATATCTGAAATATGGCAGAAAAACCTTCTTAGCCATTTAGCATATATGAAATGAGGCTCTATAGGAGAGAGACTTATTTTTCCTTAAAATTCCTGTGTCTCAACATACAAATAAATGTTGGTTTTACCTTACCACTCATTTTGCAAGCAAGTTCTTCCAACAATGATCTCAATGTTATTTTGATGAATTCTTCTTAGAGCTGGTTTATCAGGAATCTACAACTACCAGTCTCATTGCTAGACACAACTATTTTAAATCCTTTGTAGACCAAGAAGGATGGACAAGTAGATCAACCATTGGATGAGCTGTAGATAGACTTGAGGCCACAGCACCGACTGGGCCTACCCTTAGAATTTTCTATGAGAATAAGTGGGCTATTTAAATTCCTGGGCCTCCAAGACTTTCTGCCTAGAAAGGAATGCATTACTTTGGGCCCAAGATTCCCTTACAAGTTATAGAAGGAATAAATGAAAAGTGTATGAAAGTCAACAAACTAAACAAAACATCAGGCATAGTACTTTGTCAGCATCTCAAAATCTCTTAAAAAGATTTGTCCCAAGTTCCCCATTAAAACAAAAAAAATTTTCTTACATTTTGGTAAAAATAATATAAATCTATATCCCCTATAACTTTGAACTATATTGTTAAAATGAAAAAAAAAGCAAACTAACAAATAGTATACATGGTAAAATAGATCATTTTAAAAGAGAAATGGACACTAAGAGCAATTATGCAAAGTGATCTTCTTCAGGGAAGGGGCAGTGACTATCTTAGCAATCTACATGTTCATTGGGTCTTTCATAAACATTTGTAGAATAAATGCAACATTAGACTAGAGCCAACACCAAACTAGTATGAGGACACAGAAGAAGAAGGTCTAATTATCTCTGCTTGGTACATCAGAGTGTTCATCCATATCCTTTATTATATCCTTTATAATAAACCAGTAAACACGTTTCCCTAATTCTGTGAGCCATTTTAGCAAGTTATGGAACCCAAGGAAGGGTTGTGGACGCCTCAATTTATAGCTGACCTATCCGAAGTGTAGGTGACGGCTTGTGAATGGTATCTGAAGTGGGATCGATCTTGTAGGACTGAGCCCTTAGCCTGTGGGATCTGGTGTGTCAGAACTTGATTGAATTATAGGATGCTCAGACAGTGTTGCACAGGATTGCTTGATGTGTGGAACTGAATTAAAGCTGTAAGCTATTCCTCCAAATCACTAGTAGCTGCTAAAGAGAGTAGCAGCTAAGGAAAATAATTTCATAGACTACAAGAGCAACCCCTTCACTTCATTTCTAAATGAAGTATAAACTCCAACTCAGCATTCAAGGCTCCCGTATATCTTCCTTAGTGTGGTCCCAATATTGCTTTCCTGCACCCTCTCTTCCAGTCAAATGTGGCTACTCTCCAAGCATTTGCCTAGGATTTGCCCCTCTGTGCCTTTATTTACTCTAATTCCTCCACATAAAAAGACCAATGTCTCAACTCCATATGGCCAAGTGCCATGTATCTTTCAAGGCTCAATTCAACTGATTTCATTTCAGAATCTTTAACCAAAGTGTAATCCGTCCTCTTGTCCTCTCTTAGCATCTTAATTTTATTCTTTCCATTGTATGTATAAGTATGTTCCATCTTCCTTCCAGGACTCTAATTAGGCCTTTTTAATATGTCCTGTACCTAACAGAGGTCAATAAATATTCGTTGAATACATAATAACTGCAGTTGTAACAGAATGGTAAAACTGTTTCAGCTGAGTAGTCTAGTCTAGTGCCTCTCAAAAGTTCCTGGAAATATAAATCCCCTGGGGACCAGTTTTATATGCAGATTCTGATTCAGTAGGCTGGAGTTGGGATTCGAGATTCAGTATTCATACAAGCCCACATGTGAGGATGCTAATGATATTTGCACCACCCTTTGAACTTCAGTCTACTGAATCGGTGCCAACTATTTGCACATTCCATGGTGGGACCCCAAAATCAGAGAAGATTGTTTGACACTAGTTTAGTAGCATGGAGCAAAAAATGTCCCTCTGGGGTGCCAGAAAGTTTAGTGTGGTCACAGGTGGGATTTGGAGGACATACTTACATAGCCACCTCAAAGCTTGATACAAAATGCAAGCTTATGAGTTCTGTTGGCCTTAAAATTAAGCCAGTGATACTACCTTCACTTGAAAGGTGATGGTGTTAAGCAGGTCCCCCAAGAAACAGATGATGAGATTGATTAGCTACATAAAGATTTATTAGGAGCAACATTTGTTGGGGAAAATAAAGAGGGAAACAGGAGAAGTTGAGAGCTGTCAGATGGAGATGCAAACTGACCCTGGCCATAGGTGAAAGAGAGAGAAAGGAAGTTTCGCTGGCAGTGTCTTACACAGCACTGTGGTTCTGAGAACTTGGCAGAGACTTTAGAGAGTTCTTATGTCAAAGTCACCTGTCAGAGGAGTCCAGTGTCACCAAAGGTCTGCCTTTGCTTCCCTGTTCTGCCCTGGCATTGGCTGGCATAGCCAACAGGAAGCATGGCCTCAGCAGAAATGCAGTAATGAATTCCAGAGCACAGAATCTGGGACTATAGGTCAGTTATGCTCCTCACAGAGATCCTGGAGGTGTATTCTCATAATTTCTAGAGTAGTTATGCAGATTTTTAATTTATTTATTTGTTTTTACCATGAGAACTTGAAATGAGAAAACAGCAATCATATTTTCAGAAGGTGTTATTGAACTACTCTTGGACAATGTATTTATAAAGCTGAATGTGACCACTTTTCTTCATCAGAATTGAAAAGGTTCTATTAATATGGGCATATACTCAACAGCAGCAAGAAGAAGTCACATTGAGTACAGAATATATCTAAATTATATCAGGAATAATCTGAATATGGATTTCCAAGGACTCTCAGATCATGGTGAGTCGCATCATTGCAGTAACTGCTGTAGCATTTGGTAATTATTTACTGATATGAGCAATATCTCAATATAAAAACTCATTTAAAAACAAATAATGTTCTCATTAAACTGTTTACTTTGAGCATCATTAATATCCAGTGTGACAAAGGTTACTACCCATGCTTTTTATTGGTTGCTAATCATCAAATTACACCTTCACATAAAAGCAAAAAACAACGCAAGAAAACCAATTCAAAGCAAAGTATAACCCTTTAGCCATATCTGTTGAATGGATATAAAACTAAAAGGCTCTGGGGAAAGTGAAAAATTAATTCCTTTTATCCATGCAATAAGAAATAAATAATTTAAACACATTTTACTGACTCAACTATTTGTTTGGAAACTGCCTTTGATTGTATTGTCAAAATAGCCAAGATTGACATCTTTTTAAAAAACATTTTACAATTTTTAGCATCCTGTAAACATAGCTTTAGGGATGAGTAATAGCAGCATAAATATAAGTAGGAGTACAAGTGGTAATCAAGATTAGATGCCAAATAAGAACAGAATCCTAAGGAACCTAGTGTCACGTGGCATGAATGAGAAAAGGAACCGGGACACTTCAATCGTAGAAGATCATTTCCTCTTTCTCAGAGAGGAAGACATTGTCAGACCCTTATTCTCTAAGCATAGAAAATCTTTTTCTGTGTTTCTCACAGAATAACTGGAAATTTAAAAACTGCTGTCATTGAGGTTTCCAGCGAAGTAATATCAAAATCTGTATTAATAAACAAATCTGTGATGATATTATAGGCAAATACCCCTATAATCCCATTATATCTTTCTTTTTCATTTAAATTCAATTAGCTAACATGTAGTCCACCGTTAGTTTCTGATGTAGTGTTCAATGATTCATTAGTTGCGTATAACACCCAGTGTTCATTGGATCACATTACATCTTATATATACTTCTGTTGCAGTATATTTATATTTTATTTTTTTTTTAAAGATTTTATTTATTTATTTGACAGAGATCACAAGTAGGCAGAGAGGCAGGCAGAGAGAGAGGAAGGGAAGCAGGCTCCCTGCTGAGCAGAGAGCCCGATGCGGGACTCGATCCTAGGACCCTGAGATCATGACCTGAGCCTAAGGCAGCGGCTTAACCCACTGAGCCACCCAGGCGCCCTATATTTATATTTTAAATGTTATGTATTATTTAAATATATATCTCCAATAGCCTTCTCTTTTTCAAAAGATTTATTTATTTTAGAGAGCAAGAGCATAAGGGGGAGGGGCAGAAGGAAATGGAGAGAGAGACTCTTAAGCAGACTCCCCACTGAGTGTGGAGCCTGACCCAGGGCTCAATCCCACAACCCTGAGATCATGACCTGATCCAAAATCAAGAGGATGCTTAACTCTCTGAGCCACCCAATCGCCCCTTCTAAGTATATTGAAGGAGTTCAGCACTTCTTGTCAACTTCTTCACATCATCAGCAACTAGCAGTGCTCTTGGTAAATAAGAGGAAGGATTTTTCTAGGTTCAGACACTAAATGTGTTTCCTTGAGCAAATTCGTAAACCTCTTCAAGATGCAGTTTAAAAAAGGGATTATAACACTACCTCACTGTGTTGGTGTGAGCATAAATGGAATAATGTATGTAAGGATTTAGGTAGTACCAGATACAGCTATTTTATTTTACTTTTTTTTTAAGATTTTATTTATTTATCACAGAGCATGGGTGCACACAAGCAGGCAGAGTGGCAGGCAGAGGTGGAGAGAGAAGCAGGCTCCCTGCTGAGCAAGAAGCCCGATGCAGGACTCGATCCCAGGACCCTGGATCATAACCTGAGCCTAAGGCAGCAGCTTAACAGACTGAGCCACCCAGGCATCCCAGATACAGCTATTTTAAAATGTTAACAGTTTATCACCATGATTATCACATTTTTAACTACAGGAAGCACTCTATAAATATTTTTTGAATGAATGTTTTGTGACCCCCATCAACCCAGTAACAGTTCCTAATTTTAAAAATTATAGAGGTTTACAATCAGCATAAATGACGTTATATACTTGAATCCATGTTACCAGACCCTGTCATCCTTCAATCATTTGTTCAGGAAGCATCTTAAACCAGAAGGCCTCAGGGAAGGGCTTTCTGGAATCTCAGGTTCTGCCAGTGAGGCAAGCGAATCACAGCCAAGGCTTCAAAGGGTGGCAATGTGGAAAGAAGAAATTTAAAAGACACAGCAACCTTCCCCCTTCCCCAGCTTCTAAGAGAGAGACTCCATATCCAAATTCCTGAATCTCAAAGGTACAGTAAGTTTGCATCCAAGACACGCCAATATTTTTGACACCAAATCTCTGATGGCTAAGGAAAGAAACATGGCAAGGCTTGCCAATGATGAGAACACTAGAAATTAAGGAATAAACTCAACAGGAAAATGCTAGTATGTGAAACCAAGGCAAATGGAACATCTTAAGTGCTTTGCATCAAAAAACAATAAAATTGTGCCTCCTGAAAAGTCCATCCACTGAAAAAGTTTAAGATAAATAAGGGTTTCAGAAAGGGGACAAGTTACAAATATTCAAACATTGATGGTTTCCCTACATACTAGCAAAATCCAGAAAAAAATACTGAAGGTACTAGAAAAGATACTGGAAAAAAAAAATCCCCATTTAAAAGAGCGATAAAAATATAAAACTTACAGAAATAAACATAGCAATAGAGAAATATGTTTAAAATCTACAAAGATTTATATAGAGATAGAAAATAAACCTCAAATAAATGTAAAAATACAGAATGGTAGAGATGAGAGGATTAACCATTATAAATACATCAACTCTTCCCAAATTAATCCGTAAGTTTAAAGCAGCTCCAATATAAATTGCAATGGATTATTTAGAACCTATAAAAAGATTCTAAAATTCATCTGGAAGAACACATGGGAAAGAACAGTCAAGAAAAAAAAAATGGTATCAAGGCTGCACAAGGACAGAAGTAGGGAGAGATTTTATCTGAGATAGTTAAAAAGAGCTGGAAAACACATCATGGGAGGATCAGTTAGGGGAAAAGGGCAATTCTAAGTGCAGGAGGGACAAGTGCACATTCTAAACTGAAATATAGAGGTGGGCTCAAACCAGAAGCACAAAGCAGGAGTTGAGAGTGAGTCAGAGGAAGTCAGAAGAGATCCAGTGAGAAGGGGTATGGGAGGCTTCTGGGGCAAGGCCTCCTGGCCTTCGTGGAAGCTGCATGATTCCCGGGCATCTGGGGATAACTGTTAGAGCTGACAGAACTGAGGCTAAGCGGGCATCGGCAGCATTCTCACAGCCCTGTACGTAGGCTCCAAATTCTGAGTACCTACCAGTCTACCCACCAATATGCACCAGGCCCCTCCCCACATGTGTCAGTTACATCACACACTCTCCATCATGGAGGGTCAGAACCATCCTGATGCCTCCCAGAGCTAGTGCACCCCCCTAAGTCCCAGGCAGCTTGGCCCCATGATGGGGGCTTCCAGATTGAAACCCTCTCCACAAGGAGCCACCAAAAGCTATGTGACCCACCATCTCTATGGACTATCAATATCCAGATGGAAAAAAAGAGGCTGTAACTCTGACCCTTCTGATTTTTTTCAAGCATTTCAATATTTGGAAGTGTGCAGAATAAACTTCTTGATGACTGGCCACATATAGACTAACTTGTTAAGAGCATGAACATGAGCCAGGGGGCTATGGGTTTGAATCCCAACTCAACAATTTTCTAAACATGGAAGGTCACCATTTCTCTAAGCCTATCTTGGGTAAACTGGGGTTAATATCTTGTAAGAATATTATAAGGATCATAAGCAAACACAAAAAAGCATTTAGAAGCATGCATATTATATAAAGTCCTGTAAAAGCACTTGCTCATTTTAAATAGGGCACTTAGTATTGGGTAGATGGAACTTCTAGTCCCTTCATCCATAAGCGTTTTAGACAACAGTTCTTTTTCTACAGAAACAGCAGCATCCTAACTGAAAAATGACAAATGACAAATCATTTTTTTCAAAACAGTATCTAAAGAAATCTTTCAGAATGGCCTACAAGGCCCCAAGAGAAGGCCCATCTAGAATGTATTCTTGTCCTGCAATCTTGAATTGGTTCTATTTCCAGGGAGCTGATTCGCTTTGGCTAGCACAGAATTATCACTTGACATTTGCAGGTGATACATATCCTCAGAGAAAGAACTTTAACCAATGTCAGACTTCTCCTGTACATCCACAAAGGAAACACATGTGAGCCCCAGGCTGTTTGCATCTGGGCCAAAGCCCTTCCCAGTAATACGGGTCAGAGCTCTGCTGTGCTCCACGGCACTCTCTCCTGCGTCTACCGGACTAAAGCACTGCATTTAGGAGTCTTACTGCCTATGATAGCCTCACTCCCACAGGAATGGAAAAGATGTGGGAGTGGCAGGCATTCTAATGCAGCATAGCAGAAGGGTAGAGCAATGAGGCTGAGAATGTTCGAGGACACTGAGGTGTGGTACATGATCCAACCATACTGCCACGCCCAGCATCAGCTTTCTGGAAATTCCATGATGCTTCTCTCCCTAGCTATGTGCCAAAGACAGGTGGGGTTGATCTTGAATTTTCTCTTTTTCATTAGTATGAAATTAGTTCCTTCTTCCCTTCTCCCCAGCATTGGAGGAAGGATAAGTACGTTACTCGTGAAAAAAGCAGAAAATGTTTAAATCCTCATTTATTACCTTCAGTAGGAGTGTTGTCAAACTGTACATGACATTGTCTCCTCTCTCTATGTTCAGAAATTAAAAAGTAAAAGAGAAGGGTGCCTGGGTGGCTCAGTTGGTTAAGCCTCTGGTTCTTGGTTCTGGTTCAGGTCATGGTTTCAGGGGTCTGGAATCAAGCACCACGACAGGCTCCTCACTCAGCACAGAGTCTGTTTGTGGGTTCTCTCTCTCCCTCTCCCTCTGCTTCCCCATCTGTGCATGCGTGCATGCTTTCTCTCTCTCTCTCCAAAATAAATCTTTTCTAAAAAAGAGTAGAAGAGAAATTGAGGGAATGTATTCACTCTCAACCTGTGATTCTAACACTTCTGTCAAATTTAAACTTAAAAGAATAT
Organism: Lontra canadensis; assembly: GCF_010015895.1. NCBI lineage: Eukaryota > Metazoa > Chordata > Mammalia > Carnivora > Mustelidae > Lontra > Lontra canadensis. Next base: position 14,027,673 of record NW_022631022.1, read on the forward strand.
TTTGGAGAAAGGAAGTAGCATGCACTGGTATGAGATAAAGTCCAGGGGTAGTTAAACCTCTTGTAGTTGAGATCTAACTTAAACAACCACAAGATCAAAAACAGCACAAAACAACAAAAATAGGGTTTTTTTTGAGGAAAAAAATCAAATTCCAATGAATCAGCTCAACATCCTATCCATTTAAAAGCATTTCTTGTTTGGAACCACACCCACAGTCACAGTCACATTTTCACCAGTGCCATGTAAGAATGCTACCCTCCCTCCACAGTCAGGACCACATGTCCCACTTTTTCTCTGCCCAACTTTTCCAACAAGTAAAAGACTGAGTTCCCTCAAACTGAAGGTATAGGAAACAGGTAATGATAATGGTAGGAGGTGATCCCTGGGCCCAGATCCTAAGAATTTGGGATGGGGGAGTAGAGGGTTTTAGTGACTGAATAAAGAAAACAAGAAAAAAACTTGCATCTAGTTCTACAGTAATGCCATGTGTGTGCATGTGCGTGCATTAAGGACAATTCAGTAGAAACTCATTTAAGGCCATTTATTTATTTTTTAAAGATTTTATTTATTTATTTGACAGACAGATTACAAGTAGGCAGAGAGGCAGGCAGAAAGAGGAGGAGCAGGCTCCCTGTCGAGCAGAGAGCCCGATGTGGGTCTCGATCTCAGGACCCTGGGATCATGACCTGAGCTGAAAGCAGAGGCTTTAACCCACTGAACCACCCAGGTGCCCCTAAGGCCATTTTAAAATCAAGAGATGTAATATTCTGGATTCCTAAGCTACATGGGGTTCATCTGTATACATTCTGGTAGTGTCTTTAGAACAACAGATGTATTCTTAAATATTGGATGCAATTTTAAGTCAACGAAATTACATTCTTTCCATTTTTATCTACATTTTGACTAGTTTTGTGATAAATACCATTGGAAATTATCTCTAAGCTCCTTCCTTCTCAATATCCAAGTTCCAGAATTAATTTAGTCAGAAGTTATTTAATAACTTCCCCAGTCAGGGAAGACCCTGGTACAGACGAAGGATTTGGGCCCTTGAGAAAATGAACTTGAAGAATATGATACAGAAAGTTCTTTTTAATTCAGCTTCTTGGGTGCTGGCGCTAATCTATAATAATACTCCCTTGTGCCTAGACAGGGCTCTGCCTACAGCAACTGCTCCGTAGGCATCTCTCAGTGGTAAGTGAAGTACATAGGCACAGGAAATTCACTTGTGGTGTTAAGAGTCATCAAATGAATTTAAGTCTGTGGTCTGCACAGCTATAGACTTGAGGGACCCTTCTGACAATCTGCAAACACCAGTTTAGCATATGCTTATGATAAAGAAGTATGGAAATAAAAATTATCACAAATATTACAAGGATAGAACAAAGGGGATAAGAATGGCATGGAAAATTCATGGTTGCATATTTCAACTTAATACAGAAGATAACTATCTCACAAATAGAGCTTTGCAAAATTTCAGAGAGTTTCATAAGATAATGAGCTCCTTGACACCAGTAGTGTTCAACTACAGGCTAAAAATCCATCTGTCATATCTGATGAACTAGAGGATTTCCATGGGCTCTCTAAATTGTAAGATTCTTTGATTCTATTAAAAAAATATGATTTCTTCCTCTTTCCCCAAAGCAGAGCACATGTTAAGACAAATGATCCACCTCCAGAAGTTAGAATTAACATTACAATATTTAGCACAGAGACAACCATACTTTAAGCCTGTTCTACTGTCTGGAGCAGAATTTATAAAAATAGTGCTTGAAATAGGAGCGACAAGAAAAATATATCAGAGGTGAATGACACTTGTCTGAATCAGGTAAGTTCAATTTACGTTGCTAGGAGAAAAGGAAATAGTGCTTCTAGCAACTGACAAGTGCTGAGACAGAAAATCAGAGCTCCTATGTTACATGTGAAGTCAATGGTAATGTTTCAAATCTACAACAAAGAAGACAATGGCCACAGCAGCATACTGCTGCATTGAACAGATTTGATTCCTTTTTGCTCCTTTTTAACCTCATTTTCTCTCCTTTGAACTCTCATTTTAGGGAGGTTACAAAACAAACACAACAGCTGAAAAGAGATTTATATTCTTTTGATAGAGGCGTAGCAAACCCATCTCATCTCTAGGCCCTTTGATTAATATTTTGAGTAGTCTAGCAACCTTGATTTTATCATTTATCATTTATAAATTTTTGGTTATGCTATGTGACCCTTAAGGAGACAAGTGTTATTTCTGAGAATCTTAGACATGAATCTCTTCAAAAATGTGGGGTTTTGATGTTCCATTCTATCTACAAAACTTCCTTCACGCAGATCTCAAATATTTTTTAAAAGATTTTATTTATTTGGCAGATAGAGATCACAAGAAGGCAGAGAGGCAGGCAGAGAGAGAGAGAGGGAAGAAGACTCCCCACTGAGCAGAGAGCCTGATGTGGGGCTAGATCCCAGGTCCTGGGATCATGACCTGAGCCCAAGGCAGAGGCTTTAACCCACTGAGCCACCCGGGTCCCCCAGATCTCAAATATTATTTGAACGAACAGTGCACAAAGGTTCCCTTTTCTCCACATCTTCACCAACACTTATTTCTTTTCTTTTTGTTTCTAGCCATTGTGACAAGTGTAAGGTGACATCCCATTGTGGTTGTGATTTGCATTTCCCTGATGATTAATGGTGGTGAGCATCTTCTCACACATCTTTTAGCCACCTGTGTGTCTTTTATGGAAAAATGTTTATTCAGATCCTCTGCCCATTTTTTTCAATTTGATTATTTGTTCTTCCTGATGCTGAGTTATATAAGTTCTTCATATATTTTGGATATTAACTCCTTATCAAGTTTATTATTTGCAAATATTTTCTCCCATTCAGCCGGTTGCCTTCTTGTTTTGTTAATGGTTCCCTTTGCTGTGCAAAAACTTTTTGTTTGGGATGCAAAAACACAAACAAGAAAAAGAGAGAGAGAAAACACTAAACTACCCTTCAGAGCTCTCCAACAACAGTTTCATAATATTTCTTTTTAAGCATTTTTAATTATGCATACAGAAAAGTGAACTGCATGAAATAAAATATGGAACTGACAAATTGTCATAGCGTGAATCCCCTCGTGTCCTTCACACTGGTCAGGAAATAGAATATTGTCAGCACTCTTGAAACTCATCTTATGCCTCCTTTAAATCACTAGCTCAAAGGTAATTAGCATCCAGACTTCTATGTTAATCACTTTCTTTTCTTTTTAGTTTTACTACAAGCGCTGTTAATCCTAAATCCTATAAATTAGACAATTTTTTGAACTCCTATAAATGAACTCAAACAGTTATGTATTCTTTTGAGATTGGGATTTTTTTCCTCTCAAAACCATGTTTATGAACTTTATCCTAGTTTGTATCGTTGTTTTTCATTCATTTTCATTATTATTGAGCAAGATTTCTTAACCTTGGCATGACTGACATCTTGGGCCAGATGTTTCATTTTATGAGGGACTATTCTGTGTATTGTGGGATAATTAGCAGCAACTTTGGCCTCTGTTCACTGAGTACCAATGGCATTCCCCCCATACTTGGTTGTGACAACCAAAAACATCTCCGGACATTGCTAACTATCCTCTGGGGGTCCAAACTACACCCTGTTGAGAACCACTGCCATACAATATTTCACTGTATGACTGTACCATAATTTATCCATTCTACTGTTGGTGAGCACTGGGTTGTTTCCAGTTTGAAGCTATTACAAATAATATTGCTCTGAATATTCTTATTCATGTCTATGCCTTTAAGTGTACTTAGGCATATCTAACAGCAGAATGATGAGGTCACAGGGTATAAGTATTTTAACTTTGACAGATTAAGCCTAATTTCATCTTTTATACTTCACATATTATATATTATATAATAATTTCACATATTATATTTTTTTAATTCTAGATTTTCCATTTGGTCCCTTTTCTAATATTATGTTACTTTGTTATAGTCTCCAGTTCTCAATCTTGCCTTTTATTTTCTTGAACATAAAAACATATCTAAATCTAATCTATTCTAATAATTCCAACATCTAAAATTACAATGAGTAGGTTTTATTTTGCTGATTTTTTTTTTCACCTATTGGTTCTTTTTGTCTTGTCTCCTCATGTGTCTGGTTATTTTTTATTGTGTGCTAAACACTGCATTTAAAAAAATGTAAAAATAATTTGAGGTCAGGGTGCCTGGGTGGCTCGGATGATTAAGTGCCTGTCTTCATCTCAGATCATGATCTCAGGGCTCTGGAATTGAGCCCCACATCAGGGTCTCTACTCAGCAGGGAGCTTGCTTCCCCCTCTCTCTGCCGGCCTCTCTGCCTACTTGTGATCTCTCTCTCTGTCAAATAAATAAATAAAATCTTAAAAAAAAAAAAAAGGAAAGAAAGAATTTGAGGCCAAGGATGGCATATCTTCTTTTAGAGAATATTTTTGTTTTTGCTAGGCATCTGGGCACTGGCAATCCAGAATCTTCTTAATCCAAATTCAGTTATTGAGGTGATTGAAAGCATAGATATAGTCCCTTAGAAGTCTGTCCTGAACCAAATTCTGAGGGATCCCTACCTAGAAGTCTGAGGACCTACATGGGTATTGCTCCTTATAAAACATTAAACTCCAATTTATGTATCCCTAGCTTTGGAAGCCTGGCAAAAGTGCAGTTAAACTTTACCTCGGGCTGATTCTTCTGAAATAAGCAAATGTACCATGAGAAAATGGCTCCAAATTTTGGGCACATTTCTGTGGATTTTCATCTCCCTTGGGGTCTTAGCCCTGTAAATCTCCACTACCTGCTTAGTTCTCTAATGTCTTTAAACAATTTTTTCCCAGATTTTCTATTTGTGCTCAGAGGGAGAAGTAATCCAAAATACTAATCCACTAATAAGTGTAGCAGAAATCTCCATAACTGATACCCAAATGTCTACTTGTAACAATAATTTAGGCAAACTGAACTGTTTAGCTTCATAAGAAATAAATCAATTTTTTTAAAGATTTTATTTATTTATTTGACAGACAGAGATCATAAGTAGGCAGAGAGGCAGAGAGAGAGGAGGAAGCAGGCTCCCCGCTGAGCAGAGAGGCCAACATGGGGCTGGGATGACCCAAGCCGAAGGCAGAGGCTTTAACCCACTGAGCCACCCAGGCGCCCCAAGAAATAAATCAATTTTTAATAAATTTATCTATAAAAGGAAAATGCCTCCCACATATCAAAATTACCCCTAAATAATAATCATGTCCTGCTGTTATTCAAAAATACCACTATTTCTAGATATAAAATAAAGCATCATCTTTTCTTAATTCTTGAAAATATGATATTGAAACCCAAAGACCTGATGTCTCATGTTTATAAGGGGAGAGGATTTCTTCCAAAAGAGAAGATAATGGATTCCTTAGTATATGACCTGAATGTGCTACATATTGTTATGAGTACTATCTTATTAAATATACATTGCATATATTGAAGTAGATGTTTTCAAAAATGTATTTATTTATTTTGGAGAGAGGACATGTGAGTGGGGGTGGGGAAGAGGGAGAAGAAGAGGGAAAGGGAGAAGGAGAGAAGCAGACTCCCCACTGAGCAGTAAGCCAGAGGCAGGGCTCTGTCTCATGACCCTGATATAATGACCTGAGCTGGATGCTCAACTGACTGAGCCATCCAGGTGCCCCTGAAGTAGGCAAATAGTACCACTCTTTTACTAATGAGAAAACTAAAGTTCAGAGAAGTCAAATAACCCACCCAAGGTCACATGCCTAAAAGATGACAATGGCAGTAGAGAGGACAGATTCAGACCCAGGTGGAAAATAATCTAGACATGAGACTGAGAATCTATGAAGCCAGAAATCAAGAGTTAAAATGAAATATTTAATTTAAGAAAAAAAGGAAAATGGGAGCGTCTCCATCCACATTCATCACTTCCGAGTTAGAAAGACGATCCAGGAACCCATAAAATGTGATGGTAAAAGGGATCTTTGAGAGATGGAAAGCCCAATCATTCTGCTACATATGAGGAACTCAGATCCATCTGACTAAATGGAATAGAATAATGGAATACACAGAGTATATAAACAAAGAAAAAAAGGTGATGAGGGGAAAAATTACAAGGCTAATTTAGGTAATGATTTCTTATTTGGTAAGTTGACTTGTAATTATTGCTATTAAATTTAATAAGATACTCTAGAACCAATAAAGCAGTAACATTTGTGTTAATTACTGAATGGGTGTTTTAAGATTAAGTCTTACTGAAGAAATATATTTTCCAAGTAAGAATATACATTAAAAACACACCATAAGAAAGAAAACATTTAATAATGTATCTTAAGAATGCATATTTCACATCTCCTAAGCAAGATATTCAGTAAGAAATAGCCTCTGCATGCTGGGCAATCTTTCCTCTTCTTTCTTTCCCTTTACCACCAAGGTTAAGATGCGTGAATATAGGAAGAAAAAGCCTTGTGGTCTTTGCAGAATGACCCTGGACTTATTGGCTAAAGACAAAAATCTGAGACCAAGTTTAACCTCAACTAGGCACATGACCTTGAAAAGTTATCTCTCAGATGTTGTTTTATGCATACATATATGGATAAAATGTCCATTCTACACATTAGAAACGTATTAAAATAATTTGTAAAGATCATGATGCAAAGTAAGTTTGTATAATCACCCATCTAAATAACTCTGATCACAAGTTCAATGTTCATAGGAAGAAAGCAAATAGAAACATTTGTTCAGCAGCAACCATCTTTTTCCCCTCCATCCCTACTTCACAGCAAAAAATATCCTCACACAGATTTGACCTAAAACAGAACACGGTAGTGAAGTTATAGTTATGTAGGCATTTGTGTATGTGTTCGAGTGGGAGGTAGTGACAACAATTTCAATTCCTAGCTTCCTAATATATTGAAGCAAACTCATTATGAATTAAAAATAGATACTTTCCCTTCACTGCTGGCAGCCTCCTGGGCACCTGGTAGAAAACTGAACTACTTCTATTTCTATGACTCAGTAAATGTGGTATTTTCCAGGGAAGTGTAAACATTGAAAAAAATAATTCATCGAAATATTTTCTACATTCATAAATGAAATAAGAGGAAGCATTTAAAAGGAAATGAAATTAAGTGCAAGAATCTGAGTGAGAAAGTGGAAAGAGGTCCCTTAGAACTTGAAAAGACCATACTCCCAACTGGGCTCTGCCATGAACTAGCCATGTGACTTTGAGAAAATTACTGAGCATCCTTATCTATAATATGCAGACTTAACTAGATGGTTTCTAAGTGCCTCTCCAGTTGTTATTTTTTTTAAGATTTCATTTATATTTTTGACAGAGAGAGAGATCACAAGCAGGCAGAGAGGCAGGCAGAGAGAGAGGGGGAAGCAGGCTCCCTGCTGAGCAGAGAGCCCAATGCAGGGCTCAACCCCAGGACCCTGAAATCATGACCTGAGCCGAAGGCAGAGGCTTACCCCACTGAGCCACCTAGGTGCCCCGCCTCTTCAGTTTTCAGATTAAAAGTAATTATGATTTGCATGTTCTTGTATCTAATATTTGGAAATTGTTTGACAATATTATATCTGGAGACAACAGTTATACAGAGAATGGATTTAGATATGGGCATACATGAAACCATGAATGAAAATACAGTGATGCTTCTTTTAAATGATTACATTATGCATGAGTTATTTGAAATAATAAATTATGGTACAGTTGGCCAAGTCTGGCTATTCAACACTCCCAATAGTATTATCCATCATTTATGGAAAGCTGACTAAATCTGAGAAGCTGGGCAATTTATGCATACTCACAACCCTTTCATTATTCTGTGAGTAGCATTTAGACACTGACATAGAGCTGCCCTATGACCTAGCAATTGCACTACTAGGTATTTACCCCCAAAGATACAGATGTAGTGAAAAGAAGGGCCACATGTACCCCAATGTTCATAGTAGCAATGTCCAAATAGCCAAACTGTGGAAGGAGCTGAGATGCCCTTCAACAGATGAATGGATAAAGAAGATGTGGTTCACATATACAATGGAATATTCCTCAGCCATCAGAAAGGATGAATACCCAACTTTTGTGTTGACATGGATGGAACTAGAGGGGCTTATACTAAGTGAAGCAAGTCAAGCAGAGAAAGACAATTATATGGTTTCACACATATGTGCAACATAAGCAATAGCACAGAGGACCATAGGGGAAGGGAGGGAAATCTGAATGGGGAGAAGTCAGAGAGGGAAATGAACCATGAGAAACTATGGACCCTAGGAAACAGACTGGGGGTTCAGAAGGGGAGGAAGGCGGGGGAAGGGGGCAACAGGGTGATGGGTACTAAGGAGGGCACATGTTGTGATGAGCACTGGGTATTAAACACAACTACTGAATCACTAACACTACATCAAAACTAATGATGTGGGGCGCCTGGGTGGCTCAGTGGGTTAAAGCCTCTGCCTTCGGCTCAGGTCATGATCCCAGGGTCCTGGGATCGAGCCCCGCGTCGGGCTCTTTGCTCAGCGGGGAACCTGCTTCCTCCTCTCTCTCTGCCTGCCTCTCTGCCTACTTGTAATCTCTGTCTGTCAAATAAATAAATAAAGTCATTAAAAAAAAAAAACTAATGATGTACTTACTATACAGTGACTAACTGAACATAATAAAAATAAAAAAAATTTAAAAAGACACTGACAGATGAGGAAACTGAGTCTCCAGCCACTAATAAATGTTGGAACAGAGGTCTGCTCGACTCCAGCCACACCATACTGGTGACACTAAAAACTTACATCCACCAGGACAGATCTTTCAGGTGATTGATTCTTAAAGGACTGTGAATAGGAAGAGGCTGTGGCCCGACCACAGTTTACATTGTTGGCCAAACTCTTAAGGTTTGGTTAGTCAATTCATTATTCAGTTATATAATTACACCTACAAGTAGTAGAATGTCCTTTTAGACAGATCAGCCTGAAAGACTTGAAAGCACACATTACCCAAGAGAAATGAGGACAAAACTCTCTTGTTAAGAGTTCCTAGATAATTCAAATCCCTTCTCAGTTTACCTCGGCCTACCCCAAGCTGAACTTTCCATGAAAATCACTGCAGTATGAAAAAAGAAAATGTATCGGCTCGAAAGACAGGGCGAATAAAAAGACCTTGTGTTGTCTATGCACATCAAGACCCATGTAACAGTGACATGGCAAACACCCAAACTGGGTGACAGTCACAATTTTCCCCTTCTCATGCTCTACTGACTCCATTGAAGAGATGGGTGCGAGGTGCCGCCTCAAGTGTTATCAAGGATTTTTCTAGATATTCTGATGGAGACTTCAGGTTGCCCTGGATTTGGGTTTACCATCAACTTTTTTTTCTACAGATGGACTAGGGGGCAAAATACCTGAAGTGTGGGGAGTACAGATCTTCAAAAAGGGACCCACCAGGCGTTTACTGGGCTTGGATTTTGACATGCTTGAAATAACAACTGAAATTGCAGACCACATTATCCCAGAACAAATGTACCTCACCCTTTACTTCCACAGATCAGTCAGAAATCAGCCAGGCTCCTGGTCAGGTCAGGCTCCTGGTTTCAACTCCTAGAACAGGGAAAGCAGGGGAATATACAGTCCATGATAGAAGGGATAATGGAAGAAAGGTGAGGGTCAAATTCTGCAAAAGGGAAGAAAGATATGCCAAATCATAATAAAAGCAAGACCCCGGTCATCTTATGTAAGCAGGTACAAGGAAATGGGTTTGCTTGGCAAGGCAATATGTAGGAGGAGAAGGGCAACTGAGTCAGGAGCCAGAGAAACTATAAGCAGCAGAGAATGTGTAACCAGGAATAGGTCAGAGCAAAGGTTGGTAAACTTTTTCTGTAATCTGTAATATTATAAATATTTTAGGCTTTGCAGGACATATGGTCTCTGATGTAACTACTCAACTCTGCCATTAAAACAGCTATTAAAAAAACATGAAAATAAATGAGTTTGCCTGTGTTTCTATTAAATTTTATGCAAGTACACTGAAATTTGAGTTTTATATAATTTTCACGTTATAAAATATTGCTCCTTTCTTGATTTTTATTTTTATCTATTTTAGTTTTTTAAGATTTTATTTATTTATTTGTCAGCGAGAGGGAAAGCAAGAGAGGGAACACAAGCAGGGGGAGTGGAAGAGGGAGAAGCAGGCTCCCTGCTAAGCAGAGAGCCTGAAGCAGGGATCGATCCCAAGACCCTGAGATCATGACTTGAGCTGAAGACAGATGATTAACCAACTGAACCACCCAGGTGCCCCTTATTTTAATTTTTTAAGATTCATTTTTTTTATTTTAGAGAAAGCACAGAAGTGGGCGGGGAGAGGGATAGAGAGAATCTCAAGCAGATTATGCGCTGAGTGTCAAGCCTGATGCAGGGCTGGATCTCCTGACTCTGAGATCATGACCTGAGCTGAAACCAAGAGTAAGATGCTTAACTGACTGAGCCACCCAGGAGCCCCTGTTTTTAACATTTTTTTTAAAAGATTTATTCACTTTAGAAAGAGAGAGAGAGAGCACAGGCAGTGGGGAGAGGCAAAGGGAGAGGAAGAGAGAAACACAAGCAGACTCCATGCTCAGTACAGAGCCCAACATGTGGTTCAATCCCATGACCTTGAGATCAGACCTGAGCCCAAACCAGGAGCTGGATGCTCAACCAACTGAGCCACCAAGGTGCCCCTGTTTTCATCCATTTTAAAATGTAAAAAAACATTTTTCAGTCATGGGCCCTACAAAGAGGCAACAGGCCACATCCGGCCCATGAGTCACTGCTTCCTATTCAGGGTAAACCATTCAGAATTGACAGCACAGAGTGTTTTCGTACGCTTAAAAGTGCACAGTTACGAGGTGGTTGTAGAAAAACAAATCGAGTCTGATTTATGAAAAAAAATTTTTTAAGCAAAAATACTGATAAAAAATAGTAGTAATAACCATTACTTACATATATCTTACTACATTCCAGGCATTGCTCCTTATATACGTTAAATCCATCATAAAGTAGAAATTATTATTATCCCCATTTTATAAATAGGAAAGGTGATACAGTAAACACAAGAGTATTAAAGCTACTGCTATCCATAGGCCTTTTTCTATAATTCTAAAACCCTAAGTGTTTAGAAATAGACAAAAATGAAAAAAAAAAAAAGGTATTGTAAAACGTGACCTGAACTGATCTGATAGCAAAGCCTGACCTGAACTGACACGTAGTTCTGCAAAGTCATTATTTCTCCCACTGGAGGTTAACATTTACACATTTCACAGCAGAAATACGACTTTAATTTAGGCCGTGGCCTCAGACCCAGCTGAATTTGTTCCTGGAGGTTCAAACGATCCTGATTTTCCAAATATATGTGGCCCACAGATGTCCAATGCTGAATGGTCCTCCTGTTCTAAGCCCATATTGTCCATGAAAGTATGAATGGATTCTCTTCAAGGGTAGTGTGGTCTAGTAAACAGAAAACTAGATTCATAGTTCGGAGTCTTTGAGACTCATCAGTCCTGTTACTACTATATACTTGGAAGCTTAGGAAATTTACATCACCCTTCCTGGGCTTCATTTTCCTCAACCTGATCAGCAGTTACCAACTCAGGTGCTCATCAGGCCAGGCAAGACAAGCTGCGGGCAAAGCAGGGTGACAGTTGTTCTTGGGAGGGCAAAGCTCCAGAAAACTGGGAAATACAGACTCTGACCTTTGCTATGAGAATATGTGTGACTCAGGTCTTCTTAACATTTCTTTCGAGAAGACACCCAAACCAGATTTCTAAGTGAACTGACTTCAAATGAGAAAAATTTATGCAGGCCAACAAAATGGATCCGTCAGTTAAATGTGATGTCCATGCTGCAAGCCTCAAGGGACTGAGGAGCTATAATAATGCCTTTTCCTCCACTGATGCTCCTAGTCCTTTCCCTTGTGCTTTCATGTGCAGCTGGAAGGGACCGCCCATTTCTAACCCTGCAGCAACTTACACATTCCACTTAGTCAGCGGTTGGCATGGGTTGCCTTCCATTTTCAGTCATAGTTTCCTATTGTCATGTCCTTTATCCTTGACTAGATTATAAGATCCTTGAGGGTCCTTGAGGGGGGAAATGTATCTTGAATTTCTGTAACAACTGGCACAGTGCCTTGAACACAGCAAGGGCTTAATGAAAACATTGGAATTGATGTTAGAACAGGCTATAAATAGCTAAGGCTAAATCAGAACGGCCCCAAGTCTGAGTTACTTGGATTCCCCACGGCTGGTGGTAGACACCGGTAAAATCACCTGACAGGGGCTTTGGAACCGAGCCACCCTAAGCCAGAATGCCAGCATCTTTGCTTCAAGCTATCTGACCTTGAGCTTATCACACCATTTCTCTGAGAATCAATTTCCTCATTTGTAAGTTGGAAGGTTAATGACACTTCTGTGGGTTCAATGAAATAATGTATAAAGTACGCTGCGTGGAACAGATGTCGGTAACTATTAATTCTCATACTTGCTTATGTGGCCAAGGAAAGAAAAGACTCTTCCAGAAGATTGAAGACTACTTCTCATAGGGCTCTTCATCATCTATAGAGAATCAAGACCAAGAATTGCTGTGGAATCCCCAAGAGTTAGGTACACCTCACGGTAGCTTAAGGTGTGATCTAGCTTCACAGTGTTATCTGTGATTTCAAATCAGCAATGCTTTTCTACGTTGCCTTGAGAAATCATTATTTTCTACCAAAACAATAAAAATACCTCTGCAAGTGCAAGGCCTGTGACAAGAAGATACTCAAAGTTTCTTTTCTTTTTAAAGATTTTTTATTTTATTTATTTAACAGAGAGAGAGAGAGACCGCAAGAGAGGGAGCACAAGCAGCGGGAGTGGGAAAGGGAGAAGCAGGCTTCTGGCTGAGCAGGGAACCCGAGGCAGGGCTTGATCCCAGGACCCTGGGATCATGACCTGAGCCAAAGGCAGCCACTTAATGACTGAGCCACCCAGAAGCCTCAATATTCACAGTTTCAAAAAAAAGTTTTGAGGCAAAATTGGCAAAGCACAAAGCTGCATGTGATTTTCAATAAATGCATCAGATACTTCAATCAAGGATGTGGTCCCTGGCATTATTTTTGCAGTAAGCAATAAATCTGTAAAATAAACAGTCCATGAGGAAAATATGTGCTGTGGTTCAGTATTCATAGACACACTTGTGATATTATTAATTTCTACCCATGTGGGCTGCATGAACAGATTACCAGTAACTGATAAAAAGGAGACTGTAAACAGGACTTCTAAAATGTCATAGGCTGTTAACGACAGACTCTCAACATAGAAAAGGACTTTACTAGCCACCTGTCCCAGCTCTTATATCTACAACTTCTTGAGAGTCATCCTGGAGCTGCTTACATGCTTGTAACCTGACAGGGAACTTGCTCTTCCCATGATAACCCTTGTCATATCGAATGGAATACAGCTGAGACAAGGAGAGCTTCATTAGAGCTTCTTCCTGTTGTCGCCTCATCTGGTCTTACAGATATACAGGATAATTTAATGTGTAAGCACCCACCTTTGCTTGCATATACACTGTATCTCTCAGTGTGTTCCAGGAATTATTTACGATGTGATAGATAGTACGGAGAAAGTCTAGTACCATTTTTTACATGCTGCCATCTTGATGGCAAAACCCATGTGGTATGCCTTACTTTAGAAGGCCTAAAACAGACCTAATGCCTTGTGCATAATGACCTCTCCATGTTATCATTCACTAACCATTTGTCCATAAATTATGGAATCTAAAGTATAGGGGGAAAAAAATTCAGTTCTGGTAATTCTAGAGCACCTTAACTGAAATTCAGTGACTATTCTGGAGTATAGGAATTCAGGTATTCATTCATGGCTATGTACAGCTTATGCTTTGTCATTTCTGAAAAGAAAATTATACATTGGGTATGGTCAGCCTGCGGTAATTAGAAGAGCAAACCCAGTTATGTCCTTACAACCACGAGATGAAGACAACACTTTCTCCAGCGGCTTTCAACAGACTTCTTGTCAAGAGCCAGATAATAAATATTGCAGGCTTTGTGGGCCATACGGTCTCTGTCACAGTGACTCAATCCTGCCATCATAGAGCAAAAGAAGCCACAAACAATATGGAAACAACCGGTTGTGTCTGTGTTCCAAATAAAACTTTATTCACAAAAACAGGTGCCTGCATTTAGCCCCTAGCTACAGCATGTCAGAGTGGGAAGAACACTGGCCCAGGAATCAGGAGAAGAGAGTTTTAGCTGCGGTCCTTCCTCTGGCTACCAGACGAAGGTGAGCAATCACTTCACCACTTCGGGCTTGAGACTTTATCTCTAAATGGAGCACATTTGATGATTTTTAGTTGAGCTTCAATTTCAAAATATCTATAAGACATTTATCAAAATCTCTCAAATAGTTGTGGCTACTGAATTATTCAGGTTGCATAGCAACTACATTCAAAATGGTTTATCAAGGCTTCCTTAAGATTGACTAAATGAGGGGCCCCTGGGTGGCTCAGTCAGTGAAGTGTCTGCCTTCAGCTCAGGTCATGATTCCAGGGTCCTTGGATCAAGTCCTGTGTCGGGCTCCTTGCTCAGCAGGGAGGCTGCTTCTCCCTCTGTCTGCTGGTCCTGTGCTCTTTCTCTCTGACGAATAAATAAAATTAAAAAAAAAAAAAAGACTGCCTAAATGAGCTCCTGAAGGCCTTTCCCCAGAATATCAGTCACCAATGTAGGTAACAGGATGTGATAGGAAATTTCTCTTCCCCTTGGAAAGTAACAGACACTGCCTCTTGCAGCTTCCTAAGAACATCAATCTACGGAGAGCAGATTTAGCAAGCATTGATTATGTGTTCTTTATGTGCAATTTAACTGAACATCCTGCATTTCACGTGACAACCTTACTTCAATCCCTTAATTTGAGAAAGGAGTCAGACTATAGTAGTTGGATAGATGTATTCTTACATGTATTGATTTTATTATGTCTCACAGCACTCCGCATGTTGAGCGCAGGGAGCACTGTCGTCATTCTTATCAGGAAAAAGCAGAGGTAAAAGGACTTATGGGGCACCTAGGTGGCTCAGTGGGTTAAAACTTCTGCCTTTGGCTCAGGTCATGATCCCAGGGTCCTGGGATCAAGTCCCAAATGGGGCTCTCTGCTCAGCAGGGAGCCTGCTTTTCCATCTCTCTCTGCCTGCTTGTGATCTCCATCTGTCAAATAAATAAATGAAATCTTTAAAAAAAAAAAAAGGACTTATGAATTACCCAAGCTCAGAGGGTTAGCAACAGATCAGTCTGACTTTCCCCTAGTAACTTCAGACACACACAAACGTTGAATTCATTGCAAAATTACTATCCAATTTCATAAAGACATACCTGTCAAAAGTAAAAAACTTCAGTTTCTCCTTTGTCTCATTTTGTGTACATGGTTTATGGGTATTTCCTAATACAATATTCAAATGAGTCCTCATTGGGCCAAACTCCATTTGTCACAGCATGACTTATTGACTGAAATAATGAATTATCCTTCTCCAGGAGAAAGGACAATTTTTTAATCAATTGAAGAAAGTCAAATAGTTAACAATTTTTATAACACACTAATTAAATTTGAGAATAGAAAATCCAAAATTAGGTGTGGAGTGTGTTGCCCTAAAAGACAACTTAACATATACTTGTTCTCTCAGAAGATAAAGTAAGTGATGGAAAAGCATTTTAAATATGGCATTGATATAAATATTCAATAATGTTTATATGAAGACAATCCAATTTTCCTTGAGGTAAAAGTAATTACTTGAGTCAATATCACTTTTAGGAATACTAAGCCACGATTAAGAGAATAGTCATCAAATTGAATTAAATAGGGATATGGGGAAGAATTACTGTCTTAATAATCTTAGAAACTCATTTACCTTGAGAAATATCAGCATCAGCCTAGGTTAGAAACTTAAAAAGACTGTCAAAAGAGGGTTGCCTGGGTGGTTCAGTCAATGAAGTGCCTGACTCGTGATTTCAGCTCAGGCCATGATCTCACGTGTTGTGCAATCAAGCCCTGTGTGGGGCTCCACACTCAGCAGGGAGTCTGCTTGAGATTTCCTCTCCCTCTGCCCCTCCCCAATCTCTCTTCCTCTCTCTCAAATAAGTAAATAAATCTCAAAAAAATAAAAGATGGAGGTGTAGGGGCCCTAAGTTCACCTGGTCCCTGGAATTCAGTTAATTATCAAATCATTTTGAACACCTGCAAAATCAATCAGAGATCTGAGAAAAAAAAATGCTTCAATTCTATAAGTAGAAAAGTGACTACTTCTTGGTAGGAAGGATGTGTAGAAACTTAAATCTGGGGCAATATATCAGAGGCTTGGGCAGCAGGGAGGGAGTTGGCTTAAGGAGACTACCTCGAAGTATAAGCAGCAGAGGGCAAAATCAGAATTTTTAGAACTGTGCCACTTTGACTTGCCTCAAAGGTGCTCAGGTGGCAAAGCAAGGTGGAATCCCAGGTGAGACAATGTGGTCTCAGGATCCCCAGAGTCACAAGAAGAGGGGTGCCTAAGTGCAGCAGAGTTCCCAGGCATTGAAGCAGAGAAGCCAGCTGAAAACAGTGAGTCTAGGGCTCAGCTTTGTGCTTGATGTTGCTATAAACCGCACACTGCTGCCCTGTGTGGCAACCATTCTCTGAGCAGGAGTCCGGCAAAAGGCAGAAACACTGGGAGACCTCCTTCCCACCCAGGAGGAACAGCTTGGGTCCACACTGCAGGAGTCCCTAAAAATATGGAGACTTGAAAATCAGTCACAAGTCTGAGATAAAAATACTTCGTCAAAGGCTGAGTGAACGTAAAGTTCATTCTGAATGAAAGGAGACAAGGGTGATCAACTGCTTTTTTGAGGGCTCACTGACGAGTAGGGGGTGCAAAATTTCAGCTCTGAGGCTAAAGTGCAGGGCAGCACAGTTTTCATCCCACCATTCCTTGCTTAAAGACTTCAGGGAGCTTACCCTGAACTGGGACCCCTGGGAGAGGAGGCACATTTCCACAAGTTCAAAGACACCTGAGAATCAGGACCCTCCCCCAGAAGACAAGCAGGAACAACTGTCTAGCACCAAGTTTACCAATGACAGAAAACAGCAAAACTTTATATAGCATTTGTGAGGTCTTTTTTTTTTTTTAATTATTCTTTAGTCTTTCAGGGTTTTTTTCCCAGCTACTTTCTTATTTTGTTCAATTCTTTTTTACTGTAGATTACTTTTTATATACGTATTTGGTTTCCTTTCATAGAGTATTATTTTATTTTTGTTTTTGTATATATGTGAATTTTTCTTTCTTTTCTATTTTTGGGATTTAGTTTCTTTTAACAAGCAGACCAAAATACACTAAGGATCTAGTTTTCTGTTTTGTTCTATTTTGTTTCTTGTTTGACTTTTTCTTATTTTGTTTTGCCTTTGTTTTCTTCTGCTTTTCTTTTCCCCCCCTTGTTGTTGTTGTTACTATTGTCTTTTCTCTCTCTTCTATTCTTTTCTGGACATAATGATGAGACAGAGAATTTCACCCCATAAGAAAGAACAAGAGGTAGTACTCACTGCTAGGGATTTAATCACTACAGATATAGTAAGATGTCTGAACTAGACTTTAAAACAAAGTATATAAAGATACTAACTGGGTTTGAAAAAACCATAGGGGATGCCTGGGTGGCTCAGTTGGTTAGGCGGCTGCCTTCGGCTCAGGTCATGATCCCAGCATCCTGGGATCGAGTCCCACATTGGGCTCCTTGCTCAGCAGGGAGCCTGCTTCTCCCTCTGCTTCTGCCTGCCTCTCTGTCTGCCTGTGCTCGCTCGCTCTCTCTCCCTCTGTCTCTGACAAATAAATAAATAAAATCTTAAAAAAGAAAAAACCATAGAACACACTAGAGAATCCCTTAGTGTAGAAATAAAAAAATAAAATCTAATCAGGCCAAATTGAAAAATTCTGTTAACTGAGATGCACAAATGGAGGCTCTAACAGCGAGGATAAATGAGGCGGAAGACAGAGTCAGTGATAGAGAAGACAAAATGATGGAAAATACGGAAGCTGAAAAGAAGAGAGGAAAAACAACTACTGGATCAGAAAGGAACACTTTGAGAGCTCAGCAATTCCATAAAGCTAAATAACATCCCAATAATAGGGGTCCAAGAAGATGGGGGGTAGGCAGAAGGTTTATTTGAACAAATTATAGCTGAGAACTTCCCTAATCTGGGAAGGAAACAGGCATTCAAGTCCAGGAGGCACAGAAAACTCCCCACAAAATCAATAAAAATAGGTCAACACTTGGACATATAATAACAAAGCCTGCAGATTTCAGAGATAAAGAGAAAACCCTGAGAGAAGCTCAGGACAAGAGGCCCTTAATCTACAAGTGTAGAAACATAAGGCTGGCAGCAGACCTGCCCACAGAGACCTGGCAGGCCAGAAAGGACTGGCATGATATATTCAGGGCACTAAATGGGAAAAATATATAGCCAGAATACTTTATCGAGCAAGGATGTCATTCAAATAGAAGGAGAGATAGAGTTCCAAGACAAACAAAAAATAAAAGAATTTGTAAACATTATGCCAGTCCTGAGAGAAATATTAAAGGGGATCTTTGGACCCCAAAAGTAACAAAGACTAGAAAGGAACAGAGACAATTTACAAAAACAGTGACTTTACAGGTGATACAATGGCACTAAATTCATATCTTTCAATAATTACTCTAATGTAAATGGACTAAATGCTCCAATCAAAATACACAGTGTATCAAATTGGATTTTAAAAAAAGACCCATCGATAGGCTGTCTCCAAGAGACACATTTTAGACCCAAAGATACCTCCAGATTGAAAGTGAGTAGGTGGAAAATCATTTATCATTCCAAAGGACATCAAAAGAAAGCTGGAGTAGAAATCCTTATACCAGACAAACTAGATTTTAAACCAAAGACTGTAATAAGAGATAAAGAAGGACACTATATCATAATAAAATGGTCTATCCAACAAGATCTAACAACTGCAAATAATTATGTCCCTACCTGGGGAGCAGCCAAATATATAGACCAATTAATAACAAAATTAAAGAAACACATTGGTAATAATACAATAATTGTAGGGGACTTTACCACCCTTCTCACAGAAAAGGACTGATCATCTAAGCAGAAGATCATTAAGAAAACAAGGGCTTTGAAGGACACACTGGACCAGATAGACTTAACAGATATATTCAGAGCATTTATAGTAACAGAATACACATTCTTCTTAAGAGCAAATGGAACGTTCTCCAGAATAGATCAAATACTGGGTCACCAATCAGGTCTCAACCAGTACAAAAAGACTGAGATTATACCATGCATATTTTCAAACCACAATGTTTTAAAACTTGAACTCAATCACAAGAGAAAAATTGGAAGGAACATAAATTCATGGAGGTTAAAGAGTATCCTACTAAAGAATGAATGGGTCAAACAGGAAATTACAGAAGAATTAAAAAAATACATGGAAGGGACGCCTGGGTGGCTCAGTTGGTTAAGCAGCTGCCTTTGGCTCAGGTCATGATCCCAGCATCCTGGGATCGAGTCCCATATCAGGCTCCTTGCTTGGCAGGGAGCCTGCTTCTCCCTCTGCCTCTGCCTGCCTCTCTGCCTACTTATGATCTCTGTCTGTCAAATAAATAAATAAAATCTTAAAAAAAAATACATGGAAGCAAATGAAATGAAAACACAACAGTTCAGAACCTTTGGGACACAGCAGAGGTGGGAACTAAGAGGGAAGTAGCAATTTCTCAAAAAATAAGAAAAGCCTCAAATACACAAGCTAACCTTACACCTAAAGAAGCTGGAAAAAAGAAAAGCAAACAAAACCTAAATCCATCAGGAGAAGAGAAATGTTAACTATTAGAGCAGAAATCAATGATATAGAAATAAAAAAATGGAAAAGATCAACAAAACTAGGAGCTGGCTCTTTGAAAGAATTAGTAAGATTGATAAAACATTAATCAGAATTTTAAAAAAGGAAAAGAGAAAGAACCCATATAAATAAAATTTAAAAAAAACAAATTAATTACAATCACAAATGAAAGAGGAGAGATCACAACACCACCAAAGAAATAGAAATAATTATAAGAGAATATTATAAGCTAACAAATATATGCCAGCAAATTAGACTATCTGGAAGAAATGGATAAATTCCCAGAACATATAAACTGCCAAAAGTGAAACAGGAAGAAGTAGAAAACCTGAACAGACACAAAACCGAAATGAAATTGAATCAGTAATCAAAATAAGTCAAGCAGAGAGAGTCAGTTATCATATGGTTTCACTTATTTGTGGAGCATAACAAATAGCATGGAGGACAAGGGGAGATGGAGAGGAGAAGGGAGTTGAGAGAAATTGGAAGGGGAGGTGAACCATGAGAAACTATGGACTCTGAAAAACAATCTGAGGGTTTTGAAGGGGCAGGGGGTGGGAGGTTGGGGGAACCAGGTGGTGGATATTGGAGAGGGCACGGATTGCACGGAGCACTGGGTCTGGTGCAAAAACAATGTATACTGTTACGCTGAAAAGAAATAAAAAATTTAAAAAAAAAAAATTGCCCAAAAAACAAGAGTCCTAGTCTGAATGGTCATCCAGTGGAATTCTACCAAACATTTAAAGAATAACTAATACCTGTTCCTCCAAAACTGTTTCAAAAAATAGAAATGGAAGGAAACTTCCAAATTCATTCTATGAGGCCCACATTACTTTGATCCCAAAATGAAAGACCCCACCAAAAAGGAAAATTATAAACCAATATCCCTGATGAAAATGGATGCAAAAATTCTCACGAAGATATTAGCTAATAGGATCAAATGGTACATTAAAAGGATTATTCACCATGACCAAGTGGAATTTATTCCTGGGCTGCAAGTCTAGTTCAACATCCACAAATCAATCAATGTGATACAATACATTAATAAAATAAAGGACAAGAACCATAAGACACTTTCAATAGGTGTAGAAAAAGCCTTCAACAAAATACAGCACCCTTTCTTGATAAAAACTCTACACACTGCAGGGATAGAAGGAACATTCCTCAGTATCATAAAACCCATATATGACAAACCCATAGCAAATATCAGCCTCAGCTGGGAAAAACTGAGAGCTATTCCACTAAGGTCAGGAACACAATAAGGATGTCCACTCTCACCACTGTTGTTTGACATAGTAGTATAAGTCCTAGCCTCAGGAATCAGACAACATAAAGAAACAAAACGAATCCAAATTAGCAAAGAAGTCAAACTTTCATCTTTACAGATGACATGATACTCTATGTAGAAAACCCAAAAGACTCCAACAAAAAATTGCTAGAAATGATACAGGAATTCAGCAAAGTGGCCAGATATAAAATCGATCCACAGAAATCAGTTGCATTTCTATAGACTAACAATGAGGCAGAAGAAAGAGAAAACAAGGAATCAGTCCTATTTATTATTGCACCAAAAACCATAAATATCTAGGAAAAAATTTAATCAAAGAGGAATAATCTCTACTCAGAAAACTATAAAGTACTCATGTAAGAAATTGAGGAAGACACAAAGAAATGGAAAAAGTCCCATGCTCATGGATTGAAAGAATGAATATTGTGAAAATGTCTATACTACTCAAAACAATCTACACATTCAATGCAATCCCTATCAAAATACCTTCAACTTTTTTTTTCATAGAGCTGGAATAGAAAAAATCTTAAAATTTGTATGGCAACAGAAAAGACCTCAAGTAGGCAAATCAATGCTGAAAAAGAAAACCAAAGCTATAAAACCAAAGCATCACAATTTCAGACTTAAAGCCATATTACAAAGCTTTAATCATCAAGATCATATGGTACCAGCAGAATAACAGATACACAGATCAATGGAACAGAATAGAGAACGCAGAAATAGACCTTCAACTCTATGGTCAACTTATCTTCGACAAAGCAGGAAAGAATGTCCAAATGGGAAAAAGACAGTCTCTTCAACAAATGGTGTTGGGCAAATTGGACAGCTACATGCAGAAGAATGAGACTGGACCACTTTCTTATACATAGAAATAAACTCAAAATGGATGAAAGACCTAAATGTGAGATAACATTCCATCCTAGAGGAGAATGCAGACAGCAACCTCTTTCACCTCAGCTGCAGCAACTTCTTGCAAGATATGTCTCCAAAGGCAAGAGAAACAGAAGTAAAAATGAACTATTAGGACTTCATCAAGCTTAAAAGCTCTTTCACAGCAAAGGAAATAATCAATAAAACTAAAAGCCAAAAGAATGGGAGAAGATATTTACAAATGTCTTACCAGATATAGTGCTAGTATCCAAGATCTATAAAGAACTTATCAAACTCAACCTTCCCCCCCAAAAAAAAAATCCAGTCAATAAATGAGAAGACATGAACAGACATTTATCCAAAGAATACCTACAAACGGCCAACTGTCACATGAAAAAATGCTCAGTATCACTCAACATCAGATATAAATCAAAACCACAGTAAGATACACCTCACAGCGGTCAGAATGGTTATAATGAACAAGTTGGGAAACAACAGATGTTGGTGAGGATGTGGAGAAAGGGGGACCTTCTTATACTGTTGGTGGGAATGCAAGCTGGTATAGCTGCTCTGGAAAACAGTATGGAGGTTCCTCAAAAAATTAAAAATAGAGCTGCCCTCCGATCTAGCAATTGTACAACAAGGTATTTTTATTCAATGGATACAAACATAGTGATTTGAAATCTCACATGTACCCCAGCATTTATTGCAGCAACATCTACAATAGCCAAACTATGGGAAGAGCCCAGATGTCCACTGACAGATGAATGGATAAAGAAGGTGTGGGGTGTGTGTGTGTGTGTGTGTGTGTGTGTGTGGAAATATTACTCAGTCACCAAAAGAATGAAATCTTGCCATTCAAAATGACATGGATAGAACTAGAGGGTATTATGTCAAGCAAAATAAGTCAGGGAGAGAAAGACAAATACCAATTATTTCACTCATACGTGAAATTACAGAAACAAAACAGATGAACATAAGGGAAGGGAAGGTAAAATAAAATAAGATGAAAACTGAGAGGGAGGTAAACCATAAGAGATGCTGAATTCTAGGAAACAAAACAAGGGTTGCTGGACTAAGGGATAACTGGGTAACAGGCATTAAGTGCTCAAAGTAATGAGCACTGGGTGTTATATGCAACTGATAAATCACTAAATTCTATATCTGAAAGTAATAATAAAAAAAGACTGCCAAAAGGAGCAAGCATTAAATGGAGTGAGTACGGTAACACTTTGAATTAGCATAGCAAAATCTATTCTTCTGGATTTAAAACAACTGAATGCAAAGTTCTATATTCCTCTTCAACATTAATGCATAGCTTTCAGAGGTTAAATTTAGATATTTCTATGGGAGAGGCTCTGCCTTCTGGACTACTGTGCTGGACAGTATTGGATGTTCTGACCCTACCAGGTCTAGAGCTTCTTTTTCCATTCCTTAATTTTGAGTGTTCGAATAACCCCCATTGGCCTCATTTCTGGTTTCCACTTCTCAGAGGAAAGAAATGACCTGTCGATTTGGTCATTAACTTCCTGAAAATGAAGGTATAGACAGCGACATACCCTCCATATCTCGAATCTACTGCAGTGGGCCTATGTTTCTGCTGAGGGCTCTGGGGTGGGTCTGAAGTCAGGAGGCTGAATGAGGTCCTTGGCTCACAGCTCCTCTCTCTGTGGCTACTGAACCTAATAAGTGTGCAGATAACTTTGCCTTTGAACAGGAACTTCCAAGCCCAGAAAAAATATTTGAAGACTTAGTACAAGATGAGCTGGTTCTAAACAAACATTAAGTCCCAATGCTACTAGGAAATGATTACAAAAGACTAACTCAGATTCATTAAGTTGTCAGAGGAAGGGAAAGAAATCAGCTTTTATCTAGTATCTGCTATGTACTAGGCTGTTGTCCATGGTGACAGGAGATAGGAAATCCTTACACAGAATCTTAATAAATCCACAACTACTTTCTTATTAAATTAGATGACCTGTGAGTATCTTTTATTGACACTAACTAAAAAAAAAAAAAAAAAAAAAAGATGAAGAAGTAAAAAACTATTCCCAAAGCTATTTTGCTGACTGGGTTAAGGGGGTTTTTTAAGTCTTTTTTTCTTTGTGCTTCAGACTGATTTAAGTAGCATTAAAATTATAATTAGAGATAAGTAAATTCAGATCTTCAGAATTTTACCATGGGTGTTCATACAAATAGAGAGTAAAATTTGTGGGTATGGTTAATTACTCATTCAAGAGAAAATAATTAATTTCAAACCATGTTTGCTTTTCCTCCCTTGTATTATAATCGCTTAATATGACTTCTCTTATAAGTCAATAAATCATTCAGTGGCAGGTGACTTTTTTTTTCCCTAGGCCCAGAGGAAGAGCACATTTCCTAATCTCATTTGCAATTAGATTGGAGCCTTGGGATTAGCTCTGACCAATGAACGGACTGGGTCCTAAAAGTTCCTCCTAAAAGCCCTTGACTTTCTCTTACTAACTGGAAGCAAAGGAATCCAAGATGATAAATGCTAAAGAAAATGCCCAGATGCCTGTGTTCAACTTGGAAGATAGCCTCCTGATCTGTACTGGGCTGTCATGTGAACAAGAAAATAACTTCTAGGGGCGCCTGGGTGGCTTAGTGGGTTAAGCCTTTGCCTTCGGCTCGGGTCATGATCTCAGGGTCCTGGGATCGAGCCCCACATCGGGCTCTCTGCTCAGCGGGGCATCTGCTTCCCCCTTTCTCTCTCTGCCTGCCTCTATGCCTACTTGTGATCTCTCTCTCCCTGTCAAATAAATAAATAAAATCTTAAAAAAAAAAAGAAAGAAAAGAAAAAAAACCTTTACATAAAGGCACTGAAATGCTGGCACCATTTGTTATAGCAGCTTACCAGTATGACCTGGGCATGGAGGAAGGGGCTCCCTCAAACCCAATATTCTGAGTCAGCCTAGCATGGCTCCTCCTTACAGAAGAACAGTCTTAGATCTAAAAGGGAGCAGTGGAGAAATGGTGAACAGTGAGGGCTGGTGCCATAAATCATGTAATGCAGAAAAAAAAAACAGAGAGTGGTGTTGAGAATCTAGGGAAGCGAAGACTGTTGAAAAATCAAAGGCAGAAACAGCAGAAGGCTTGGGAGAGCTGGAGAACATATCTTGGAGCTCGTTTCCTTGTTAGGTAGGCCACCCACGGGGAGGAGAGCCCCCTATGGATTTCCTGCCTGTACCTGGTGTTAAGCTCTCTGATCCAGGCTAGAAGGTGAGCTCCTGTACAGACAGGCCAATTGACATGCATACTGCAGTCAGTCCAGAGCTTAGAGAAAGGCACTGTGGCTTGCACATCTAACTTGGAGACCTAAATATTAGCTCAGAATTCCAAAAGTACTATGAAATTGGAGTGAATGAGTCACAAACCCCAGCTGTTTTCTATAATAAAAGTGGTATTAGGTAGCTAGACATCCCTGCAGAATAAATTTATTTATTTGTATATTTCACTTCTCAAACATTGTCACCCTTTTCCAAATTTGAGAACTAAATACAAGACTGTCTTCAATGAAAGCTCTTTAGCCCAGAGATGGTCTACAATGGCAAATTAAAACCTGTCAGGGTTCTGGCGAGCACATCCAGAAATGGGGACTCTTCGGTGATAGCCTGTTTCCTGAAGGCAAACTAAACGGTACCTCTGGTTGTTCCTATTTAACTACTCCTAACAAGACTTTTAGGCTGTAGTCCTGCTGATAGACTGAGTGCAGAGGAGCGAGAAGCCCAGAAAATAAGAGGGAAGTGAAAGATGTAAGTAAATATGTATTTGGAAGATTTCCATTTAATGCCTCTGAATGAGCTTCTGGCTCATGTTAGCGTCATCTCGTGGGAAATCAGCCACACTGAATTTGTTTCACTGTTCCTACCTGCATATTGAATGATACTGTGCAGTCTCAATACTAATCCATTCTCTGTTGGTCCTAACCAGGCAGAGCACAATGGAAATTTGAGGTGTAGACTTGCCAGCTCCCTACACTAAGCTCTACAGAGAGGAGAAGACTCACCACGGTCTCCTTAAATGAGCTACAGACATTTTATTGAAGCTTCAAGGTTGTGACCATTTCTTTAAAATCTTGGTAGCAACAAATTGGCCACATTTATGTAGAGCCAGTAAGTCTACTTATAGATGGAAATAACAGAAATGAAATTATTGTGACACTGTGGACCCATGGATCTCTGTGTCACCACAAAAGAGCCCTGTGACCTTGAGAGAGCATCTCTAAATAATTCTCTGTCCCGCACCTTTGTAGACTATTGTGAGAACAATTTCACCAAACATTAGACACAAAAAGTCATTTATCTTAAGAATCTAAAGGAAGGAGGGAAACTGAGGCAGGGAGATGGCGAGAAGCTAGACATAAGAGCCATCAGGTCCTCTCCAACCAGGTCCTTTTGGACCTGGCTCTGGACTGGATCTCAGAAATTTATGGAAGACAACAATGATTGTGCTTTCTATTAAACTCCTACTGCCCTTTGCTCCCCATAAAATCCCTTATTTTCAGATTGTAGTACAGTTATTTTTCTGCCACTCCTTTCCCCTTCTCCTCGGTGACACAGAAAAGAGAGGCTGCCCTGTGTCTTGGTATTCGTGTTATCTGTGGCAGATTCCATTAGCATTTTTCTGTGTGCGCGTGCACACACACACACACACACAATCTGTGTGGAACTCAACAGAAGCATGGACTTTCTTCCAAATACTTAATACAAAGAATGGTCATTTTGTAAAGGTCAAGTGATTCTTATAGCATTTACTAGGTACCTAAAATTCATTCGTGAGAGATTCCTCTTAGATGTTTTTTCACCTATGCTCCTGCCAGAAAAAATATGAGTTTGCTTCCATACACTATAATATCCTGAATCTAGGAAAATGAAAACGAGTGATGGCAAAGTAAGTAGGGATGTTTTAATAAAGCAAAACAAAGAACAGACAATAAAGCACCTAGCCTTGACTGAGAGCGGATGGCCTCTAGGAGGAATCTAAAATAAAAGTGAGCATCAGACAGTATTTGCTCTGCCATTTACCTTCAATACCTCCCTCCTCCCCCTTGTTGCCCTGTGCAAAATCATGAAGGCCTACAACTGCTTAAATCCTTTCCCCATCACCTCTCCTCTCCCTTATGAAGGCCCACACTTCCTACTCATCCTTTTGTATGTCTTGTTTTGAAATTACCTTCCCTGAAATCAAAACTCTCATTTTCTTTAGGCCTCCCAGCCAGGTTAGAATGAAAGCTAATTAAGCTAATTCACATTAAGTTTATGACTAATCATTTCCCCATATACTCTTTAACCTACTCAGAAACGTCTTCTTATTAACTCTAATTGGTGAAATTTCAGTCACTGTGGAGGAGATATTTTGAGATAGGAAGCCACCTTCTCTTTTCCAGGAAGGGAAAACCAAAAACTTCAGATTTTCTCTTAAACCATCCCCACCACAATTCCCCATGCCTCTCCATGAGAGGAATAAATGTGTGTGTGTGTGTGTGTGTCTGTGTGTGTCTGAGTGTATTCCTTCTCTCCTTCTTACCAACTTCCTGAATCAATACCAGTGAGCTTTCCTAATTATAATTTTGTCTTTTTTAAAGAAGGTTGGGGTAAAACAACTGGGATGTCTAACCTTATAACAAACTACAGCAGGACCTCCCTCAGTTCCCAATATTTGTAGTTGCCAATAATCATAAAAGTAGTTCTCAAATTTTATGGTAGATCAGAATCACCTGAAGAGCTTGTTAAAACACAGATTTGAAAAACAAACAAACAAACAAACAAACAAAAAACAGAAAACACAGATTGCCAGCATCTCTAATTCAGTATGTTCGGGTAGGGCCACAATTTTGCATTTCTAACAGGCTCCCTGGTGATGCTGATTGTCCCAGGACAACATGTTAAGAACCACCACCTTAAACGAAACTTCCCTTCCACATGGGAGGGAAAGAATAGTCCAAAAGGAGGAAGGACATATTCAACAACATAGAGGTGCGAAAAAGCATGAATCATTTGAAATAGTGGCATTTCGCTTTCTCTGGAGATTGAGCTTCAGGGAAAGTAGAAAGAAAAGGGAGTTGAGGGCTAGGAGTGAAAAACCATATTGTTTCAGAATCATGGGACCTCTAAGTTGTTAGGAGAGTAGCACAAGAATGGAAACTGCTAAAAAGGTGTATAGAGTCATTGTGAGTCATTCCCCATCTTGACATAAACTAAAAATCAAGTTACTATAACATAAATGTCCTCCAAATTCTGAAATATACGTGTGTGTGTGTGTGTGTGTGTGTGTGTGTGTGTTTTAATTTATATTCATGTCCCTGATTTCACTGACACCTGTGGTAGAAGGGAAGGATGAGAAGGTCTCTGCCTCATTCACTTCCCACACCCTTCTTTCTTCTTGATACCTCCTGCCTCCAAGACGTTCTAGAATATACTTGGGCTGTATTTATACTGAGCGAGGCCATTGTGCATGAAAAGTTTTGTGGAATGAAATTCTTCTACATTTTCTTGTCCCCATGTTGGGGGACTCATACACTCTTTTCTTCACTATCTTGCCCCCCTTGTTTTTTCCACATCTATGCATGCTTAAGGGGCTTTCCTGTATCATTCTGCTAATAAGGGAGGTAAGATTGCAAGATCTGGACTTAGACATAGAAGACTCTATACTTCCCTTGAGGCCTTAGGCTGGTCTTTCCACTTCAACCCAACTTTGCAGACAGAGATATACCATTAAGGGAAATTTGGCAGTAATCCAATTTGTGGGAAAAAAAAAAATCTCTTGTCTAGGGTAAATGTAAGCAAGGTTCTTAAATAAGCAAAAAAAAAAAGCGTTTCCTCTATTTATACAACTAAAGTGTACTTGGTAGAGCATTATTTTTCTTCCAGCAACCTGCATTCGGGGGAACACAGTCATCAGTCACCAACTTGGATTGAGTTCTCTCAAAATCAGACTGTGAAGTAGGCTGTAAGTGCCAGCAGTTTATCTGGGAGGCAGTCCTAGAAAGCAGTGGCAGAGGGTTGGGACAGTGAGAAAGGGAAAGGAAAAAAGCCAACACAGAAGATCTTGCCCCAGAGGGAACTGGGCTTCATTCCTCCTGGGAGCTCCAGGCCTTGGTATGGAGCACACCACAGAGTTGTCCTACTATGGTGCACAGAAGTAGGGGGATATATTTGCCAGCTCCCTCTAGTCATTAGTTAAGGGCTACTCCCAAGATGTGAACTTCCTGACATTTCTAGCTTGTCGTCAGATGGACCACGTGTGCTCCTTCAACCAAAGAATTCACAGAGAGGCTCACAAAGCTGATGAAAGGCATCCAGTGCGGGGTGCGGGGAGGAGAGCACCCACAGCTCTCCTACAGTTATCCCACACATTTCACCTCTTCTGTCATTAGTTGTCTGAAAATTCCTTGGTGTCCGTTATACATTGTACTTAATGGAAGCAAAGAAAATATTTCAGTTTCATATTCTTTCAGTTTCTATTAGTGTCACCTTAATTCTGTTCCATCCTGTTATTAGATTGACTTTATCAATGTTTCCTTATACAATGTTTGTAGGAATAAGTTCATCCTGAAAAATCAACCACCGCCTAATACAAAGATGTCTTAACAGCCTTGAAAATTAATTCTATAAAACAATTAACTCAAAGAAGTATGCTTAACACTTTCCAAATGTTTACTGACAGTAAGAAAAAAAATCAAATACCCACATTTGCATTTTGTCTAGACATGGTTACAGACTAAAATACCTCAGTTGATCAGCTTGAAGCACCAAATAAATCCATCATCAATACAATAGTACTTACTTGTTTGTTTTGTAGCAGTACATATCAAAAGAAGCATACACGAAAAAGAAAATCTTAAGAAATATAATATATTTCCCCAAAGTAAACACTTACCAAAGTATAACTGAATGGTTAGTTTGGTATAACTTTACTAGAGAAATGACAGGGAAAAAAGAACAACATATAATAATCAAGTTGGTAAGGACCAACTCCTAAGAAGCTAATTTAGTGTTCGAGGAAACCCAAATATACAGAAATGTGACTTTTTGTCTTTTGTTCACATACTGCCAGTGATGTGTTCTAAGCAACTTAGAGGCAAGGGATGAATATTTTGTTATAACAGATTAATGAGATGATATCCTATTTTAATGAATTCAACCAAGTCAATTTGCCTTTGTAGGTAGAGTGATTCTTGTAATGTAGCATATAGCAAAACCAAGTTCTACTACTAAAATAGTTCCTGTTTATCTATAGACTGTAATTATAAAACAAGAAAATAAATAAAACAACCCAGTGATTTTGATCAAACCATATAGGCCAGTTGGTTCAGATGTGGCAATAGTTGATCCAAATCACTGAGCAGCAGATATCATGAGCATTGAAGGAAAATAAAAGTCAAACGTGCAAAAGTAAATTGAGTTTATGGCTAGCATTCATCAAGATCCAGCAAGATAAAATAAAAACCAAAAACTAAATGTCTTAATGAAAATCTCATTTGGACTCTCATCTAGTTGGCAGCATATAAAAGGAAAATACATGTTTGAAGTAAATAATTGATATTGTGATGTGCCTTTATGACTGAAGATAGTTTACTTAGAACACTGTAGAACTGGCAGAGTAAATGGAACATTAATAAGGAGCAAAGAAAATCGGTCAAATTGGGATCATGCATCCATATTTAAATTATAAAGAGTGAGTAGTTGCTGAATATCCAGTTTAATGACTTAGCTTCTTGATTCTGCAAGAGTATAATTACTTTTAAATACAAAGTCTTAGATTCATAATGTTTAAAGCTATTCACAAAACTTTACACCAAATCACACAATTAAATACATAAGAGGTCCAGTCCTAAGACGAGCATTGGGATGGGCAAATACAGAGACAAATCTGTCATGGTCATTGGCATCCATGAGCTTCCAGTTTAAGAGGAAGTGACTGACAAGAGTAAAAGAGTGGGTGGGTACTCTGAGGGAAGTACCTATTAGGTAAGTGGAGGTGCAGAGAAGGGAGCCATCAAATCATAGGTGGACAGGAATGTACATGTTTCTGAAAGCTTAATAAAGTATGTGACACTCAAGTCCAAGGTTCCTGTGGGGTTCATATTTGCATGTTTATACCAATCAGTCAGAAATTTCTTTCTTTCTTTTTTTTTTAATTTATTTTGACAGAGAGAGAGAAATGTTGTGATCTCACAACTAAGCAGAAAGGCAGGCAGAGGGAGAGGGGGAAGCAGGCTCCCTACTAAGCAGGGAGCCGGATGTAGGGCTCAATCCCAGGACCCTGAGATCATGACCTGAGCTGAAGGCGAAGGCTTAACCCACTGAGCCACCCAGGCGCCCCAGTCAGAAATTTCTAAAGCACAGTCCAGCCTAAGCATGAGAACAGCTTTAAGAATCAAATGGATTCCAAAATTTCATTTTCTGTATCCTTTTCTTTAGGCAGTAACCACTTCACTGAGCATCCTGTTTCTATCACTGGATAACTACAACATTGAATAAGCAATTATATTGAAGACATTATCCTGGATGGTAAGTGAAAGCAAATAGAAAGGAAAAAGGGAAGGAAAGAAGGAAGGAAGGAAGGGAGGGAGGGAGGGAGGGATGGAGGGAGGAAGGAAGAGAGGGAGGGAGGGAGGGTGGGTGGTTGAAGATAATCTTTACAATCCAAGAAAGGAAATGACCTATAAAGTGAACTTTAGCCTATAAACAGTTAAATATCAAAATTTAAGATAGACTTTAACAAACAGAAAAGCATCCCTTCTTTTTGGATAGTACCTCACATCACCATTAACATATCATTTATCATCTCAGTATCTGTTGTCAATCAGTCAACAAGCTGG
Source organism: Lontra canadensis (assembly GCF_010015895.1). Lineage (NCBI taxonomy): Eukaryota > Metazoa > Chordata > Mammalia > Carnivora > Mustelidae > Lontra > Lontra canadensis. Next base: position 14,059,579 of record NW_022631022.1, read on the forward strand.
CTTTAAAGTTCTTACGAAAAACATTACAAAACATGTAGAAATAGAATAGAAAGCCAGTAAAAATTTGACCATGGAGTACACAGCTACCTGGTCAGCAACAAACCTTTCCAAATACTAAAACATAAACCAAAGCCTCTATGATTAACGGACTGTGAAACAGCACGTAGACTAAACAGTGGAGATGGGGAGTCCCAATACATATAAAAATTTCATATAGTATACTATAAAGATGTCAACTCAAGCCACTAAGTAGAAAATACATATACACTCTTAAATAATTAGTATTGGGACACTGACTAGTGATTTGGAAAATGATGACATTGGACCATGTGCTTATACCACACACCAAAATAAACACTAAATGGATCCAAAATATAAATGAAATGCATGAAATCTTAAAACTACCAGAAGAAAACATGAATCTATTTCTTTAGAACCTGGGTTTTTTCTAACCATGGTTGGCATCTGCAGGCAGTAAAAGACTGATAAATGCAAATAAGTATGAAATCCTGACATAAAAAAGCACAATAAGCAAAATAAAGAAAAGTAAAAAACAGAGAAAATATTTGCAACACATATCACAGCTAAAGAATGAGACGTCAACCTAAGGAATACTCTTAAAAATTGAAGGAAAAAGCCAATAGGAAAAAAAAAGACAAAAATTATGAATAGGCAGTTTACAAAAACAGACATACAAATAACTCTTACATATGTTTATTCACAATAAGAGAAATGAAAATTTAAATGACATTGAAATGCAAATAAATGACAATAAAATAAGCCGTCCATGGGGATTGGCAAAAACTCTGCTTGACAGCATACCCTGATGGCGAGGCTCCAACAAAATGAGCATCCTTATATGTCACCAGTGAAAAATCATGGTTAAGGCTTCACCGACAGACCTGCATTTTCAATGATAAGGTCATCATTTATTAACAAATTCCAATATGTTTTTTTTTTAAAGATTTTATTTATTTATTGGACAGAGAGAGATGACAAGTAGGCAGAGAGGCAGGCAGAGAGAGAGAGGAGGAAGCAGGCTCCCCACCAAGGAAAGAGCCCGATGTGGGGCTCGATCCCAGGACCCTGGGATCATGACCTGAGCCGAAGGCAGAGGCTTTAACCCTCTGAGCCACCCAGGCGCCCCTCCAATATGTTTTTTAATTCAACTTTTTCTATTAATAGTGAAAGTTTTATAAAGTGAGAAACATTTTTCTAGCAATTATTTAGATCTAGGGTTTAAAAGCCTGAGTCTGTAGTACAGTGATTTCTTGTGATGACAAGCCCCAACTCTGTCATGCTAAATGGGAAAGTACAGAACCAGGTTTTGAAACATTAAAGTCTCCATAAATCTTATGAAATAATCCCTTTCACCAGTGACAGCACTACACTCCCTGGACAGACAAGCTTCACTAGGGATGAAGTGCTAGAAACATTCCAAAACCCAGAATTGTGCCCAGCAACAGCCTCCTTTGACTGATGGCATCAAATTATTCATAGGAAGCCAGACATTTTGTGTGCATTGGAGAACACTTGCTCCACAGACTCTTGTAGAATGTGGCCTCAAGTTAAAACTTCCAACTATGGGAAAGTCAAAGTTAATCCCCCCTGCTAGTTAGCAATTTTATGGGAGATTGTGCACAGCAACTCTGGAAAGCATGGAGGGACTCATGAAAATGTTGGAAAAGAGCTTTCCTATGAAAGTTCAAGTCACCACAGCTTCTTGTGCCAGCATTAGAGAATTAGCTGATTTCTTCCCTGTTTTTACTAAAAAGAAGTAGTAGACTAATTTGGAAATAAAAGTCAAGTTAGAATTTAGTCCCTAAAAAGACTGAAATGCATTTTAGGAAAATAATCAGAAAGTAAACCAATAACGGTACCAATAAAATCTAAAATGTAGGCAATCATCTCTCTGATTTCTGAATAAGGAAATCTTCTACACTTAAAAATGAAGATATGATAAAGGAAAATATTAACATATGACCGTATAACATATACAATTTATAGATATCAAACATAAACAACTGAACAGCAAACATTTAGTTAGGAAAATATTTGCCCCAATATAGCAGAATAACATCTTTCCTATGCAAACCAGTAAGAAAACAGTAGAACATAAAATTCTCAAAAGAGAAAATATAAATGCCAAGTATAAAGAGAAATTCTCACCTTCTTCAGGATGCAAGTTCAAAACACAAATAAGAGAAAAGCAAGGTACCTTTCATTCACTTGCCCAATTGACAAAGGGGTTGATACAGTGCTAGCTAGCAGCTACATAGTGATTATCCTGTACCAGCTACTCATCGAAGTATGTTAGCTTTACTAAGTCCTTTCATCTTCACAGCAGTCCTGTTTGGTAAGTAATATTGTTTTCATCATTCCCACTTTACAAACGAAGAAAGTGAAGCACGATAAGTAACTCGTCCAAAGTCCCACAACTCGTAAGTCAGAGAACTGGCTTATGACTGACATTCAAGCCAAGCCAGTTTATCTCCAGAAACGAGCTCCTAACCACTATGCTAAGCTGCCTCAGGTTGATAGAAACGGCATGGCGATTCATGTGTATATGTTCCTTGCTGGTTACAGGTTAAGAAATTTTGTATGTATTTATCAAAAGTCTTGACAATTACTTTTGTCTTTGTCTCAATATTCTGACCTCTAAGAATCTGTAAGAAATACTATTTTCTTTCAAGATTTTACTAATTTATTTGACAGAGAGACACAGCTATAGAGGGAACACAAGCAGGGGGAGTGGGTGAGGGAGAAGCAGGCTCTCCGCTGAGCAGGGGCTCCATCCCAGAACCCTAGGATCATCACCTGCGCCAAAGGCAGATGCTTAACGACTGAGCCACGGTTTCTAGAGGCTTGTTTCTCAGACATCAATTAGGAGTCCTTGCTCAAATGCAGATTCTGAACCAGTAGGTCTGCAGTAGAGTCTGACGTCCTCATTTTAACAAACTTCTGGGTGATGCCAGTGCTGCGGGCTCATAGCCCGGGCATTAAGTAGTGAGGTTCTAAATTTATTCAGAGGGGGCAGATCCATTTGACCCCAGCAGTGGCACAGCCCTTATTGGCTTCTTTCCCGTTTCTGACTCATCTCCTCTCTTCCACATGGTGTTGACCTGGCCTCACTTTTAAAATAAACTCATTGCATTCACTTCATGTCCAGGTGTGAGAAGACAAGCCTACACCATACCCTGAGGCAGGAGTGCCACTGATGAGCTAGAAGAGGAATCCAGTGTGGCTGACACAGAGCGAGTGAGGTGCTCAGCAGCAGGGAAAGAGTTTGGAGAAAGATGACACAGGGCCACTGTAGGGGTACTGGCTCTGACCCAGAGTAAAAACAGGGGACCACGCAAAGTTTTTAGCAGAAGATGGTACGATGTTCTCTAAGATGAAGAGCCTCATACTGGCCACCAGGAAGGGTCAAAGGCAGAATAAATGAGGTCAGCTTGGAGGCCACTGCAGTAACCCAGGGCAGAGATGAGGGAGGCACACAGTAGCACGCAGGCACACAGGGAGAAAGATGGCTAGCAATGACTATGTGAGAAGCAGTTAGATTCGAGACTAAATTCTAGTTAGATTCTAGTAGTCAAGTAACAGAAGGATCATAATAGCCTAGAGTTTGGGAAAGAGGTCTGTAGTTGCAGATATAAAAGAGGCTGTCAGTTGCATATACGTGGCATTTAAAATCAGTGAACTGAATGGGATGCTTAAAAAGCAAGTGTAGGTAAAAAAGAAGGAGGGGCGGGGGGGGGGGAAAAAAAGAGTCCAAGAACTGAGCCCTGAAACATTTTAACCATAGGAATCCTGGAAGGTAATGTGCTCTTTGGGATCCTAGGTGGTGATTATTTTTTTCTTATTGTCATTAGCTTGACTTCAGTGTAATATCTGTGGAGGGACATACAGTATCCAATGCCATGCCATTCTAGCTCATTATGGCTTTGCCAGTCGGGAAAGAATACAGAATTTCAACAATACAAAAAAGCAATAAAGTTAAATGAGATTTCAAACATATTACACATGTGTGTGAAATAGTCGGCATACAAAGAAAAAGTGTTTTGGGCTAGATGGGAAAACATTAAAATGCATTAAGAGAATCAAGCAAGTGTGAAACCGAAGCAAGCCATGAAGAAAATTATAAAGACGCTCAACAGGGGTAGATAGAAATATTATATGACAATAGTCTGAACCCAGGAATGACAATGTCCTCTAAAGGACACAGTGTCTCTGTTGTTATAGCAAATGTAACAAGTAGGTCAATGTGTAGGTAAGGGACACGGGGAGAATCAAATACTGCATCCAGACCCCAAATTGCCCACTGATTTGCAATCTCAACTGGCCTTAAACAGGAATGTTTAGAATTTAGCATGGAGATGATAAATCAAATCCATAATTAGAAAAAAATGTGTTAAGTTTAGGAAATTTCTTTTGTAAAAATGGAAACAGTCTGTGTTTAGTAAACTACTAGAAATATTTAAAGCCATTTATTAAGCTAACATAGAAGCCTCAGGATTCTAAATTTAAACATAATTAATTGATTTTAGAATTGTGGTCTTAGCTAACCAAAGCAAATTTAGTTAAGTTTCCTTTTTTTTTTTTTTAAGATGTTTATTTGTTTACTTCAGAAAGAGACACAGAGAGTAAGAGAGTGTAACCCAGGGGACTAGGAAGAGGGACTAGCAAACTCCTTACTGAGCTCTGAGCCAGAACAGGCACTCCATCCCAGGACCCCGAGATCAGGACCTCAGCAGAAACCGAGAATCAGATGCTTAACCAACTGAGCCATCCGGATGCTCCAAGAATTAGTTAAGTTTCTAAATATTGTTGGGATGTATAAAAGAACTTAATATTCACCTTATTTATGAGTTTAACTTAATTCTTTTAAAGAACTACTTAATCACTTGGGAAGGTTCTGTTTATCAATTAAATGCTCAAAGAGAAAGCTAAATATTTTAATGTATAAATGAAATTTTAAACATTTACAATTATATAATCTTATATGTAAATGGAAGATAACATTAATTCAAAATCTCCTTGATTTTAACAAGTGATTTTTAAAATTTTACTACATCTATAAATAGAATAAGATATACAGGTTGAACACAAAAGCACAAGAAAAATTTTTAAACATTTTAACTAATAAATTGAATATTAGTTTTAAAACAATACATGTAAATAGAATTTCCTTGCTCAAAAGTTGTCCTCAGACACACATACACACACACACACACACACATACCAGGCTCACTTTTACACCTCCCATTTTTTTGGTAAAAAAAATAGAGATCCTCTTACATTTGTCACATTTTATACAATAAACATATTTGAGGTTTTGGGGGGAAAAATTAATAGGACACAAAAAACCCACCAGTGAAACAAATTGCTGGATGTACTCCCCCAAAATACTTTTGCAAGTGGTGATGTGAGGTGTTAGAAGACAAGAACAAAGTGAAGAACTTCCAAAGTTCTTTTACCTCTGAATTCCTATGATCACACAAACTTGGAAAAACTCCAGTGACTCAGGATCCTGGGTACAGTAAAGAGAATCACTAAGCTAATGAACTTTCTGCCCTTATTTTACTTAGGTCACCAGAAGCAGACCACTCCGCCCCCATGAAAGGCAGAACTGCCAAAAAGTTGAGCCCAATGTGAAGACTAAATATAATGTATTTTATATTGCTTGGGCTAACCGAAGGAGCTAGCATTCAGCAGAGACCTGTCCTAGTACTCTCTGTGCTTTCCAAGCATCCTAAGCTTGGAATGCTTCTTGAAAGAGAAATTGCTGGCTCAAGTTTAACATCACCTTTTCCAGCTATTTTGAGTACTGGTGGCTCTCCTTAGCATTCCCATAATTTTTCAGGTTTCCCTTTCAGTAGTAGTTGTACTTTTATTTATTTATTTATTTATTTATTTATTTAAAAGATTTATTTATTTATTTATTTATTTGACAGAGATCACAAGTAGACAGAGAGGCAGGCAGAGAGAGAGGAAGGGAAGCAGGCTCCCTGTTGAGCAGAGAACCTGATGCGGGGCTCGATCCCAGGACCCTGAGATCATGACCTGAGCTGAAGGCAGAGGCTTTAACCCACTGAGCCACCCAGGCACCCCCAATAGTAGTTGTACTTTTAGACACTGCAGTGAAGTGGATAAAAGTGTTTTATAGTCAAAAAGATCATGGTGTTCTACTCTGTCTCCATCATATGCTCTAGGCAAGTAGTTTAAACTCCTTATTCCCTGCATTCCTCAGTTATAAAATGAAGGTAATAATTGTATTCTCCTCATTTGATCATTGTGGAAAAAAATAAATACATATATTTATTATTTTTATATAATACATATATTATACACACATACACACACACACACACACACACATCCAAAAGGATAATGACAATGCTTGCCAGTGGGTAAACAATCAGAAAATGTCACTAGTTATCTTGCTATTAAAACATCAATTGATTGTAGCAATAACAACTTTGAATTCAAGTGTACATTGAAATGAGTTTATAATTTATTAATTATGGTAGCATCTATATACATCTGAAATACAGTAGCAGATTGATTATTTGATAGAGTAACCACTAACCTGACTTCTAACATTAGAAATCAATTTAGACTGTCTTTGGATGTAGGGTAGCTGTCCAATTTATACAAGACATTCCTGTGACTTCCCCTGTAAATGTTCTAACACTACTCACTTAGCTTTTAGAGACAAATCATTAGGGTTTAAAGTTTCTTCGGGAATGAATAAGAGACTGAATAAGGTAAGTAGAGGCAAGTGTCCCTGGAAAGGAAAGGGGTTGTGGTCTGGAGACAAACCTCTCAGCTTGGCTTGCAAGCCCCTAGCATGGCAATATTTCTTCACAACCTCATGTCCCAGATGGCCAGCCTACAAAATCGCTGAAGTATTACTACCCAAACTGCCTTTTAAGATAGAGGAATTTATGACCATCTATTTAACTTTCCAGTCTCTTTCTGGCAGCCAGCGCTTCATCTAAAAATTTAAACCCTGCTCTCTTTAATACCTTTCCTCTGTGTGAAACCTCTCTGTGAGTTGCTCCAGCTTTTGGAGTCTTGTCCTGTTCTCCTGAACTCTCCCCACTTCCTGGCATAACACTCTACTAAGCTCTCCTTTGTGTTGCTGACATTTTGGATGATGAAAACTTTCCCATTACCTGCAAAAATGAGCTTCCACATTCCCAAGTGACAGGACACACAGGAATTTCTCTGTAAAGGAAGTCAGAGCTTGAGTCCCCTCCCTAGTGACAAAGGGCACATACTCAGCAATGGTTTATAGATGTAAAGTGTTTGGATTAAGGGGGTGGGATTTGAAGGGGGCTCCCACATAGAAGTATCTCTTAATTGGAGGTAATAAGTTCCTATGAAGTCAGTTAATTAGCAGTAAGTGTCTCTATGTTCTCACTGTCATCACCATGGCATATGGTTTATTTTATTATACAAATAATATATGTTTATGATTTAAAAAAAAGAAAAAAGTAGGGATATATTTCACAAATGATGACATAACATGCTGTCTGCCTCTTGGAGTTTTTCACCTTAATATATCTCAAGCATCTAGATATTTCTCATTCTTTACAAGTGAGAAGAGCAATCCATTGTCTGAATACATTATACATTTTAAACAAGTCTCCTTGGATGCATCTTTAACCTATATACTGTGTTTCATATGACACTGAATGTTTAAGTTATACACTAAATTACATATGATGGTGGATGTTTAGGCTGTATACTATGTTACACAGGACAATGTGGAGACAAAGTCTTACATGTGTATATCTGAAGCATCATTCATAAAAGGAAAAAACAATGAAAGAAAGGATACATTTATTTAAAACTTTGGTAGATATTGCCAAATTGTCCTTGAAAGTGGTTGTACCAATTTATACTTTTCTGCGGGGTACTTTGAAGGGTTTGTTATAGACTTCTGGAATACAGTGAAGTGTACGTTGTGGAGTTAGATCAGTTGAATTTTTTTTCTACTTTGTTCTCTTGCTCTATGATCTCCCTACCAGTTTTAAATTTTGTTATGATATGTATAGTGAAATTGCACTCAATCATGGAAGTAGGTTCTGAAGTCAGTGTCTAAGGAGGAAAGCCTCTGCAGTCAAATTACCTTTGAAAATATCTTAAAGAGTTCATGGAGTATAGTATATATACTTTTGTGTCAACAAATTTGTGTATTCAAGAGGTGCCTGTATGGCTCAGTCAGTAAAGCATCTGCCTTCCGCTTAGGTCCTGATCCCAGGGTCCTTGGATCAAGCCCCACGTCAGCCTCTCTGCTCTGCGGAGAGTCTGCTTCTCTCTCTCCCTTTGTCTCTCCTGCCCCCAACTCATGATCACTATCTCTCTCTCTCTCTGCCAAATAAATAAAATCTTTTTAAAATATGTATTCAAAATGATAAAATGTAATGCGCAATGCAAATCAAGTAATTGTGCAAAGGAGAATTTTACATCATTGTTTTCTTAAAGATAAATCATTTTTGGTTCAAGGAGATACTGGCAGTATACAGGAACTTTAGAATGACTAAATAATTGTTTCCCTCTTGTATTAATCTAAGTGCCTGCAGGAAACAAAATTAATGCCCGTGGTTCAGATGAAGAAGAAAAGGACCAATTACAGAATGAGAGCTGGGTTGTGGGAACAAAAAGGGGAGGGTAAGGTCCTAGAGCCTAGATATTGTGGGAAAAGGTTACTGTGCCTGGGGCTTAATTAAGGACAAAGGGGAGGAAACAGTGTGCTCAGTGCTGGGGATGGGGGGCGGGGGAGCTGCTGTGGTGGCTGACACAGCCATGAACCAGAGAGACACCAGGAGCCAGAGCTAAGGCTCCAAAGGAGAAAGTGAGAAGAGCTACACTGACCTCCTTTCCCTTCCTCCATCTGACCTTCTGCAAACCTGACCAGAAGTTTGTTGGCAAAGGAGACTGGATGTAGTAGACATAGGTCAGCCTCCTGGGGCAGAGAGCAAGCCAGAGAATCCACTCAAGGGCAAAAGCTCTTTGAATGAACTGGCAAAAAGCATTACTGTCACTATTTAAATTTCTCTCTCCCCCTACCTCTCTCCCTCCCTGCTCCCTCTCACTCTCCCCTTGGAGCGAACTAACTCAATGGCCCCATGATAACAAAGCACTGTATAAAATGGGGGATTTTACTAGAGAGCTCATTCCTGTTAGATGCTTTTCCTAGCCCACAAAAAGAAATAGTAAAAGGATATATCGGTTACATGTGTTGAAGCAACGCAGTCTGAGAGCTTTCATGAAGTTGAAATTTGGATCAACTTCCTAAAGATGCTGGCTCCCTTCCCATCACTCAATGTGCTGATTTGCCACCACCACCACTGCCCGCCCCCCTGGCCCAAAAGACCCAGGCATGTAATATCTGGGTTTTAAGTTTTCTCATCTGTGAAACAAGGAGATTGGATTAGTTTTCTAAGCTGGCTGGTCTTCAGAAACTTAGGGAATCCTAGTGGCAATACAAATGCCCAGGTCCTTCTCAAGACCCATAAATCAGAATCCTCAGGAGTGAGAGCCTGGAAGCTTTGTATGTAAAACATGCAATGTAGTTTTATAACCGACCATATGAGGAGACCCAGTTCTTGAGCACAACGCCTGCACGATCTGAGACCAAAAGACAAATAAACGAACAAAAAACCAAACCCACTTGACCTCTAGACCTGCATTCCTCTTAACTGTTAAGCGACAGAATAGGCCTAAATGATTTAGAAGTTTCCTGATAGCCTAGAACCCCATGAGTCTAAGAAATGTCACATCAAATCCACATGCCTTCGTTTATCTTCTGCTGCTGAACTTTAAAAGAGTGAGTCTGAGTTGCCAAAACCTCAGATACCTTGTGCCACAGGGAGTATGACAAATAGTTCTCTAAAAGTTATTTACACTTCACACCTGAGTCATCGTCCCCCAATGCAATGGGGAAGGACAACAGGATGGACAGAGTTTTTCTGAAGAGTCCTCTTCCAGGCTTGTCCAAGCATTCCTCATGTTTATTCAGTCTTGTAATCAAACTGTTTTCTTATCAATGTGATTTGATTTACACTGACATGGAAATGACTCCCTTCCCCACAAACTACTTTTCTTTCTAAATCGTTTATACTCACATTGAACAATGCCAGAGAAACCAAAGCCACCAAGAGAATCAAATTACAGAAATAAATACATTCAGAACTCAATAATACCACTCAGGACAAAGCAATCATCCAACCCTGGACCATAAATTTGATGTAACTTTTCCTCAGGCTTTAAGACATAGAGAGTCTTTTCCATAAGAAAAGGAAATCCTTCTAATTAATACTTCATTAATCTGCTTAGGTTATGGGCAGAAAATGAGTTACCCAAACAGCAGGTCACAAGGATCAAGCACCCATGTAATAGTGTTGTAACAGGCAAAATTAGGACAAAGTTCATGAATAATATACATTTAGTTTTGTATAAAATTAAAAAAAAAAAATGTGACCAGGGAAGGCAGAGAACATTTGCCTGTGAACATGGTTAATTTTCTGCAGCCAGAAAAGAACTTTGCTGTATTTGATCCTTTTGCCTATAAGTCATCAATGAACACCATTTGCCCAGAGACCTATACAGTTAGGACATTACGCACTCATGCACATTCACACAGGTAAATGCACACGTGTGTGTCCCTCCCGAAGAAGTGGCCAGAAAGAATGCTGTTTCTTTCCCTTTGATCAGTCCTTCCACCTCAAATGTAGATAGAGCCTTCAGATCATTCAAGGATGATTTCATTCAAGCCCAGCCTTATGTGTGCTCAGTTGCTAAAATGGTGTGATTTCAGGATATCTGGACGAGCTCTGCTATCCAAAAACTGTTTGCCACTGCCTAAAATGCCTTCATCGGCAGAAAAACCTGCCACTGGGTAACAGAAAAGACATAAAAATGCAACCACTCCCAGGAGATGTAGCTTATTAACTGAAAATCAATAACAATAAATATCAGAGTCACTGTACAAAGGAATGTTGAGAAGGGCAGGAGAGGATGAAGCAGAGAGCAGGTGGCCACAAGACACTTCATCATCAGAAGACACAGCACTGCCAGCCCAGGAGATTGGGGCGGGAAGGCTGGGAGCCCGGGGAGGGGAGCGGATGATGGAAGCACTGCTGATTTCCACACAGTCTTGCCCTGATGTTTTTCAATGACTCAGAAGTGTTTTTGCTCACTTACTATTGTCACTAACGAAAATTTCTAACCCAATTCACCTCACTACCCTGAGACCAGTTTTGGTTGTTTTTTTGTTTTGTTTTAGTTTGGTTTGTTTGTTTTTTTTTTAAGATTTTATTTATCTATTTGACAGACAGAGATCACAAGTAGACAGAGAGGACCCCGAGTCCCAGGACCCCGAGACCACGACCCAAGCCAAAGACAGAAGCTTAACCCACTGAGCCACCGAGATGCCACCCCCCGCCAGACCAGTTTTAAAGCCCCTCAAACCTAGATATTCTATTGTGATTAGTTAGGCCTTTCTCACAAAGACCTTTATATTGTTCACAAGAGGTTGAGTAGTAATGAAGAGCAGGTATTCAAACCCTGGCTCTGCTTAAGGTGGGTCAGCTAGGTAAGGGACACTCAGCTCAATGGGCCAAAGCTCTGTCCTCCCATTGATAAAACGAAGACATAAATAGTCTTGACGTAGGGTCTTGGATTGGACTCCCCCAGCAGAGGCTGAGGCAAAGACATGAGGATAGGAAGTTTCTTTGGGAGGTGCTCTGGAAGCCGGAATGAGGAACAGGGACAATGACCCAGAGGAGGAGGGTGCATTCCTGAGGCTGCCACTACAGGCAAGAGGGGCTTGACTCAGTCAGGACCTCCGGAGGCGTGGTCTCCTACAGAGTGGAAGTCTGCGACCTTTACCTAAGAACCACTGAACACCTTTGTTGAGGGTTGCTGAGGAAATCCCTGAACGTCAGGGAGACCTCGAGGCAGAAATCGGAAAGAATGAATTCACTGATGAGGTGGGAGGTTACCAGTGGAAGAGGAGGCTGAGCTTCCACAGGGTGGTCCACCACAGCCACGGCTGAAATCAGGGGAAGGATCGGGAGGGAGACTCAGAGTTCCAGAGATATCTTCTGTGACTCTCAAGCACGTGTGGGTGGAGACTTCAATTAAAGAAGTGTACCCAAAGTGCTTACCTCTAATATACACTTTGGGTTGAATAAATGTCAGTTATAATTTTTAATGTTAAGACTCCTTTTTAATCTTCTAAGCTTAGTAGTGATAACGAATAGCTATGAATTAAATAATAATTACTAATTAAGAAGTAATTGTCCTTAGTCATTTCGTTATACATTACCTTTTCTGTGTCTACTCTTCTGTGATGCCTGGCACAGTATACATTCAGGGGCATGCTAATCAGTTCTTTCTAAATAAACTATGGGATAATAATATTTGGTCATAAGCCATCACGTTTCTCACAACAGCTAGCTTAAGAAATAATTTTGAGTTGACCGAATGAGACTATAACTTCATCAAGGAAAGCTTTGCATCTTGTGTTTTCTCTCTTCCTGGTGCCCTGATCTTGAGCTCATCACACTTCTAAGCACTCAATAAATGTTGATGGACTTACTCGCTTCTGTGTTGAAGCTGCCCCAAGGCAAAGCAGTTAACTAGCCAGGGAGTTCAGGCAGTTGCATATTTTTGTGTTTCATGAAAACATCAATAACTAACTATTAATACTGCGTGTAGCAGCTTGTGCCCAGAGTCTTTCAAGGATTCCAACCACAAAAATAATCACATAATTGATCACTTCCCAAAATGCATTCTGGATGGTACTTTAGCTCAGTTAAAAAGTACATAAGAAGGTAATTGTAGCATTTGGCTTCTGGCTCATGTTTATCAGAAATTATTTTAGATCAGAGGAAGAAGTCTTTATGCTTCTTAGGTAGCTTGGCTCCCTACTGATAACCTACTGGTTCAGCTGAAAGTCCGTCTTATTTTTGTTTTATTATCACACGGAGATATTCTTATGATCTCTTTATGTTCTCAGTGAGGAAAGTGAGTCACAGAGAGATGAAACAACATGCTTGAGACTGCACAGTTGTAGGCTGACTCCAGAGCCCACGGTCCTAACCGCAATGTTCCACTGTCTCACTGCTGGCCACAGTGGGTGCCCTAGGAGATGCCAGGGTACATGGCACAGCCCCTGCTTCCTTTAAGCTTATGTCCTCGTGTTAGGGGGACAGTAAGCCAACAGGCATCTGCAACACAATGGGTTCACTGATTGATTGGACTTCGTCCTAAAAGCAACTACGACGATTTCTCTTTGTAGTTTTGTAGATTTGTATGTGTCTCTGGATGCAGAGAGAGGATATTTTAGAAGAAGGGGCAGGGGTAACAGGACAAAGAGATGGGAAGACTAGTTAGGAAGCTCTAATATAGTCCACAGAAGAGATGGCAGTTGTTAGACAAGGGTGGAGATAATGGAGACCAAAAGAATTGTATTTGAGAAATAATTATGTGGCCAAAATATCAGGGCTTGTGAAATGATGGATTCACATTCAAAGTACTTGGCAGAAGCTTCCCATCAGCCAGTTCTGAGTCATGTGCTCAAGCCAAGGCATGGGGAGAAGGAAGTTCCAGCTCCCTTCAGCTTCTCCATTAAGATACAGGGTACTCTTTACCGACCAAGGGCTCACACACCCAGGAACACCAATAAGAAAGGAATTCAGATTAGGGTGCCCGAAAAAGGAGCAAATGTCGACTACAGTGTGACAAGGAAGGAGCCACGAGCAAACAGGAGGACCGTGGTATCATGAGACAAAATCCAGGAGGAGAAGCAGGATTAGGAGACAGAGGAAGAAAAGAGTTCAGTGCTAGGCATGAGGCTTGAGAGATGTACTCTTTGACGGAAGTCCTACAACTCATTATAGTAATCCTTTTCATGAATTTCCACAGTTACTAAGAGAAAAAAAAAAAATTCCCAAGTGATGCACAAGACTCAGAAAAATCTGGCCTCTGATCACTATACTAGATTTGTGTCACACCACTGTCTGCCTTGCTTGAGGTATGTCAGTCACACCTGGCTTTCTTTAGGTTCCTCAAATATGTCAAGCCATTTTTGGCCTTAGGACCCTGGTTCATGCGATTTCCCCTGCCTGGAATGCTATTTTTCCTTCCTCTTAGCTTAGTTCAGCATTTTTAGTCTTCGGATCTCAGCTCAAATATCATTGACTATAGGAAGTCTTCTCTAACTTCCAAACTAGAATATGCTCTCTTAACAAAATGATATATTTGTGTAATTTTTTCATTTAAATTCATCTCACCCACTTAACAAAGACTAGATAAGATTTGTCACCACTTTATCCCAGTGCCCAGCCAGGAAATTCAATATTTGCTAAAGAATGAGTTCACTAGTGGGTGAATTAATGATAGAAAGAATAAATGCATATAAATGTATATAGGCTGGGAGAGTTGGTCCACAGACACTGATCTAGAACCATCAGCACAGCGCCTGGGTGGCTCAATGGGTTAAGCCTCTGCCTTTGGCTCAGGTCATGATCTCAGGATACTAGGATCAAGTCCCGCATTGGGCTCTCTGCTCAGCAGGGAGCCTGTTTGCCCCTCTCTCTCTGCCTGCCTCTCTGCCTACTTGTGTGTCTCTCTCTGTGTCAAATAAATGAATAAAATCTTTAAAAAAAAAAACAAAAAACCATCAGCACACAGGTGGGAACTCAAGCCAAAGGAACAAATGAAATCACTCAAGAAAGAATGAAAGCAGAAGAGCATTTAGGATCTATTAACTATTAGCCATTAAGCATTTCTTTTTTTTTTTTTTTTAAAGATTTTTTATTTATTTATTTGACAGACAGAGATCACAAGCAGGTAGAGAGAGAGAGGAGGAAGCAGGCTCCCCGCAGAGCAGAGATCCCGATGCGGGGCTCGATCCCACAACCCTGGGATCATGACCTGAGCCAAAGGCAGAGGCCTTAACCCACTGATCCACCCAGGCACCCTGCCATTAAGCATTTCTTAAGGTGATTCATGGGTCATCCTGCATTGAGACCAACTGGAGATTAGACCAAGAAACTTATAAACTTGTATTTTTAACCAAGCACTTCCTGGTGATTTTTATGCATTCTAAAATCTGAAAACAACTAACTTTAGGAACCAGTGGAGAAATGCCTCGACATAGCCCCCAGAAGTTTTTACAGACTAGATGCTCTATGTCCAGGAGAAAGAAGCACAAATGTGTGCAAGTAGCTAAGATAGTGTTGTTGCACAGGGTACCAGAGTAGGATACAGAAGTCCTGGGTTGATACCTGGCCCCATCACTTGCTGGTTTTACCATCTATATAACTACTGCTAATTACTTGAAGTAAGAGACTTGAGGAGGTTGGTTATAGTCTATCTCATTGATGTTTTATAAAGATTAAATATATGCGATAGTTAACTTTTAAAAATATTAAAATTGCTTTATGTGTCTAGAAAATGCAAAAGGAATGTTGACCAACTTGGGAATATCCTATTGGTTTCCCTCAGAAAGTAAATACCATGTCAAGCATTCAGTGAATTCATATTTTCTGTGTGTGTGGCTGTCCATGAGAGTGTATGTATCTTTCACTATAATCACTAAAGAATAGAAAGAGACGACTAAAAACATGGGCTTTTCACAACACATCACTAAGCTTCAAAAAAGGCATTAGAAAAAGAGGAAGCTTAACCTACATCTCTGAGAAAAAAGATCATGTTCAATCTGCCATTTATTGTCGCCACTGTTACATGCAGTCAACAATTTCTTTTATCACAAGTTACACAGAAATGACACCTTGATAATCATGTTGCCTATAATAATATTATGTGAAATAGGAGAATGATATGATAGCTTGAATGCTAGCCTATGATTTCAGAGAATAGTTTATAATTATAGGTCTGCTGACAGTTCTGTGCTGTCAGGTAAATCAACATTTTGCCACCTCAGGTCTCCATCATATACAGTTGAATATCAACATTTAATTTCCAAAATCCTAAACTAGGCTGGCAGTAGGTAAGCACATAGAATCTAGAAGAAAAACACCTAATTCTACATCCTGGTTCTGCCACTTTAATTTTTTTTCCTCCCCTTAATTAAGTCACCCTGTTTCTGCTTCTCATTTATAAAATGGAGATAATAGCACCAGGTAATAGGGTTATTTTGAGGATTATATGACTACAGTGTAAAATATTTAGAATTGTGTCTGGCACATAACAAAGGACTCAATAAATGTTATCTATTATCAAGCTACCTACCTTATAGGGCTCTTAAGAAAATATGTATGTGCTTGTGTGTGTCAATACTACATTTTAAAAATATGCCCACACAAACATCAAATTTCATACTTCAAAATAAGCACTCTCCTTTTTAAAGTAGTAATTATTCTTGAACTGGGGAAAAAGAGAGGGATAAGTTAGGACAGTGAGGATTGTTGAAAGGAGTAGGGAGCGAAACATTTATTCTAAATAAAATCATGTTGCTCAATATATTTTTAGGACCCCTTGGGATTGCCCACAGAGTCATAGCACAGTTGTTCCAACCTGCTGAATGGTAGGCACTTTATCCTCTGAAGACTTATTTTATTTTGGGGATTAGCTAAGAGCCAGCATGAACCAAGTTTGATGAATGAAGTAGTTGACAAGATTCTATAACATGCTTTCCTTTAAAAGGAGAAGTAGCGGCATACTCTAAGTTGAAATAAGACATAATAAAAGAAAAAAAAAGTCTAGGGGCACTTGGGTGGCTCAGTGGGTTAATGCCTCTGCCTTCAGCTCAGGTCATGATCCCAGGGTCCTAGGATCGAACCCCACATCAGGCTCTCTGCTCAGTGGGAAGCCTGTGTCACTTCCTCTCTCTCTCTCTCTCTCTCTGCCTACTTGTGATCTCTGTCTGTTAAATAAATAAATAAATCTTAAAAAAAAAAAAAAAGTCCATTAATGCACTTAGTTCTAGCTGGTCTTATAGTCTACGGAGGTAATCCAAGCTAATAGCTTAACCATGAGAAGTAGTTCTATTTGGGTCAGGGTATCCCAGCAACCTGGGACGCAGCCTCAAGTCCTTCTGCCTGCAAATGGCTTTGGATGCCAGCAGAACAATCAGGCTTTTTTTTTTTTTTAGCCTATTTTAGGGACTCAATCCTGATCTTGGACCCTAGCACAGGTAACTAGGTCACTTCCTGATAACTTGTCTAGTATACCACTCCCACTCCCTCTGGGGAACATTCTGGGATGTTTAGAGCCTTCCCTATTCCCCAGTCCCTCACCAAGTAACCAAGGTTCCTATGAGCAAAAAGCAGCTTCCTGCTCACCTCAGTTCTCAATCCTCTCTGCTCCCAGCAGTTCTCCACCTCCTCAACTGACATCCAGAGGTAGACTAGCAGATGGTTTAGTAGTCACCCATTATCCAAAATATTATCTCCAGGTGGCAGATTTTCTTGCCTCTTCGGACATCCTCCCCTCTCTTGCTCCTGAACTTCAGATCCTGAATTACTCCAATGGGTACATCTAGTCCAGGTCCTAGCATCTCCCATTTTAATCTAATTAATAACAACTGATTAAGCTATACTTTACCATATCTTACATCAGGTTCAGAGTTTATCTCATTCCACGCAGAAAGTTCACAAATGAGTCACAATTTCTATAGGATATATCTCTCTTTTTGAACTTGCAGGAAGAATATGGACAATGACATTAGCGGAAACACAGAAAAACCTATTTATGTGAGATTTTGACATAACACTCTTGAAACGCTGGAATTTGGAAATTTGCACTGCAGTCTCCTAATACTATCTGGAAATCACCACATTTCATTATCAGTTCATATTTTCTTGAAAAATGGGTTCTGTTTCTAACTTTCCTACAAAGATAAGTGTTCCAGGTACATAGTTTGGGAGCCATTAATAATTATAAATAAATAAAGTCTTTGAACTCTACATTTTTATTGTTACTGTTAATAGATGGCATTTATGTATCCTTGTGAATTTCTTCCCTGCCTTCTGTAGAGTGGTTTCAAGCCTCAAAAACTATTGTATTAGCACCTCTTCACTCCTAATAAAGTCTTTTAATGTGACAAATGTCACCCTTCCAAATTTCTAAACTGCCTAAAAATATGATACTACCTCTTAGCCCAAATCATTATTACTCATTTTGTGTTGACAGAGATCACTACTACAGCAATTAACACAATACTGGCTGACCTTGAAGCACATGAGCCAAACCCTTTCATGATAAGACTTACCCACAACTTGCAATGGGATGTCACAGAAATAGCATCAAACTTTGCATTCTGTCAGATGTATATCAGATTCCATCAACAGCTGTATGACCTGGACCTGCTTTTGCTTCTCTGAGCCTCAGTCTCAGTCATCACATATTTAAAATGTGGAGATTATGTATGTGTGTGCGTGTGTGTATGCATGAATATCTGTGATATCTTCCCAAGATTATAGTGAAAATTAAGTATGTCCTTAAAATTTCTAGAACTGAATCTATTAGGATGGCATTAAATATGTATCAATTTTCTATTCTTTCTCTTTGCTCTATCTCACACCAGAATATACTTTGAAACCTTTGGCTTCACTTAAAAAAAAATAAAAGTAAAACCAAAGAGAAAAGAAAGAAAGAAAGAAAAAGAAAAGAAGAGAAGGGAAGTGAAGAGAAGGGGAGAAAAAAAGAAAGAGAGAGAGAGAGAGAAAGCAAGCCAGCCAGGAAAAGAAAAAGAAGAAAACTTTTGGCTCCACTTGGAACTAATCTCCTTATATACACCACCATTATTATCTGTCTCTCTTCTCAAATGTTCTTTGAGTTCCAATCTTATACCCTAGAAGGACAGAGAAGAATTATTCCCTGTGCATTGGGGTTTTATGTTGAACAAGAAGTAGAGATGCCAGCTGTGTCTACTGCCTGTAGGGGCCCTCGACCACTTCATTCTTCACAGGTCTCCTTTCTAGATCATAGTTTATTTCAAAAACTGAAACAATCACTTTATATTATAAGGTAATTCTAAAGCATTAAAAACAAAAAGTTTATTGCTATGCATTGCACTTTAACGGAACACTGACAAATGGCTTGTCTTCTACTATAACCAGTATCATTACACTTACTTTGAGTAAACATGTATTACTACTATTACTACTACTACTACTACTGCTAACAATAATAATGAATCAAACCTCAAATTTGCAAAAACAGATAAAGTGTGGGATATGTAGGATGGTGGGAATTTATTTGTAGACAAAATATGAATTGAATTGTTTCTACAGCAAAATCTCCTAGAATTTTTGAGATAGATAATTTCTAAAATTTTCAGTTTACACACACCTTTCAAGGAATACATCTATTACTTTCTATGCTTTAATGTACAGATATTACCAAAATCTTTTCATAAATGTAATAACCTTCTATTCTGGAGAACTAGGAAGTCATTCTGTACTTGTTTTTAAGTGTGAAAATTATTCCTGTATTTCTTTACAATGATTCTATCTCTTCTAATTTGAAATGAAAAGCTAAAAACAACTCTATGTAGGCAGGTGAAATATTTGCTACACAGTACTGAGTAGCACTCTTTAAATGTGTTCTGATGATCACCGGCATCAGAAACACCTATGGCGCATATGAAAAAAGGCAGACCCCGTCCCTCCTGACCTGGACCCTAAAGTTTGAGAGGCACCTCTCGATAGAACTGGGCCAGCAAAACCCCAAAACTAAGTTGAAACATTTATTCATTTTAAACATTAAGCCTGGAATTTAAGTAAATTCAACTAAGGTTTTGTAGACGTACAGGTTACACCATCATGGAGAGAATAGCTAGCCTTCTCACAAATGTGATTGAGCCAAAGGAGGAAAAGTCATGCTCTCATTCTCAATCATGTTTTGCTTATCGTATTATGTAGAAATATGTATAGTTTTGAAATGTCCTTTTGATTGAAAGAAAAACAACCGAAGTGTATTTTAATTTTATGAGTTCTCCACCATATGTGGAATGAGGTAGTCCAGCAACATAGCAAGTAGCCTAGCATGTATTTATCTAGTCAACAAAAACTTATTGAGGGGCGCCTGGGGCTCAGTGGGTTAAGCCTCTGCCTTCGGCCCAGGTCATGATCTCAGGGTCTTGGGATCAAGTCCCGCATTGGGATCTCTGCTGGACATGGAACCTGCTTCCTCCTCTCTCTCTCTCTCTCTCTCTCTCTGCCTGCATCTCTGTCTACTTGTGATCTCTGTCAAATAAATAAATAAAATCTTAAAAAAAAACAAAACAACTTATTGAGTACTTACTCTATGCCACTGACCTAGGCTCTAGCATCAGAATAGTAACAGAAAGAAAAATTCACTCATTGACCCTATCAGCTAGTCTAGTAGCAGAGATCTACAATAACCAAATAATTATATATATATAAATATAAATTTACACTTATGATAGGTGCTATGAATTGATGTAGACTTCCTAAGATCCTAACTCTCCAAAGCTGGAGGACATCCATTAACTGAGTAATTTTCACATCTAGGAACTTATACCTATTATCTCATTAGCACAAAGGCAGCTAATAAGTCTGCATTGTTTTTGAGTTTGTAAGAAACCTCACTATTCATGGTAGGGCAATGAGTCAATAAATTATGGAATAACTATAGTGGAAATCTCTGTGTCACTAAAAATAATACAGCAGGTAATCACATAATAAGATCTTTCAAATACATATTATGTGAAAAAAGCAAGGTGCAGAATGACATGAATATACGAAATGCAACACTATTTATGTTAACAAAAAGAAAAGAAGTGTATGTGTGCTTATAGAGTGCCAGAAATAAATTATCTTTCTCTAAAGAATAGAAGTTGTTATTTTTACTTTTTACTTTGGAATTTTCTGGATTTTATTTGTGTGTATGTGTGTGTTATTTACAAGGGCACATATAATTCATCAATAACACATACAGTTTTAGATAAAGATCCATGGGCCCCAATACAGAACCACAGAATCAAAACATTTAGTGACAGGATCCTAATATGTATACATATACATATATATTAATTAATCCTAATATGTATAATTAATATTATATATATAATCCTAATATATATAATTAATAATTTTACAACAACTCTTAGAACAAGCACTACAAAAGCTCTCCAGATGATTCCAACAATCAGCTAGATTAGGAACCACTGGTCTAATATAATGAAGTCTGAACTTTAGGGAAACATTCTACATCCAATTTCATATCTTTGTTGGAGCCAAAATATTTTCACAATGACTTATTTCTACATATTTCTACAATATTTCTACAACTACTAGAAAACAAAAGGCACACCATGGTAAAAATATCATCAATTATGTTAATTACAGGTGTCACAGTCTCTTTCAGACTCTACAGACAGCCTGGGAATGGCATTTCAAAACAAAACAAGATTTTTGTTCTGCTAAAGAAAATTTACTTCAAACTCATGTTAGATTCTAATTCCAGGTCAAGTATACCCAGACGTCAAATACATCATCCTTTGAGCTGCTATTGTACTGTATTTATTGGGCTCTACAAGTCTTGATTTATAAGATGTACCAGGGACTTGAGGCAGAAAAACTGTGAATGAACTATTTTATATCAAAACCCCAGTGCCTTTCATATTATTACTGTTTTTTAAAGAAAACCCTTTAGTTGCAACAAACCTGCGGCTAGTGCTGTCCCTTTCCCAGCATGTTTTTCCACCTTAAAAAGTGAATAAACCAGCTCTTGAAGTAAGGATATGGCTCTCTAAATAACTAAAACAACCATCTCTTTAACTCTAGATCCACCCCTTCCTATCTGTAAGACATCGGGTAAGTCATGCACGTTTTCAGCATCTCAGTTTCCTCACTTGTAAAATGGAGTAACCATTGAATCGAATTCATTGTGGTATTGTAAGAAGTAAAAATAAAAACAGAGAAACTGCCTGGAAAATATCTGGTACATAGTAGTATTCAATAATACTCTTATTAGTTCTAGTTTGAACTAGCTCTTACTAGTTCAAAAAGATAAATGCACCCCTTCTGTTTATTGTAGCATTATTTATAATAGCCAATAAAGCCAGCAGTCTAAGGGTCCATCGATTGATTAATGGGCAAGGAAGATGAGGGGTGTGTGTTGGTGCATGCACACGCAAATATCATGCAGCTATTAAAAAAAAAGGATGAGATCTCGCCATTTGTGACAACGAGGACACACCTAGAGAGTATTATACTAAGTAAAATAAGTCAGACTGAGACAGACAAATACCACAGGATTCCACTCATCAGGAGACTCTAAGAAAAAAATAAAAAAATAAATGAACAAACAAAAAGCAGAACCAGACCTACAAACATAGAGAACAAACTGATGTTCACCAGAGAGGAGAGGGACGCAGGAATAGACAAAATCGGTGAAGGGGAGTGGGGGAGATATCAGCTTCCAGTTACGGAATGAATACATCATGGAAATAAAAGGCACAGCATAGGGAACAAAGTCAATGGTACCGTAAGAGCACTGCATGGTGACAGATGGTAGCAACACTTGTGGTGAGCACAGCATAATGTAGAAGTTGTCAAATCATTACGGGGTACACTGAAACTAATATAAGATTGTATGTCAAGTATACTCAAATTTAAAAATTTACTATTTAATAATGATAATCTTCCATTTCTAATCATACTTCTGAATTCTCAAAAAATAAAGTCATAGTCTTAGCAATTAAGGCCACACTTTAGATTTTGATGTGATTTTGAAGCTTGTTGCATTTTTAAATTTAGTATTCTGTTCCAATTGATTCAGACTTTAATCCAACACATATTAACTCAGTGCCAACTCTGTATAAAGCACCGATCTAGGCACAGTGCAAATGAAAAAAAAAAAAAAAGAAGAAGAAGAAGACAAACCTCTCATCTCTAGATTACTTCAGAAGAGCAAATGAGAAATGTGCACAAACTGTCATTATGTAAGGCGGAAGCCAGTACCATAAGAGGCAAGTATCTGGGAATTCAGAAGAGACAATAGTTAATTCCACCTGATGGGTGATACAGGGCTGGAGGTGGGAGATCCGAGTCACTATCATGGTATAGGGTTTAGGCCAGCTACACAAAAGGCACCACTCAGCAGGGTTCAGCAACAGGGGAAGAAGATGACCTCATGGAGTTTCTGGCTACACATAGTCCAAAATCTCTTTCCCACTGGCTATTCAAGGTAAAAGCCCTCAAAAACAATACGACCAAATATCCATATGTATAAATACTGGGGTCTTTAGAATTCCTCTTTACCAGGACCCTATAGACAAAAGTTGAAATAATTCACATTTATGAGCTTATAATTCCATAAAGCTCTATCAGGAAAACAGCATCCCATGGAGTTTTACAGCAAGAGCTCTACAGTCTAATCTTGCCAGATTAGTAATGGAAAAAAGACAGCACTGCTGCCCAATGATGACTAGGTAGTCATGGAGAGAAAAATCTGTTGGCATCTGCCCAAAGCCCAGTAAGCAGATGGCCTTGGGCACAAAATCCATCATGACGATTGGCACCTCATTGGGATGCTCGGAGCAGTGAAGGGGCCTGAAAAATGCCCTTCTTTGGCTGCCCTTTCTCCTGAGGCATATTGGTGGCACAGGAGGGAGACAACTGCCTGACTCCTGCCAAAGGGAGAAAAGATGGCCTTTAAAATCTAGGCTACTGCAGCCTCCTGGGTAGTCAATCTGGTGCCTTTCAAGCGACCAAAGAGCATCTTAAGGATGTGTGTCTGATTTCCTCTAGGACAGATAATCCCCAACAGATTCCATTCAAAGCTGGCTCAAGGATAACAAGCCAAGCTCCAAGATGGTGGAGGGGGTCTAGGTCCTTAGTAGCCAGGGCTAGTGAGTCAGCTTTACGGTTCAACATCGTCTTACCTATTTGAGGATTCTTAAATCAGTGATGTATAGCTACTAAGTGAATTTCTGTTCTCTAAGATTAAGTGCACCTGGATGATTAAAGTTGTTAATTACTTGAAGGGGCAATCCCCATAGCAATCCATTTTGTAGACGCTTGCTAATTTGGAATTTTTCAAAGTTAATGAAGATCCTTTTTTTTCTGAAACATATGATTTTGTAATATTTATAATACTGCCTAATATTTCAAATATTTTAACCACTTGACATTAAAACATCGATTATATCACAACACGACACACATGCACACACACTGGTTAGTCTTAATATGCTCTTGAGTAGACTTCTCTGAACCCACAGCAAATAAAATACAATGGCAAACTGCTGGCCTTTAACCCAAGAAACTATTAACTGAGTTTCAGTCATAAGGATATCTAACTATTAAATATCACTCTTAAATAAGAGAGTTATTATTCTAATATGAATTGTTATTTGCACAAAATTTTGACTATTCCCTACTTTCACAGTTGTTTTAAATGTAGTTGAGAATTACTTCCTGAAAACAACAACAAAGTCACAGCCAATGTACACAAGATCACTCTGACTTAGGTTGTACTTAAATTAATAGAGTGTGTTGTTTTATATAAACATATTTGTTTAGAGCAGATAATCTTAATTGTTATTTCAATTACCTTAGGGCCTAAAACAGTTTAACAATAAAATTTTCTGATTATTCAAGAATCCACCCATATCAATGAGAAAATGACCAGTTTGGAAGAGTGTCTGATCACAATTTTGTTCAAGACAAGGATGCTATAATCAGCTACTAGTAGCAGAAATTGTTAAATTACCTCATAATGGCAAGTACCAGTTAATCACATAAATATATACCTTTATGAAATATTATGAAAATACTTCAGCTAAAGATTGTAATACCATAAATAATGAAAATTTTAAAACATATAATTCATTACAACTGAGATAATCAAACTATCCCAGAGATATAAAGTGATAAGCATGCAAATAAAATAAATGGTAAGGGATTGGGTAAGTGTGGGTGAAGTTTAAATGAAAATAAAAAGTAAAAAAAAAAAAAGTTCTTATTTCTAAGTGGCTAATTTTCACGTGTGTGATCCAAAATTGTTCCCCCAGAAAATCAAGTAAAACTGTTAAATAAGGTACTCTTTTCATTTCCATAAGTGTGGAGAGATTTCCAATCCACTCCTTAGAGGGGAACTTGACTCTACTCAATATTGACTCCTACTCAAAGAGTGACTCATGACCATTCAGGCATGGCCTAGGGTTTTGACTCTAGTGTACTCCCTCAACTGCATCAATAAACAGTGAGGGAGGCAGCGGTTCTCCATGGGGCCGGTTAGGGTTGGCTGTGCAAACCTACCTCTTCCTACTGGCAGGCCCCAAACTATAGATTTGATGGGAAAGGGAGTCATTATCCTGGAGGTCCAACTTTCCTAATTCTTTAAGATTAACTACATCATTCTCCTCATCCCTATAAACCTATTAGAACCAAAGAATAATCCCAGGCTGCTCTTTGATTTTACTCACACTCTTTTTCATGACTAATGCCACAAAGTTAGTTAATATGAAATGGGGTTTGTACCAATGCTAACAGAGAAATCTTGATCCACCCACAGACAGTAGGGCTCATTTCAGTATGAACTACTTGATTTTAAATCATCAAGCCCAGCCTGTTGGGAGAGCAGAGTAAAATAATACCCTTTTCAAAATAAACATGCAAATTTCTTGCAAATACATTCTTTTCCAAAGAGTAAACACAGAACATACTCTAAAGAAGCACCGACCACCCAATGTTAAAATACAACTAGCTCAAAATGTAGCACATAAACATGAGTACCTCCAGCCAAGATCTTCTCTTCCAGTTCTGCCATTTGTTTCTTATAAGCTTTTAAAGCTGCTTCTTTGAAAGAGGGACGGATTCTCTTTGGCTTTGTGATTTCCACTGGCTGTTCAGGGATGTTTTGGTTTTCATCTTCTTTTATTTCCATTTCAGTTGATGTTTCATTTAAGGGTTCTAATCCCCCTTCACTAACCACATCATCTCCCTGACCATCATAACCCTCATCTTGTGGAGTTTCATAGGGTGTTTCATACGAAGGGTGATCATATACCTGCATTTGCTCATCTGTTTCAGTCATACTAGTCCTATTTTCTAGCTTAGCAAGGACTTGTTCCATCACTTCAACATAATCTGTCTCGTTATCAGCCACTGGTTCACTATAGTCCTCCTCATCCTCTGCTTTGTAGTAAAAAGGCTCTGTGTAGACATCAGAGTCAAGGGTGGTACTTGATTCATTTGCAGTTGATTGGGATAATGTCCGAAATCTCCCCATTAAGGAAGAGCCACTGTCTTCATACCCGCTGAGACTCTGGGTGCTTTTGTTCCATACCACCTCCAAGGCTGATTTAGCCCTCTGTAATGTAGATCCAAATTTTGGAAAGCTGAAAGCCTTATCAGAAAGGTCAATGCTTAATCGACTATGCCATGATTTGGGTGGGGCATCCTCTGAGTCATCACTTTGCAATTCACTTTGACTTCCATACATCATGGGCAATTGGTTTTGATTTTGGTACAGCTCATTAGAATTAGCTTCCTGATAAGAATCATACTGGCCAACCCACTGGTCTCGTGGTTCATTATCCATCCCAGGGCATGGAGATGAGTTGTCATCTTGGGTGAAATCATAGCTCTCAGAGTCATCCTGAACATCACTGTGGCACTTTCCCAAGTATTCTAGGTCTTTATTATAAACGTCTAGCTGTTGATCAGATAGACTGTTTGTGTCATAGTCAAGAGCTTCCTGGGTGGATGAATCCAAACCTAAGTCAGCTCCTTGCTCTGCTTGATTCCATTCCTTCCAAGGAGAAAGATCCTCCTGCAAAGAGAACTGAGAATCACTGTAATGACTTTGATCTCCAGATGCACACACCATGCCATTACTCATTCCACTATCCACAGTTTCTGTGTTCCCAATTTCACTCTGCCCTTGGACACCTTCCATGGCCCCATTCAAATGTTGATCCTGCAGACTGTCATACAAGGTAGGTGTGCCCTCCTGTTTCCTCTGCCAAAGTTCCCGGTCTGAAGATGACAGGAGGGAGCTTCCATTAGCTCTAGTAAAAAACTGGTTTTCTGAAAAATCCTCTGAGTAAGACTGACACAGTTTGGAAAAATCTGATTCAGAACGACTAAGTTTAGCAGTGAAAAAATCACTCTGTGAATGCCAGAGGGGTGTAGCATCTGCATAACGGGTTGCAGTTTGTTTTTCCAAATTATCTGATTCTGGCAATTGTGAGGAAATTTTATCATAATCAGATTTATTTGAAATTCTGCTGCTACTAGCAGTTTTATTCTTGGCTCTAGCATTGTGTGATTTTGAACTTGACTTGGAAGTACTTCCTTTTGTTGGAAACTCTGACTTGGAAAGCACAGCGTAACTGTTTCTATTGAGGTCAGGTTCCAGCTCTCCATCACTGTCATCAGGTGACTGCCAATTGTTCTTCTTGCTTTTGGGCTCTGGAGTAGACAGCTTTATATCCATGCTCTCATATGTCTGGGAGGACGGTATCCCTCTCTCTTTTCTTTCTCTTATATCATGAGTAAGAATATCTGTTGAGATTCCAATTCCTGTTCCTTTGAGTTTGTAGGATTTTTTTAAGACGGAATCCCTTTGCTGAGGGGTTTCAAAGTACACAAGTATGGGTCGAGGCTTTGCATTTGGGCAGTCCCTCTGGTGCCCTATCCTTTGAGCAAATTCAATTTTAATAGCATTTGGTGCATCTGAGAAACCCATTTTATCTATTAGAATTTGATATACCACACTTTCAACATATTCAAATCTTTCTTCAGGCACATTTAGAAATCTCAGGCTTGCCTTGCTACCCATATGACCTAAATGTTTAATATAATCATGGATGTCTCTGGTTTCCCTTCGAGACTGGACAAACCCTGTACGTAGCTGTTCGATTTCATTTTGTACAACCTCCACACTGCTGGAGATCTCATCAATGGAATGCTTGAGAGCATTGACATGCCCTCGTAGTTCAGAAAGTTCTGTTTCAATCTGACTTATACCCTGAAGTTCCTTAAAGATCATTTCCATGACATCATGTGTCTGGCTAATGCACCCAGAGGAACTGAAACCTGGTTCCAGGGGATTTGTCTTTGGGTTTCGTGCAGTTCTGTCCAAAGATTTACTTCTTATTCCCCAGGTTTTCTTCATTGTGCTCAACTCTGAATCTGATGAGACACACTCCTGACTCTTCTTCCATTTTCTCAGTTTGCGTAACGCTCCTAGTTTCAAGCTATGTAGAGTGCGTTCTCCATCGGAGCTGCCCTCAGAGGGGGCCAGGCTGCTTGAACTCTTTCTATTGCGTCTAACTGGCATTGTGTGTGTTGATTGCACCTGGTTTTCTGTACTACTCCTTAGTTCATTGAGTGATTCCGAATAGGAACTCTCAATTGAAGATAACTCTTGAAGCTGATCCTCATTATCACCGTTGGTTACATTAATGTTCTTTTGGAGGCCATTGGCAATAGCTACTCGGTAACTGAATGTTGGCGAGAGGGAAAACTCTTTATTAACCCCCTCCTCTTCGGTGGATAAGTTGCGAGTAGATGAACACTTTGCAATCTTCTTTACAGTGCTTTTTAAGGTATTAGAAAATTTGGGGGTTTTGGTCTGGCCAGCAGTGGGAAAGTCTTGATCCTTTTTCTGCGGATGATTCTCTTTTTTTTTAGTTGTATTTCCCAATTTCTTTGTAAACATTCCTTTGCAAAACTTATGTATGTAAGGTAAAATCAGGCTCTTGAAAAGATTAGCCACCATGGAGAGCAATTACTGCAAGCTTTTCTGCCCCAAAGAAGTAAACAAGGTACCGGGATGAAAATCTGTCAATTCAAGGCAAGCATCTCTGTTCAGATGTTCTGTGAATTATTGAAAATAGCAGGCAGGGCAGCCATGGCTCCGCTGCCGTGTCACAGTCCCATGAAAACCAGAAGCAAAGCTCCATTTATGAAAGACATTCTCTCTGGGCGAAAGGGTTTCATGACTCTCTCTCATTTCCACATAACTTCATAGAGTGTCTAAAAGAAAGGAAGGTTAATATGAATATCAGAATTCAATTCTAGATTTATCCCATTTCTAACATTTTTCAGAAGTATTCAAGATACACAGTGTGTGAAAAATTGCCGGGGTGGGGAAGCAGGGGAATATCTGAATTTCAGTACGCATTTACTTTTAAAGTAATTGTAAAGCAAATCCTTACCAATAACTATGTTTAAGGCATATTTTTCTTCCTAAATCACTTATGGGTGGACACAACTGAACTGAATAAATGAGCTGACATAGTAATAAGAGGTAACAATGGTTATTTAGGAAAGGCTATGTAAGAAAATAAGCAAATTTAAAAAGCTATATTGACTACATGACATTATCATTTCCACCTTATTTCCTTTCTTAAAAGTACATTTACTTATACAAACATAAGCATAAGCATTCAAAATTTAATGTTCTCCCTATCCTAGACATTCAAAATTCACCAAATTAATATTATTTATATATGTAAGACCTTTTCTTATTCAAATAACATTTTCTTTTTCTAGGTATTCAATGACTGGAAATTTCTTAAATAATAAAGTAACGCAAGTGAGAAATATTTCATATGATGAAATAAATACCAAGAGGAAATATATTTGAAAACATAGATAATATATCCAAATTTTGAGAGGACATGACTTGGAAGAGTTGAGCCATTCCAACCAACTGGCACAGCCTTATGGCAGATGCCAGAGAACCCATCCCTAGACTAGAACTATGACTGGACATCGAGTACCAAATTACAAAAGGAAATTGTGCCACAAATTAGATGTGCCCACAGATAACCAAAAACTGGTCATATATAATTCATCCAATGATTCGGTATTTTATAATGCATGTGACCACACCAGCAACTAATCTTTATGATGGTTAGTTTCTTGAATTACATGAAGTAGAAGAAGAAGCAAAGGGAGAAGGAAGAGAGCAAAGTTACCTTCAATTTCCTGGCTCACCAACACCACACCTTGTATGTGGTAGTATTCAAATAAAATTTGGTGGGACTAAACTAAACTATTTTACAGTTGAAAGATACCATAGAGTAACGGTAACAGCCAAAAGCCTTTGCGAACGTTGAACTACATATTTGGGTAGGTAAATAATTGACATAATTCTTTAAAGAATACATCATAAACTGCATATGGTTTTAGGAGCTGGCTGACTCTTTATAAGCTCCCTCTGCTTGGAAATCTGCCATGTTTACTTCACTTGCATTCTTCAGGGACTCAGGGGAAAACATGCTCTGGCCAGGAGCCAAGTTCCACAAGAAACAGAGCAATGTAAGTGAGAAAGGGAAGCATAAAGATGGAGGAGAGAAAGAGACAGATTCTAAAGAAGTCCTTGTCTTTGGGGTTTCATAAACTGTTAAAGAGTCTAATTCCTCTTGTCTAAAATGATTAGATATTCATTCATAATTTCAAGCCAGGACCGGTTTTCTACTAATATAAATGTCGAGAAATTGACTCTTGAATTAAATTTTAAAAATACTTCTTGTACCCCTAGACAACCTTTCCTTGAGGAGAGAAGTCTTGGGAAATTGAAGTGAGAGGAAGGAAAGGAAATTATTTTAAAACCAACTTTCACACAATAAACTATTCTACCAATCACTCAACCCAAGATTCTGAGTCTATCAAACCTCAAAACAAATACTTCTTGTTTGGGGCGCCTGGGTGGCTCAGTGACTTAAAGCTTCTGCCTTTGGCTCAGGTCATGATCCCGGGGTCCTGGGATTGAGCCCCACATCGAGCCCCGTGTCAGGCTCTCTGCTCAGCAGGGAACCTGCTTCCCCTCCTCTCTCTCTGCCTGCCTCTCTGCCTACTTGTGATCCCTGTCTTTCAAATAAATAACAAATAAAATCTTTTTTAAAAAGTACTTCTTGTTTGAATTAGAGCAACAATTTTGTCAATGCATCTGATGTTTCATGAAATTGTTATGTATTTCCTGACCTGCATTATTTGCTCAGAACTATTGTTCTAGGCAATAATTGTTGGCAAAATTTTGAGCAGGAAAGTTCAAACTGAATTGAAGTCCTGCCTCAAAAAAAAAAAAAAAGAAAAGAAAAGAAACAAACAAACCAAGGGCCTATGTCCACCATTCCACCTACAAACTCACCCGCTCTACATTCCAGCCACACAGAGTGACTTGTTATTCGCTAAGGGCTCTATGCTCCTTCATGCCTCAGTAACTTTTCTGTTCCCTACCTAGAATATCATTTGTATCTCGCCCATTCTGTCTATAAAAATTGTATTTAAACTCCAGAATCATTTGTCCTGTGAACACTTCACCAGCCACCCACATCGAGCTGTCCTCTCTTTGCCACACTCTCCCATAACCCAGTTCGTAGGCAATTAAAACTTTTCTGTGTTACAGTCTTCTTTCTTTCTCCACTCATGATGTCCTCTTTAAGGATAAAAACTATAACTTGTCTCAGCATACATGATAAGCTCTCAATAAATGTTTACTGAATAATTGGCCTCGGGGTACAAAGTTCCGATAATATAAGAAGAATAAAGCCTAGAGATCAGCTGTATAGCATAGTGCTAAGAGTTAATAATGTTGATTATATACATAAAATTTTTGCCAAGAGGGCCGATCTTATGTTAAGCGTTCATATCACAAAATAGTAATTTAACAAAAGGTGGGTGGAAACTTTTGGAGATGATGGATATGTTTGTGGCATGGACTGTGGTGATGGTTTCACAGGTGTATATTTATTTTAAACTAATTTTAAAGAAAAAAGAATTGACCTCCACTTCAGCCACTTACTAAATATCTTCATCTGGTTGCCCCAAATTAAACTCCATCCAACCTAGTCATTTTTGTGAATTATTAATCTCATGATTATAGATAATTATTATAGTTGTCTAATTCCTCAGGACATATACCCAGGAGTCATTCCAGCTTCCATATGATCCATCCTGGGTCCAAACTGATATGAATATGTCACCTCATCCTGCTAGTAATGCCTTAGTCCCGAACTCCACAATTTCTCATCTGAACTATTATCATTGTACTCTCTGTGGTCTTCCCAACTCTAACGTGGCCCTTTTTTCAAATCCTCCTCTCTAAACTTAATAAAAGATATAAGTCCTCCTACTTAAAACTCTGCCAGTTTTAGCAGATGCATTCTCTGTCACTCCCATGAGCACATCTGTCCCAGCCACACTGAGGTGTAACAGTTCCTGATTACCATATTGTTGCCTCACCAATGTGTCTTTTTCCATGCTGTTCCTTCTGCCGCCAATAACTTATCCTTTCCTCTACCTTCACATGTCTCTCTCATGAACATCTCTAGAATATCTATATATCCTAGACCCAGCAGGGATCAACATCAACCTGTTTGACCTCCTCAGAGTCAGCACTTCTTACCATGGGCTCCCACAATGCCTTCAGTGTACCTTTTTTATGGTAACTCTCAAATAGGACTGTGAACTCTTGGAAAGCTAAGATCATGTTCTTTTCAACTTTAAATATCCATATCTCAAATTACATAGTTAACTCATGATGTTTGTTGTACAAATGAGTGACTATGTAAGTGAATGAATAGACAAATAGTAAGTCCATGAGTTAATAGATAAACAATGGAGATACAAGAAGCCTGAGATAGCCATGCTGGACTTTAAAAATCCAGAGAAAGAGATGCAGTCTGAGCAAAAGGCATGTATCATAAACATCCATGTCCCATCCAAAGAGGGAGAAGTATCCACCTTGAAGAAAGATGGGGACCAAAGAGAGAGAACCTGGATGGGCAAAATGGTAACAGAATGTGACAAGTTT
This sequence comes from Lontra canadensis, assembly GCF_010015895.1. Lineage (NCBI taxonomy): Eukaryota > Metazoa > Chordata > Mammalia > Carnivora > Mustelidae > Lontra > Lontra canadensis. Next base: position 14,092,366 of record NW_022631022.1, read on the forward strand.
TGAAACTTAGGTTGAGAAGTTCCCTTTATGTGGAAAGGGTAAACCCCTTTCCATTTAAGGAGATGGAGAGAAATCAGGATATCATCATATGATTCTCAACTACCTGTATGTAAAATCTTATACTTCCCCCCTAGTTGTGTTACCTTTATTAACACAGCCACACATTAATTTTGGTAATAAAGTTTGGGGGTAAGATTAAAGAGTTTGAGAAGATCTTTGAGGGAGATTAAAATATTAGACTAAGTGTTTTCGGAAAGGCTAGTAATAGTATTTCATTGTTACTATGTGCCAAGCACCACATGTGTCTAATTTTCTAAAATTTACCTCATTTCATTTAATTCCCATAATTGTGTGAGCTATGTATTATTATTTTCCAGATAATGTAGCTGCAATTTCAAGTTTTTTAGGAAATTTGACTTAGGTCATGTAATTAACAAGAAACACAACCTGACTCCAACCCCAGATTCGGAACACAAATTTATTAGGTCTGAAAAGCATACTAGGGTTGAATGGGAAGTAAAATACATTTCACAGGTATGTTAAATTCATTTTGTAAGAGAGCTATTTAATATGACTATAAAGCTGGGTGCCCTACTGAGCTAAAAGAGCTAATGAACCTTTAAACAGTAACTTATTGCTAAATCCTTACCAGAATTAAGTTAAAGCATTGTCAGATCAATAAATAATTTTATGTTTCTTACCAAATGCACTAAAGTAGGTGAATTGAGTATTTATGTATCAAAATTCTTTTAACAAAAATGATCAAACCAGAAAGTGATTAAGAGGTTTATTCTAAGCTAATAAATTATTCTTAAAAAAATAAATGGAAAGACTCATTTCCCCAAGAATGAAGGTTAAATGAACTGTGTCTTTTTATTCTTGGTAAGTAGACATTATGTGAATTTCTTTATCCAACTATAGCCCATCTACATTTTTTACTCACTCCCACTGCTGCTACTTTAGGAGTAAATAATCATATCAAGTACTGATACGGCTATAAGAGCTTTGGAATCTACAAAGTACTTTTGTATTTATCAGCTCATATGTTCCGCATGGTAACCTAGTGAAGTTATTATCTGCAGTTCATGGTTAACGATGATAAGTCTCTGACTTGCTAAAGTAATTGCCTGGGAATCCTAACTCCAAAACTTGATTCGTTCACTATAGTAATAATGTACATTCTCCTTAAACAAGTAATACTCTAATATCTTAATAACCTCAAATAATATTCCCCACCATTCTAAACCATGCCAAGAACTGATTTCTACCTAAATTTCCCTACATACTTTTTTTTCTTTTTAGTCTCCTACTAAATAGTATTGCGTACCCTCTACACTGGGCTGCTTTCTGGTTCGGTGGATGCACTTATTCTTTCATTGTTTCTTTTATTATTGCTCTTACCCTGCCTAGAATACCCTCCAGCCATACTGATCTCAATCATTTAAAGGATAGATCAAGACTAATCTTTTCCACTAAAGTTTCTTTAATTATTCTGTTATCTTCTCCTTTTCATATAATTTTTATAACCTGGACCATGGTATTTAGTCCTTAATTATCTTCTACTCATCACATAGCTCTTTTACACGTTTTCCATTTTTTTTATCATGTTCAATTAGACAACATACAGTACATCTTTAGTTTTTTATGTAGTTAGTGCTCAACAATTCGTCAGTTGCGTATAACACCCAGGGCATGTTTTCCATTTTTAATGCTTATTTTAGGTCATACTTTGTCTTGAGTGCTTTGTATAGGTTACTACATTAAAGTTTGATTATAAGCTCTGCAAAATAGGTACTGTCATTAATGTCCATTTTACAGATCAAGAAACTGAGGAACTGGGAACCTAGGTAGCTAGCTCAAAGCCACAAAGCTAGGAAGTTATGTAGCTAGAATTTAAACCACACTGACTTCAGAATCCTTTTTATTAAATACCATGCTCTACTGTGAAGCCCGTAAGGACCAACCCTAGAGAAAAATGTGGTTTCCTATGTACTATGGTTAAAGAAGAACTGCCTCTTCAAGAAGAATCTATACCAGTTTCTACTATTAGAGCTTTACTCCCTTTATTTGAGATTTCGGTCCTTGCTGAAATGAAAATCTCACCAATAGGACCCTATGCTTTTTTTTTTTTTTTGAAGATTTTATTTGTTTATTTGACACAGAGAGAGATCACAAGTAGGCAGAGAGGCAGGCAGAGAGAGAGGGAGAAGCAGGCTCCCTGCTGAGGAGAGAGCCTGATGCAGGGCCCGATCCCAGGACCTTGAGATCATGACCTGAGCCGAAGGCAGAGGCTTAACCCACTGAACCACCCAAGCTCCCCAAGGGGACCCTATGTTTTAAAGCTTATCCAACATTCTTTATCTTGGTATAAAGGGCCTATGAGAATGTTCCATAGCATAGGAGGGCGATCACGAAGACAGAGAATACAAAGAAGCTTGAGGATAGGAAGAATCCACTACCAAAGGAGACAAGTAGGAGGGTAGGTCAGAAAGGAGAGACTGAGAAACTTACAATAAGCTTCGCCAACTCACTGTCTTGAGCATGGCCTTGCCCTATTCTTAGCTACACTACTCGAGGGTAAAAACTGTCTATTTCACACTTTGCAACTTCTTCCCACTTACATGCACAGAGAACAGGGTACAGCACAGATAAGCAACTTGGAACACTATTGTCCCAGAGCCGAGTTATGTGTTTTTTGTTTGTTTTATCCTTAAAATCCATCCTTTTTTTGTTTTTCCAAACAAAGTCAGATGTGGAAACTCAATGATACAATTAACAAAGCCAGAGCTCCTTGGGCTGACTTAAGGGAATATAGCCGGAGTCCCACATTACCTGCTGCTTCCACGTGAGCTACAGCCCATATAGACTCTCTACAGGATCCTAGGGTTTGGGAAATCCAGAGAGAACTAATCCTCAAATTGGTCACAGCATCAGTGAAAACCCAGAAAGGTTAAAACACTAGCCTGAGTTCACATGGCAGAGCTGGAAAGAAAATGCAGATCGCCTGCCCTGACTTCACTGAGGATTTTTGTTTGTTTTTCTCCCTTTGCTATGCTGCCTTCCTCTAAAGCAATGTAACCCAAGGGTTTGGCACCTTCCTACTGTGCCCAGTGTTCTCCGATACGATATGATAATCTAACTCTATCCTCAATAATTTGACATTTACCTTGATTTCTACAGTCAATGTCTACAATTTTCTGGAACTGGAAATCCTTTGATGTTAAAAGGGATTTCTAAAAGAAAATCTTGTGAGCAATTTTGATGTGGTTGGAATTTTTACTAGAGATTTAGCTGTACTTTAGTAAGGCCATTGAGTAAGAACACCCATTCTGGAAAAAAACCCATTGCTACTTCTAATGTTTTTCACATCTCTGTCTCATCAGGTTAGATGGACACATTACCAGTCTAGTGTCCTATGCCTAAGTAGGGTCCCAGATTCCTGCAAGGCAAACCACCTCACAAACATACACACACACACACACACACCTGTGCTTCCCAAACACTTTTCGGTACCTCTGTCCTAATGCACAATGTCTACTTGGTTTTCAGTATGTTAAAATACTTTGTCCTCAAAACAACCTCCAGGTAAAATATTACTCTCATTTTAAAAACAAGAAAACCAAGACCCAGAGATCCTAAGCAATTTACTCAACACTTATTCAAGCAATAGGGCTAGAATCTGAACAATTTCTGCATGGTCCCAAACCATACTACAACACATCGTTCAAGCAGGATGCCGTCAATTCCATCAGAGAGTACCTCCATCCTTAGTGAGTAAGAGGTATATTTTACTTGGTGCGTAGCTGAGTTCCAGTACACACCATTCATTACTTTAGGGAAAGAGCACAGGGTGGAGGCCTAATCAGAGAGCCTGCTTTGAATCATGGCTCTGCCACACACCAGCTGGGCATAATGAGCACAGAGTTTAACCTCTCTGTTCTTCACTTCCTGTGTCTGACAAATGAGATAATGGTACTACTTCCTCACATTCCTGTAAGGACTAAAGAAAAATTGGAGCAGTTCTTGGAATATCAGAGATATTCAAAATGTTAGTGTCATTAATAAGTAAAAATAAGATTTCCATCAGAGCATTTTTTCCACTTGTACTATTCCGTCTAGCTAAAAGGTAATTCTTTTAAAATGTTATGTACTCTAAAGGAGGAGATAAGAAACTCACAATGGTTTTATTGTATTTTATTGATTCTAAAACATACATTTTAACATTGTAACATTTCTGAAACAAAGATTGGGGCCACAGAAACTTTGTGTTTCTCATCTATGGACCACAAATGATATGACCTATTTCACTGGAATGTTTGCAAGATGTGTAAGATAAAGTGATAATAATACATCAATCATGTTTCTTGGTGGGACACATTGTTTGGTTTCATTAATATCCCTTTTATTCCTTATCACTCCCTCTTTTACTCCAACAAAATGTTACTTAAGCTGAAACTCATGAACACAGCTAGAGTGTCTTGAATTTCTTACTTAGGTAGTTGAATTCTATGTCTAGGTCAGGCGATACCTCCCTGTAGAGGTCTCCTTGATGGCCCAGACAGAGTTAATGCCTTCTTCCTTCTGTGTCATGAACTCATTTGGAAAACATGGATACATTCTCTAAAGTATATGCACACCGTTACTAAACTGCATTACATGTATTAAGCCCGCATCTGGAGGTAATATAATCCCCCATATTTGCATGTTTTCTCTAATGAAATACATCAAGGTGCCTGATATTTAATAGCTGTTTAATTAATTTTCATTGGAAATAAAAGTAATGAATAAATTAATTTATTTTCATTAACTTGTTCAACCATAAACAGAAGCCACCCTAAATGTTAGTAGGTTAGAAGAGGAAAGGAGTTATCCTGTTCTTAATATAAATTTAATACTTTCCTAGATGAAGTCATTATCACACATTCTGAAAGAATAAGGTCCAAATTTGGAAGATATTATTGTATTTCTAAAAGAACTGTCTATACAATTAAGTTTTTCAGCCAAAAATATGTCTGATGCTAACTGGTACATTGATTAGATGTCCACATGTCTAAATAATGAAATCTAAAGATCTCTATGTCTTGAGTGTCTCAATAAAAATCTGTTCACAAAGTACTTTTCATAGATGATTAGGTGATGCTAGCTCATTTTGCTCAGTTTTATTACTTCTGACCTATCCAAAAATTCATTCTAATGCCAAGAGTACATCCTTAAAAGTAATACAATGGATTAGTAATTAGTGACTACATCAGACTGATTTCTAACTGGCCAATAAGCATATGGAATTTGTTCGACAGCATTAATTATCGGAAAAATGCAAATTAAAAAACAAAATGAGATGCCATTTTACAGAGACAAATATATCTCAAATTTAAAAAGACCAGAATAAATGCTTTTACAGCCTCAGGCTACTGCAATTCCACCAAAGTCTTCCAAAGCACAGAGGACACCTGTGGTCTCTAGTTCCTCATGAGTCCATTCTTCTTCAACTTCTTGCTATTTGGTTCCAGCCCCAGAATGCTACTAAAATTCCTCTTCTATTGGGCATGAATAATGTTTGTACAAAATGCAAATCTTCCACAACTATCTTCTGCACCTGAAGCCGTTAACCGCTTGGCCTTTCTTTAAATCATTCTATACACCTACATGACATCAAGGTCTACCAGAGTCTCTCTCTGGACACAGCTACTTGCACCAGAGTCATCACATGATAAGAACTAGGTCAATCAGGGCCTCTCTTGAGAATCAGGAGTTGGAACATGGGGTCTGTCAGCTCTTTTCAGTCATTTGAACAAGGAAGTGACATAGAGTTGTGACTTGAGGTGTCAACATTTGAACTTTGTAAAAAATGCGCAATGAAGACTTGTTTTCAGGAAAACAAAAGAATGCAATAATGAGAGGAGTATATGGCCACAGAAGAAGGAAATGCCTTTGTTTCTGACTCTTCTGGGCCTAGGTCTGGGGCCATTATGAGTTTTGTCTAAGGTATGAGGAGATACCAGTTTCAGTAAGTGTTCTCCTTTACAAAGAAGCCCTAATGAGCTCCTTCACTGCCTTCTTTTTCTCTTTTCAGATTTTTATTCCTTTTTCTTCTACAAAATTAATACATCTACATTTAGGTTCTCCTCTTTGTATTAATTCCTAGTCGTGTGTTGGCCAGTTTGATCTGAATGACCATTAACATCTCAAACTGAATATTCTTCAACTCCTCTTCATCCATAACCTATATTATCTACATTTCTGATACTGTACTAATTAACAAAATCAACATTCCCCTACTTATACAGACTGGAACTTCAGAACCTTTAATTCCTCTCTTTTATTGTCCCAAACTTCTAGCCAGTTCTAAATCTTATGGTCCTTCACTTTATAATTTCTGTCATTCCCCGTACCTCCTTTCCACATGCCAGAGCCAGCATCTTGGCGGGCCCTCATCCGTGTTCACTTTAGGTCAGTATCTTCTTTTATTTATTTATTTTTTTTAAAGATTTTATTTATTTATTTATTTGTCAGAGAGAGAGAGAGAGAGAGAGAGAGCACAGGCAGGCAGAGTGGCAGCAGAGGCAGAGGGAGAAGCAGGTTCCCTGCTGAGCAAGGAGCCAGATGCGGGACTCGATCCCAGGACGCGGGGATCATGACCTGAGCCGAAGACAGACGCTTAACCAACTGAGCCACCCAGGCGTCCCTAGGTCAGTATCTTCTTTTAGAAAACTCACAAAAACATAAGCATTTTTTTTTGTAGGCCCTAATATATTCCAGTCATTAGAAAACATAAGTTCACTTACTCCTCACCAGAGACTATTACACGTGACTACTGATAGGACTTCCTACCTGTTCTCACCTCCCCAATTGTGCATAACTCTAGATGCATCCTTGTTCTGTAGCTAAAGTGAGAATTTTAAATTTTAATAAATGTTATATAACATGGCAATAGACCAAAACTTATATGCTTTCATAATTAGTATCCTTGCTTCTTTCCACTTTAGAGTATTAGATGCAGCACAATTCTCTTCACACAAAGGAACTTCATTTGATTCTAACTCTCTGGTGAAAGTCAATTACTTATGCTTCAAAGCACGCAAGCAAAACGGGTGTGGCACTTATAACTGAAATTAAAATCAGTTTCTTGCTAAACAGACCTGCCATTTCCTTTTTTCTGTATCATACGGTACTTTTGAGAAAAGCTGTAAAGAACTTATTTCAAAATTCAAAGAGAAGCACATGTTTTAGCTTTTTCAGCAAAGAGAGAGCATGTTCCATATAATAATAGATAATACATGCCACCAAAAAAGAGCTCAAAATATCAAGGCAGTTCTTTAAAAATGTCTTAAACTTTTTATTATGGATTACTAAATTATGCATGTCAAGTATCTTCAGTTTAAAACTAAAACATACTTAGCATCAACCAGGTCTTACCTCAAACAACATCTGGGAATAAATAATCACAATGAAAGCAGTTGGTAACTTGATCTATGGCAAGTCTTGAAGCTGGTGTAAATTGAAATATGAAAATAGAAAGAAATTAAAGAAATTAAAAAGGCAATACAAAAATACATCTCTAATAACCACAGGAGTTAAAATATACAATGTCTATCTATCCAAATTCAAGTGTTCCAAAGCCCCCTCTCACAAAGGAAGGTAAGTCCTTCCACCCTCCCACAAAAGCACCTTAACATTCAGGCTCTGATGGTACCTGTGCTTGTCTGTTCCCCCTGACTCAGTCCACATCCTTCATTTAGGTTTTGATGACAACTAGAAAGCAATGACCTAGAAGAATGCTGTGTGAAATTAGACTATTTTTGATACCCAGGAACCACAATGTCCTATTTTTTTTTACAACATTTTAGAAATATAAATGAGAAAAACAACAAAAAATAATCAGTGAGAAAAACCTCCTAAGTAAACTTCTATGCCTTCAGCAAAAGAAGGACATTTAAAAAGGTATCCCAGAGAACATATACTCTCTGTATACCTTTGAAATTAAAATCAATGTAATCTCAGTAATAATATTTGCACTCCAGCCTCCCGTCTGAATCTACTTTCAGAACTAATGAAAAGATAAGCACAGCAGAATTGCGGGTGCACCACAGAGATACCCCTTCAGGACTAAATCACTCATTCTTTCAACTGCCAAGAGTATTGTGTTCATTGCCAAAGGCATGTGATTAAGTCACTCTTTGAAAATGGCCCATGGCTAAGGGTTTATTGCCTCTCCTCTAGGGTAATCCATAGCCAATGACTAATCAATATGAGGGTTCAGATACCTACCCCCTATGCTGTATTGCAGGGGCCAGCCCAGCATCAGAGCTTCCTGCAGGATTAGCTAAAGCCTCCATCACAAATCTGTTACAAATCAGCTTTTGCCTCTACCAAATTCAAAAGGACTTACCTAGTCTTTCATAGTTTATTTCCCAGGGAAGCTGATGAATGAAAGTTGGTACCAAGGAAGCACTGAGGAAGTGATTCTAAACTGACGTATTTTATTTGGATTTTTCTCTGTTGGGACTGGCAATGAGAACCTAATTACTAATGCTGTATGCAAAACTGATTGCCTGTGGTATACTGAAGCAATGCAATTGTTAAAATATTTACCATTGGTGGACTGAGGTGTGATACCAGTAGAAGGAAATGAACTCATGTGTGCAATATCTCAGGGTATTTGAGAGGCTGAGAAGAGGAGACAGTTATCACTATGGAATAGAATAGCGGATGTTGGGGCCTCCGGATGCAGTGAAGAAAGAAAATCAAAGACTAAACATGATTAACCACCAATTTAAGGCTAAGTATAAATGCAACGGATGTTCATGTCACCAGATAAATAAATTCTTACCTCTTGCAGCAGATGCAGAAAAAGCTGAGCACTGGACTCAGGAATAAATCATAAGAGTGGCAGAGCTCCAGAGAAGGTTTAATTCTCAACCTAGGCAGGTTGGCTATTTCAAGGTCAGGGCCTTAACTAGGAAAAAAAAAAAAATGGGACTGTGAGTCATGAGGTGGGGACGTCTGGGTTAATTCACTAGAAACTTCTGAATCTTCATATTCCCCTGAACATTCTGAGACTGCAAAAGTGGCCCATGAGCAGCTAGTATTCCATCCTTGTTTGAACACAATGCAGAGGACTCTAACTTGCAGGAAATCTGTGCATTCTTCCCAAAGACCTACCACAAACACTTCCATGAGCTTCCAGATCAATAACTAGGGTAAAGTCATGACATAATCCGGCTGAGTAAATGTGGGCTCTGCCAAGAGAGGAAAGAGACTACATATTGAAGAAACTGTAGGACCTCACCAATATATATGCACTCACATGCACTCACAGGAATTGAGACAGTACTTATTAACTGGAATCTGTCAGTACTGGATCAGTGGGGAGGTAGAAGAAGTTACATAGGGAAGAATGTATTGCTATGGAAGCATACTCCTATGATACTGAATTCCTCGCCTGGCAGGGACTATAGAAGACAGTATAACACAGAACTAGAGTGGTTCTTGTAAACTTGGAAAAAAAGTATAGTCTTCACTAAGTAGAAATAATATGGCAAATAGTGGAGAGAGGGATCATAGTCTCAGAGAAAGGGATGTTCTAGAGTGGCTATACTACATAAAGCCAAAAAACCCATCAGCCCAATGTTCCATGGGAGGACATGTCATTTAACAGTGTCTCAGTGGAATCATTGAACATCTCAGCAGTGGCTACCCTCTATAGGCTAGTAATGTTACAGAACTAGGCTCTTATAACAATAGCATTGACAAGATCATAGAACAAATGAATTAGGGAGTAGCACTTAACTATCAGAAACATAATCGGTACAATTATCATAATAAGCTGCAATGTTGGAATGGCAGCCATGAGGCAACCTAGAGCTAAAGAAATGGTTAGAATGCAGTTCCTAGAAGTAAAAATAGATGCACACTCCTCCACAGATAATGTTTAATATAGAAAAGCCAAAGAAATCATGGCTAGATCATCAGGAGATTGAGGGCAGCCTTGACAATAAAAAGATAATCTCCTACCCAGTTTCTGGACCTGAGTCAATACTCAAATCCAGAACCTATTGACTAAAGGAGAGGCCAGGTCTCAACAAGGTTTGGATCTCAGTACATCATAACAAATGGCTATGGTAATGATTCCTATAGACCTTCACCAAGGGACCTACTTATATAACCATATTCTAGGGAAGAGACTACCCAAACATTCTGAGGCTTGTGAGACATAAGTCTGAGTTGACACTACTTCATGACTTGAACACCATTATAACATTCTTTTAGGGTAGGGGCATATGAGAACAGATACCAAATGTAGTCCTAGTTCAGATACAACTCTCAATGATCCAGTGAGTCTGTGGACTCACCCACCAATAATTTCTTCAGTCTTTAAATGTATAATTGGAATGAATATATGTGGTAGTTGGCAGAACCTCCACATTGATTCCTTGGCCTGTGGGATAGGAGATATCATAGTGGAGAAGGCCAAGAAAGTAAATAAAAAGCATTATCACACTCTGGGGAATGTAGAGATCAGTACTACACATAAAGATTTAAGTGAGGCAGGGTCGTGGTCTCCATCATATTCATATTTAATTCATCTCCTTTAGTTTACCAGATGTGCCCCTACAAAAGCCAAATAGATCCTAGAAGATGAAAGTGGACTACCACAAATTCAATGAGGTAGTCACCCCAATTGAAGTTGGTTCACAGATGTGATATCTTTGCTAGAGCAGATTAATGTAACCTTAGATACATGGTATATGATCATCAAACTGGAAAATTTACACTTTTCTATACTTATCAGGAAACTAGCTTAGAAACAAATCACATTCAAGTGGGGCAGACAAGAATATACAGCCTTGTCCTGGAACTATGTTAATTCTCCCACTAGGACCTAGACCATCTGAGTATTCAGAAGAACATTTGACCACTACATTGACATCCTGCTAATTGGATCAGTGAGTGAAAACTGGCAAGAAGGTGAATAAGAAGGTGTTAATAAGACATATGAGCTCCAGAGGAAAATTAATCTTATGATGATTCAGAATTCCACAACAGTGTAGCTTTTCAGAGAAAGTGGTCTAGAGCATGCCAGGTTATCCTCTCCAAAATAAAAAAATAAATCATTGCCTCAAAAATGTAGTAGCCTCTGTGGGTTCTGGAGATAACATAAACCATACTTGGGAATATCCCTGAAGTCCATATACTGGTAATATAAGAGGCTGTCATGTTTCATACATTATGGACAGGGACATCTGTGGTAAAAATAAATAAGATAAAATAAGTAAAGTAAAATAAAATAAAGTAAATTTTTTTTTTAAATTTACTTTGTGGAATTATGGTCAGACTCAATAGGAGAATCATAATATTGACTCTCTGATTCTGGAGAAAGTTCATGACATCTGCAGTGGAGACCTATGCACTATTCAGAAAGATATTTCCCAATCTACAATTGGGCTCAAATACATGCAGAGCCCTTGAATATGTGGCATTAACTGACCATGTTACCAGAACTACTCATTGTGAGCTTGGTTCTCTTTGACTCACCAAGTCCTAGAATTGGATGGGCCCAATAGCAATTCACTATAAAATGGAAATGGTATACCTGGCATTCTCAGGGATTAACAGTGCCACAGGACACAAGTAACCTGAACAAATATGTGGTATAGATGGTTGTCATCCACTATTATTGTACCAATGCCTCTTCCTCAGAGTATGTGTGTGTGTGTGTGTATGTGTGTATGTATGTGCACATGTGTACAAGCACATGAACACATACACACATATCCTTATTGGAAGATATCCCATGGGGTGCCTGGGTGGCTCAGTGCGTTAAAGCCTCTGCCTTCAACTCAGGTCATGATCCCAGGGTGCTGGGATCAAAACCCATGTCAGGCTCTCTGCTCAGGAGGGGGCCTGTTTCCAGCTCTCTCTCTGCCTACTTCTCTGCCTACTTGTGATCTTTGTCAAATAAATAAATAAAATCTTAAAAAAAAAAAAGGAAGACATCACATAAGGGCAACTAGGGGAAGAAGAAAACAATCTGAGCTTAGTGTGGGGATGTGTTGTCTCTGCATGTGGGGGGGATCTCAATATGTGGGAAGTCCATGAAAATGGACTACTGGTACACAGCCCACTTAACATGGCACTGAGTGATAGCAGTGAAGGAAAATCCTCCCAATGGGCAGAATTTGTGGTAGGTTACCTGATCATCCACTTTGTGTTGGAAGAGAAGTGGCCCATGGTAAGAATATAAGCAGACACATGAGCAACAGTGAATATCACTTGGATAATTTCTCAGGATCCTGTAAAAAGAAAAATTGGAATATCAAAGTAAAAAAGAGCCAGGAAAGAAACATGCAGATAGATTTAAAGAAAAGACACAAAATGTGAAAACTTCTGTTTTGTACATTGATGCCCTCCAGAGACTTCTGCCATAAAAGAAGCAATAAATAACCAAGTAAACAGAATGATTTGGCCAAATGTGGCTGAGATGGAGATAATGCACAGACTCAACAGTATGGGCTGTTATTCATTTATTAACCAAGGCTGATCTGGGTACTGCTGCTGCTGAATGTTCAACGTGCCAACAACAGAGAACAATGCCGAGCACCTGATACATCTTTCAAGATCAACAAGCAACTTGGTAATAATTGATTACATTGAATGTCTATTCTCTAAAGGGCAATGTTTCATTTTAACTGAAATCAACACAATCCCAGATATTAATTTGCCCTTCCCATCCACACAATTTCATCATGGACCAAGAGGATATGCGGCAGTGGGCTCATGACTATGCATCTCACTGGTCCTATGATGACATCAAAGTCCAGAAACTTCTAGGCTGATACAATTTTAAAATGGCCTTTGAAGAAATATTTGAAGTGCCATCTTAGAAATGAGATCTTAGAAAGTATAATGGGACACCATACTTCATAATGTAGTATACATTCTAGATCCATGATCATCCCATGGTATTTTGTCCCCAGTAGACAGAATACGTGTGTCTGGGAACCATGTAGTTGCCCTACTTATTATCACTCTCAATTTTCCACTTGGAGTATCTGTACTTCCTGTTCCTAAAATTTTATTTTCTGTGATTACAGAGCACCCAGTTCCCAGAGGAAGACTGCTTCTATGAGGACACAGTGAAAGTGCCATGAAATCTTAAAATATGGTTGCCATCTGGTCACTTTAACTCGTGGCAGGAAGAACTAACTCTGATCATTAGGAGAGTGTAGGACTGAAATTACACTATGGGGATAAGGAAGAATATGTATGGCACCCAGATAAGCCACTAAGGAAATTCTTCTTTACTCCCTGCCCAATTTGATGGTAAATGGATAAGCATGGCAAAATGACAAAGGGCTCACACCCTTTAGGTATCATAATCTGAGTCACCCTACCAGTTAAACCACCTAGACTAGATAAACAGAGGTGCTAGCTATGGGAAGATGATATCCATAGTGGAAGGTACATAAGAGAGATAATGTGTTGTGGTCTTGAGAGTAGCTATAAATAAAAGTGCTCTAGTTATTCCAATCACCTTCACATAAGTTTCTCCATGAAAAGAGATAAGCCAACTCTTCCAGGTGGTGTTAACTTGCCATATGAAGCAAGTGAAATTGAGTGACACACAGAGAAGACTATAATGGATGCCAGCACATGATACCTTCAGGACCAAGCTACTTAGCCCCCTGAGGCAACTTCTGGGAATGGCCCTCAACCACAGGGAATATTTGTGAAATAACAGTTCACAGCCTTTCCATACTGTCCCTGAAAATGCTCTAGTTTTGACCTTTAGCTTAAGTGATTCAAAATCTACCAAATATACTATTTTTATTTTCACAATGCATCATAAGTAGCAGAGATAGCTAACAGGTAATAGAATAATTATAGTAGCTACCATTTAGTATTTTCCAGCTCTTTGTCCCAGCACTATGCTGAATATTTTTTTAATTATCTAATTTAATCATGACAACAATCATCCAAAAAAATGGATTATACTATCCCATCCTAGTTAGGAGAGAACTATAGCACAATTAAGTACCATTCTTAATACTGTACTTCCAGGAAGTGCCTACATTTTGAATGCAGGATATGAAACACCAAAGCCTTCACCTTATGTCACTACATCATAAACACAATCTGCAAAATATAAAAAGTACATACTTATATCAGAAGAAAAATAATTTGAATTTAAACTGCCAGAATATTCACTTTAATATATTACTGGATATACTAAATATAAATATAGTAAACATTCTATTGAAAAGGCCCTATGTAGGTATATTGTACTGAACTTCAGAAATTATTCTCGAGGTAGCTGTTTTGCTAATACAAAGAAACACAGAGAGCCAAGCAAACTGAAGAAATACAGCTATATGTTCTAAACAAACAAACAAAAATGATAAAAGCTCAGAAAAAGATCTTAATGAAATACAGAGAAGTAATCTACTTGATAAAGGATTCAAGACACTGGTAATGAAAAAAAAAAAATGCTTGCCAAACTGGGGAACAGAATGGATAAACACAGTAAAAACTTCAACAAAGACATACAAAATATAAGAAAGTACCAATCAGAATTCACAGAGCTGAAGAATAATGACTATACTGAAAACACACTAGAAGGGTTCTACAGTATATTAGAGGAAGGAGAAGAAAGGATAAGACAGCTGAAAGATGGCACAGTGGAACTCACACAATCAGAGCAGAAAAACAACAACAACAACAAAAACAATAAAAAAAAGTGAAGATAGCTTAAGAAACATAAAACATCAAATAGACTAATATTCTCATTATATGACTCCCAGAAGAAGACAGAGCAAAAGGGGTAGAAATCTTATTTGAAGAAATAATTGGTTGAAAACATCCCTAACCTGGGGAAGAACATAAGACATCCAGATCCAGGAAACCCAGAGAGTTGCAAATAAGAGAAAACAGAGACACACAACATTACACATTATAGTTAACATGTCAAGAATTAAAGACAAGGAGAAATTATTAAAAGAACAAGAGGGGAAAAAAAATTTGTTATATATGAAGAAAACCACAAAAGACCATCAGCAGAATTTTCAGCAGAAACTTTGCAGGCTAGAAGAGAGAAGCACAATAAATGTAAAGGGCTGAAAGGGGTAAGGAGAAAGAAAAAAGAGCCCTGCCAACTAAGAATACTCTAATCAGCAAGACTATCACTCAAAATTAAAAGGAAAACAGTTTCCCAGATAAACAAAAGTTAAAGGAATTTATTACATGAAACTGGCCTTAATAAAAGTGTTGAAGTGTCTTCTTTAAGCTAAAGAAATGGCACTAATTAATGACAAGAAAACATAGAAAAGTAAAAATCTCACTCGTAAAGATAAATTGATAGTAAATGTAGTGAACTAATCATTTATAAAGCTAGCATGAAGATTCAAAGATAAAAGTAATACAATTAACTAAAGCAACAATAAATATTTAAGGGATACAAAAAATAAAAGACATTGAATGTGACATCAAAAACATAAGCTGTGGGAAGGGGATTAAAAGTAGAGAGTTTGCAATAAGTTCGAACTCAAGCTGCAATCAACTTAAAATCAACTGTTATACATATAGGATGTTGTATTTGAACCTCAAGGTAACCACAAGGCAAAAACCTATAGTAGGTTCACAATAGAAAATGAGAAAGGAATCTAAACATAACACTAAAGAAAATCATCAAACTTCAAGAGAAGAAAAAAGGAACAGAGATAAACTACAAAAAGCCAGAAAACAACACAATGACAATAAATACAACCTATCAACTATTACTTTCAATGTAAATGGACTGAAGTCTCCAATCAAAAGACACAGAATGGCTGAAAGGATTTTTTTTTAAGTTCATTTATATGCTATCTATAGAGACTCACACACTGACTGAAAGTGAAGGAATAGAAAAAGATATTCCATGCCAACAGAAATTAAAAGAAATGTGGTGTAGCTATACTCACATTAGACAAAATAGTATTTAAAACAAAGATTGTAATAAGAGACAAAGATGGACATTGGGCATTACAACATAATTATACAGAAGTCAAACCAACAAGAAGATGCAACATTTGTAAATATATGTGGCATAAAAACACCTAACATAAAACATGCAACATAGAAACACCTAAGTATATAAAGCAAATATCAACAGGCCTAAAGAGAGAAAATAACAGCAACACAATAACATTAGGGGATTTTAACACTCCACTCACATCAATGGATAGATTATCCAGACAAAAAAATCAATAAAGAAATATCAGCCTTAATACATTAGACAAGATACCCATAATAGATAGTGTACAGAAGATTTCCTCCAAAAGCAGCAGAATACATGTTCTTCTCAAATGCCCATGAAATATTCTCTAGGATATATTACATATTAAGCCACAAAACAAGTTTCAATAAATTTTAAGAAGACTGAAATCATATCAAGCATGTTTCCTGGCCATAAAGGTATGAAGTTTGGAATCAATTACAGGAAGAAAACTCGAAATATCACAATTATGTGGATGTTAAACAACATGCTATTGAACAACCCATTGAATCAATAAAGAAATCAAAGGAAAAAATGTTAACAATATCTAGAGACAAATTAAAATGGAAATAAAACATACCAAAATCTACAGAATGCAACAAAAAATGGTCTAAGAGGGAAGTTCATAACAATACAGGCCTACTTGAAAGAATGAAGGAAAGAAAGAGAGAAAGAAAAGATCTCAAACAGTCTAACTTTTCACCTAAGGGAACTAGAAAAAAAGAACCAAAAAAAAAAAAAGTTCATAATTAGTAGAAGGAAATAGTTAATGAAGAACAAGGTAGAAATAAATAAAATAAAATACAATAGAAAAGATCCATAAAACTAAGAATTGGTTCTTCAAAAAAAATAAATAAAATTGACAAACCTTTAGCTAGTCTCACCAAGAAAAAAAAAAAAAAGAGAGAGAACGGGCTCAAAAAAAAAAAAATCAGAAATGAAAGAGGAGTTACAAATGATACCACAGAAATGCAAAGGATTGTTTAAAAGACAATCAATAGTTATATGCCAAAAAATTGGACATCCTAGAAGAAATACATACATTCTTATAATCATATAATATTCTAAGACAATCAGGAAGAAATAAAAACTTTGAATAGACCAATACTAGTAAGGAGACTGAATGGCTTTACTGGTGAATTCTACTGAACACTTTAATATCTATCCTTCTCAAAATTCCAAAAAACTAGAGGGAACACAGTCAAACTCATTTTATAAGGCCAGCATTACTCTAATATCAAAGGCAGACAAGATACAGTCCATATACACTATGGAGTATTATGCCTCCACCAGAAAAGATGAATACACAACTTTTGCAACAACATGAAGGGGACTGGAGGAGATTATGCTGAGTGAAATAAGTCAAGCAGAGAGAGTCAGTATCATATGGTTTCACTTACTTGTGGAGCATAAGGAATAACATGGAAGACATTGGGAGATGGAGAGGAGAAGGGAGTTGGGGGAAATTGAGGGGAAGACAAACCATGAGAGACTGTTGACTCTAGAGATAAACTGAGGGTTTTGGAGGGGAGTTGGGAAGGGGGTTGGGTGAGCCTGGTGATGGATATTACGGAGGGCACATATTGCATGGAGCACTGGGTGTGGTGCATAAACAATGAATTTTGGAACACTGAAAAAAATTAAATTAAATTTTTAAAAAAGCAGAGAAGGACATCACACACAAAAAATTACAGGATGATATCCCTGATAAACATAGATGCACAAATCTCAACAAAATATTAGCAAACTAAATCCGTATTCTGGGGGGATAAAAATAGTTATTTTGTTCTTATTTCCAAACATGAGAACTCCTTGGCCCTGAAATCTTACCAAATAAAACTTCTTTCCTACTTCTAACACACCAAGTTTATTTTTCTTTATTTTTTTCATTCTCTACAGGTTCAAACTTTACTAGCAGTAAAAATTAAATCCACTTACACAATAAATGAAACCGCAAAGAAAATGTATAATATTTAGAAGGGAGTATGATGTAGGAAGAATGTTTGCATCTACTGTTACTCAAAATTTAAAAAAAATAAAATATCGAAAAATTTTATCATATAACACAGATATGATTCTACTATGTACTTTATTTTTTCAAGGTTTTATTTATTTATTTGATAGAAAAAGACACAGTGAGAGAGGGAACACAAGCAGGGGGAGTGGGAGAAGGAGAAGCAGTCTTCCCACCGAGCAGAGAGTCCGACATGGGCCTCGATCCCAGGACCCCAGGAATATGACCCAAGCCAAAAGCAGACATCTAATGAGTCACCCAGGTGCCCTTCTACTATGTCCTTTATATATAGATATGAATAAAGCAACTGAAGCTTGAATTGTGTCACCAGTTTTTTGGCCAGCAGAGAGTAAAACAGTACCCTACACTCCTGTTCTACACTAAATCTTCCTAATCATTTGCTGCATTCTCTTAAAAGTATTATAGTTGTTTATTCTTTATTTATGGTCTCTCTTTCATAGATGATATTGTGGATAGGTAGGATAATTATCTGCATGTTTGGAAAAATCTAAAGAGTTCCAAATAAGTAAGGCTATGAGACACAAAACAGGTGTGTTTTAACAGGGAGAAGAATCTACACACACACACACACACACACACACACACACACACACAAACACACACACACACTTCAGGATGGTAAATTGGATTAAGGTGAGGAACCAGATACTCATAGTTGTCATGGCGTATTTACCTTTTGGGCAAATTGGCCTATTCTCCCTTTACGAGTTCTCCCATATTGAAGTAATCTGTACCTCATTATCCTGCTTAGGGATAGTAGACAAGATCACTGAAAGAAATGGGAATATAATCTTAGACTTTTCAGCCCAATTCTTCCTCTGATATCCGTATTATGACAGTACCAAAGAGCTCTGCCTCAACTGAGATGCAGGGCTATGGCAGTGTTACATTTCAGCACCTAGGACAGGTCTTTTTAACCATTTTAACAAAATGACCACGTTGTCTATTAAAAAAAAAAAAATTCAATTATGAATCAGTATAAGCAAGTTTACATTCAAAAAATAGGTAACTCAATGGAGTGATACTTGCTTTACAAAAATAGTTAGCAACTTTTCCAGAAAATAAAAAGCCAGTTCTCTAGAGAATTTAACATTGATATTACCTTGCAGATATTTTGGAAACAGAGATGGTGTATAAATTAAGAAATACCTGAACACATAATCAGAAATAATCTTCCCTCTGGTTTGTATTTGGCTGTATTTGTAATAGTAAAGAAAAAAACCAACCAACAAACAGGTTCTACATGGCATAGTAAGTGAAACACAAGATCCTATATTAGCCAAAGAAGAAACCTATAGATTTAATGGCATAAGGAATTACAGGTTTTTAAAAAGATTTTATTTGCTTATTTGACAGAGATCACAAGTAGGCAGAGAGAGAGACGGGGAAGCAGGCTCCCCGCTGAGCAAGAGCCTGACACGGGGCTCGATCCCAGGACCCTGGGATCATGACCTGAGCTGAAGGCAGAGGCTTAACCCACAGAGCCACCCAGGCACCCCTAGGTTTTACAGTTTTAATTTAAGGCCTTTGTCCTGCCTTGATGTCTTTAGGAATTGTTTGGATTAATGTTTTGTTTCTTTGTTGTTTTTTTTTTCTATTTTTATCTCTGAATTTTCTATAAGGCTGTTACTTCAGACAGAAACCAAGAGAGATGGCTTAATATATTTTTTTAACAATTAAGCAGTACTTATTAATCAGAATTTGTTGACAATTTCCCAAGATTGTAATTGAGGTTACATAACCTTGCCTTCATTGATAAATGCAAATTGAATCACAGTGTTCAGGTGAGAAATATCTGATCACAATTTAGAAGGGATGTATTTATTTAACACCCAGAATATTGAACCATATGCTGACATTAGAGAAACAGCTCAATGTACTCTGTAAGGTTCTCATTTACACCAAGTGTGTTATGTTTCTATGTCTCCCCTCCCCAATAAGGCTGTAAGTCTCACCTTTGAAAGACAGTCCTACGTAACCCTGTTACCTCCACAGTGATCTACACCGAATAGGTTACTGGTGAAGATGAAATGAAAAATAAATTCAGGAGGAATCTAACTCACTATACATTTGAATTTGAATTAAAAAAAATTTTAAAAAATATTGACAGTATGGATTTATCAATATTTTCTTCATTCACCCAATAATATTTATTGAGCACCAGGTAGATGATTTATACTAGGTTTAGGGGATACCATAGTTTCTGCCCTCTGTAAGATCAATAGAAATGGAGAAAGTTATTTAAACAAGCAATTTCAACAAGTAATAGTATTTTCCTTCCAATTATTTCCATCAAAAAGTGACTCCTTGCTGCATACCCTGTAAAATTCAGACCTATCAAGAGCCCTCCTTCTCACTATATATTATCTGCTCTCTCAAGACATGTCTTTACCTCTTTGAAGAGAATGTACTTTCACTGTCTCTTCCCCAGACCATCACTGTTTCAGTGTGGAACATTCTAATTCATTCCTCCCATTTATAGCTCATATTTATCCACATTCACTACTTTGGCAGCCCCCCTTAATCCACTTCTTATATAATAATTTGTGTTCACCTTTCCCTCTCACAATAGATGTAAGAGCTTTTGATGGCAGGTGTCCTTTTTTATTCATTTCCTCATTCTTCCTATAGGGCCTAGCCAAGTCCCCAAAAGCTTCTTAGATATCAACAAAAACAGCTTTCTGATCTCCACTCACAACTTTATGTCCTTTTGCCCCACAAGGATTCCCTCTGACTGGAATATTCTCTCTGACCAATAATCATAGTCTCTACCACCCCATCTTCTTTAAAATATCAATAAAAACTCTTTTAGGCATTATGTTTTGTTATTAATGATGTCCAACACAGGTATTTGTTGTATTGTATCCATCAGAATCATTTTAATTCACCAGGTCTTTTTTTTTTTTTCTCTTCAACTAATATATGTAAGTATTCTGCTGGTTTGGCAGTGAGAACAATGGCACATGTCTTGCTCTCACAGAAGTCACAATCCAGTGAAGAATAGAAGATAGGTACAGACATTACCAGTTAAGACTAGACTAGACAGTGAGGAAGACAAATGTCAAGAAAGCCAAACCTTTTAGCCTCTGCACAGGCAACCACACATTAAAGCCTCACAGACACATCTTGTCTAAAATTGAACTTGCTTCACTTCTGCAAAAGCTGCTTACAGCTCTGTAATTAACCCAGAAGGAATCCCCTAGACTCCAAATGTTTTATAGCTCATCTAATTAGGACAAAGGCAGCAGCTCAAGAAGTAGGATATACATCTTTCAGTCAGAATGGTACAGGAAGGAGATGTCCCTCAGGCAGCCTAAGGCATACAGCAAGAACAGAAAATATAAACACAGTCATTCTGGCATGCTGGGATTTCTGAAACATGAATTTTGCAGACATGTTTCAAATCCAAACTTAATTTTCTCCTATTGTTTGTGACACTTTGGCCCTAACTTTTGTATCCATTTGCTAAGATTTCAGGACTCTCAAATTTCAGTAGTGATAGTGATCTAAACAAAATGTAATTACTATAAACCTGCTAATATTCAGAAACATTAAAAATGTACTGCTTTCATGCATAGAGCTGATATTCAAGTTTCCCTCCAGTAGAATCCTGACTTTGAATTGTTTTCTGGGAAAAAAGATGGATTTTGCATAACATTAATTCCTTTTCCATTCCTCTTTAGACCAACTGTTTTCCTCTTACAGTATGACATGTTGGGAGCCAGTCTGTGATCTTGATATGGAATATTTCCCTTAACACTAATAATCAATCTATATAAGAGTTAACTTACTTTCCAAAGGTTATTTCTACTATTCTCAAAACAAATTAGAATTCTAATTACCCAGCCACTTCTCATCATTAACATTGTGTTATTTAACTAAATATGAAATTTGCCTACTTATCTAAAATATCTACTTGCCAAATAATTAGAAAATATTAAATAAAGACCAATTATGCTAAACATAACTTAATATTTTATAATGTGAAAAGTGCTAAGGGGAAGGCTTGGAAATCTTCCAAGCTGTCATAATGAATATATATCATTGTACAGTATTACAGACATAAGATGACATCTTAATCTTTAAGTAGTATCGTCACCTACAAATGTCTATTTATTCCATTTAATCTTGTTCCAAAGTTACTGGCATAAACTAATTAATTGTTCACTAATGTTTTAATTTTTAATAAATAAGAGTTCACAGTATCTCTCCATGAGATTTCAAATTGCTTGGTTTTTTCATTCATTAATATTTACAGACATATAATAACAAATTTCTTTTCATAAAAATGTAAACAAGCTTTACTTTTTGGTCCATTTCTAAGTGGTATTAAGTAGTACTGTAAATTATCTTCTACAAGTTTCAGATAACCAAACTAAAAGGTTGAGTTCACAATAAAAATGGAGATAATTTGTGGATTAACTGAGAAATAGTTGAAAAACAGACACCCAGAAACTATAACTACTACATGTATCTTCTTGGTGCTCCTATAATTTCTTTAAAACCTTATCTAGAGTTTTATAATTCTAATCTGACATTTGAAATTTGTTTCACATCTTGTGAACTTTTTCAAATTTTCCTCATTCTAAGAAACATCTTCATTCTCACGGAAGGAAGCTCTGTATTCCAAACACAACAATCAGCAAACAGTATCTTTTAGTATCTTTCAAACATTCAGCAAATAGTATCTGAAGCACAGGCAACTGAAACCAACTAAGAGAAATTCATCAAGGCTTATAGTGTCAAGTACATTAAGAGAAAGTTAACAAGGAACATTGAAACTCACAAAGAATACTTACAAAGTTAGGCTCAAGTTTTCTTTCAGTTGGTTCTAGAGTTCACCATACTTTTCCCCTAATAGGCAGCCTCTTTCCTTACCATCATTACTGAGAAATTTAAAGATTTCAAGCTCAACCAAAGAATGAGGGCAGATTTTTGCTCAGGATCCCCATTCACTCTTTTTTTGGGAAATTTTCCTCCAAAATGAAATATTGCAAATGAAAGCACCTGTCTGTAATTAACCATATTGCCTCCAATGTCAGAATTAACAGATGCCCTAAGAATTCCTTTCAAAAACTAAAAAACACCTTTGGAAATTCTGTGGATTTCATTCCACAATTGTGTCTACTGTTGAATTTTTGGAATCTAGAACACAAAGCAGGAACCAGGACGATAAAAACCAATAAAGTGGACACAAGTTGGATGTACTGCCGTAGTAAGCAAGGAGCCACAGACCACATTCTAGATTATCAGGGAAGATTTAGATCAAAGGGGGGGGGGAGGATATGGGACCCAGAGTTAACGAGGGAAGTATTATTACTAGAGACATCAAAGAGCGGGAAGACATACAACAGATCAAATTGACATGGATCTATAATGTGACACAGTTCTGACCTACATGAAGTCAGGCAGGCATCTCCCCTGTTATTAATCATTCATCTTCCACCTCTCTTAAAGGTACCCTTCTGCCTTTTAGTGGTTCTGTTCATGAGCTACATGGGCACTCGATCCTGACATCTGCTGTAGAACTATCAAGGGTCTCCTGAAGAATGAGGATAAATCAGAGGTCACCAGTCATACTCTAATCTCTCTGTTTATTTCCAGAAGCATTTTGAAGTGGTAGACTCTTCACGAAATCTCTATCAGCTGTAATACTGAAAGTCATTAAGACTTACTGCTTCATAATTCTATGAAAACCACACATAAGAATACTGGAATTTCAGGGCCTTGAATTTCATAAAAAAATAGGTGTTCAAAGCTATTCCAATTTGTTCTAAATGTAGTTGCTAAGGTAATTATTATCTTAGGTCACAGTAGAGGCTTATATTTTTCCTTCTGAGATTTTTTCTTTTGGCTATTTCTTACTTTGTATACTAGTCTCTCTCCTCCCCTTTCTAGTTTCTCCTCTAATATCATTATAGAGTTCACATTAAATATAGAAATAAAGAGACTTACTGAGTGCCCACCTTCTTTACGTATGTAAAGTAGTGAGGAATATGAACATCACTACAATTAATGATAGCTAGTATTCTTTAAGCACTTTCTATGATTTTATTTAATTCTCATAAAAACTCTTTGAAGCAATGCTCTTTATGGTGCCATTATTTTCTGATTGAGGAGTTAAAACAGAAATTTTGAGTAACTTGCCAAAGTTCACTCAGATCATGTACTTAATTGGTTTATAGGATTGCTAAAACATCTTTTAACATTACATGGATTAATAAATGTCTAAATTATACGTTGAGACCAAAAGAGAAATCTCATAAGAAAGTATATGATGCATTAGCAAATGAATTTTGCAAATATCTTGATACTAGAGAATTGTATAAAATTTCAGTATTTGGGAACTGTGAATAGTCTGTTTAATCAGGTCAGAGACTCGGTAAGGAACTGAAAGAGAGTAAAGCTGGAAAGGCAGTCTGGAATCTGGTTGTAAAAGAGGTTTTATGTTTTGTTTTTTTTTCAAATCTAAGTAGTTTAGGATTTTATATACAATGTGGTATCCTTGAAAGTTCTTGAACAGAGAGTGACACATGCCATGATCAAGGCAATTTTTAGGACAATGAATCTGGCAGTAGTTTGCAGAACAGATGCTCAGAGGAGAGGCTCATAAAGATAGAACAATTGTAAGACTAAAGTAGTATTTTACTCATAAAGACATAAGAATTTGAACAAAGGTGGAAGGAGGAAAGAAGACATGGCTAGAAATGATGTATCAAAGAGAAAACAAGATTGGTCATTGAATATGGGTCATGAGGAAGAACAAGGCAGTGCAAATGACTGAAGATTTGAGTCTGGGAGATAGGCAAGCAGGAAAAGAAGCAGTTTGGGGAAAACTGGGTTTGAATCTCCTCGCTTTGGTGAGACATAGACTGCAAATCCTCTTAATGAGGTATTACAGGCCACTAAAGAAATTCAGTTCACCAGAAGAAAGAGCAGACAGAGGATCAAAAGAATGCTCCTACTCAAGGCTAAATAGAGGGAAACAGCAACTGATGTATGCATTTATTATAACTTTTTGTATTTATTTATCAGGCTTTATTTATATCTTATTTACTATTTATTATTTATTTATTTATTTATTTCTTTAATTGAGAGACAGAGATCACAAGTAGGCAGAGAGACAGACAGAAAGAGAGAGGGGGAAGTAGGCTCCCCATGGAGAAGAGAACCCAATGCGGGGCTCGATCCCAGTACCCCGGGATCATGACCTGAGTTGAAGGCAGAGGCTTAACCCACTGAGCCACCCAGGTGCCCCTCTTATTTACTATTTAAAAAAAAAAAAAAAGATGTTCTTCACCTACTGTCCAGTAACATTGTGATAATTTATTGGGTATTTAGCACGATCTTCTAATCCTATCAATTACTTTCCAAAAAGCAACCAGAATTAAATTTTTACACATATCGGAAGTTAATACACATCTTTGGCCTCCTGTCAATCAACATTTTTTTGCAGTTAAAAAGGAAATGAGAGAGCCCTGCAATCCCCTTCTCGCATGTTCTTACAAGTGTGCCCATCCAGAGGGGAAGACAGCTGAAAGGAGAGAGAACAAACTCACTAAAATGACTGAGTACGCACATACCCTCTGATTTTAAAAGCACTCAATAAAATTGTACTATGAATGATGCTAATAAAGGGAGCAGCTAAGTACCTGAATACTATTTGTTTCTTGTAACGAAATGACAGCTCTTCACATCTATCAAAGTTGCAGCCAATATTTTATGACTCACAACTATAAGGCTGTATATAAAATACGCAGTTTCATGGAATATGATTAAGCCAATGCTTATCATTGCCCCATTACGTGAAGGAAAGCAAGTTGATAAATTCTGTAAAAATCCTGACAGGATTAACACTGCTTCTTCAGCTTGTCAGGCAGGAATTAAGATTTAGAAACCTCTACCCTTGAAGGAAGCAAACTAGAATCAAGTAATTCTGCAACTACCTTTTAAACACTGTCAACTCCATGCAGTCTGCATTATGTAGATTTTACAGAATTTCTGAGTCTGAGAACTGGGTCTTCATGAGCATCAAAGTCTTTTACAGATGAGAAAACCAATGCTTAGAAAATACAGCCCCAGTTTACCCAGTCAGTTGGAAAATGAACCAAAATTCGACTAACTATAGTATTTTCTACTAGAGAGCCAAAAGCACTGGGACTCTGGTTGGAATGCATGCATTAATTCTTTATTTTCATCTGATTGGCAATTTTTACTAAATGGTTCTAATAAAGCAATCATTTAGGGTTTTTTTAAATTTTAGTGGTTTTGTTTTTTTGGGGTTTTTTTGTTGTTGTTTTGTTTTTTAGCTATGTGCCACTTAATAATGACATGATTTAAAACATGGCTATTCTTTCTCCAGTGTTTCTAGAAGCAGATCAACAGCACCCCCCTCAGAATCACACCTCAATGATTGTGCCCAAGTCATCAGTTCTTCTATCTATAAGACAGAAATCATCATCCCTATCTGAAAGCTACTCTTTTGCGCTTTTTTTTCCCCCTTTAGTTCTAATGTGCCTAGAAAAGTTACTTCTGGAGTACCTTATTTCAACTTATGAAACACATGAAGCAACATATTTTCATTCAAAATATTTTTTCTGTCTATCAAGAATTTACTGCACTTAGATTCTCAAAAGCCATAATGCTCAGAAGAAGAGTATATTTTACCTTGAACATAGGTCTTGGACCAAGGAAGACTGGCTGTTGAGAATAGAGACAGGCTGAAGGGGAAGTTGTAAAAGTCTAAGGGAGACAGGAAAATATTTCAGAATACCCACCTTCTCTGGTCACTTTTTAAAACTACTTTGAAAGCCCTGAGTATTATTCATAATGTTGAGTTTATAGCTTGATAACCAGTATTTATCTCTGCCAAATACTTTAACTCAGTATGCAGGAAAAATAATACAAAACATTTCCCCCATCGAGATTATATTTTCTATATGCTGAGGCTAAACTACAGAATAAGGATATGCAAGACACAGGAAACATTTATGCTTCTTGGATCACAACCATTTTCACAAGAGAAAGAGAAATGATTCCATGCGTTTTCATTTCTACTTCTCCTCTGAAGGACTTTTGAGCTAGAGGTTAGAAGACCACCTGACTTCCTAATTGCGCCTTCAAATCCTACAAGTGGAGCAAACCACTGCTGAGCCATCAGATATCATGGCTCTACAGATATCATAGAACTGAGCCCTCTGTCTTCTCTGCACACTCAAAAGCTTCACAAATTGAGAGGGCTATTAATAAATACCCCCCTTCTTTGAGCTGGAAAGGAACTGGAGCTTAGCCACACAAGCACAGAACACTTACGATCCAAAAAGGATTCGCAATGATAAAGAAGTCACAGCAAATGATGTAAATTTAATTTCTTGACTTTGCAATTATTGCTTGACTGGAATTATCTTAAAGGTATCATCAAATACACTGGTATTACATATAAACCATAAGACATTCAGAAAGTGGCTTATCAGTAAGACTGTGTGTTAGAAACAATTTTGGTGTGCATTTAAAATTCCAAAAATTTCCAGCTGAAAAGCAGGCACATTTTTCTCAGGTGGGAACATAATTCCCACATTTCAGAAGTCCTGGGGAAAGCCCTTCCCTGGTAAAGACTATGTTCAGGATGGAAAGAATGAAGGACAGAACAGAAGCTGGTGGTATTAAAACTGGAAGACAGTGTACAGGTGGCATAATGTCTCAGAAAACTAATGGTAGGGATGTCACATTGCATTAGCTGAATAGGTCAAAAGATGAAAGTGCATGGAGCATTGGGAAAAAGATATTATCATACCAAAAGTTCCCTGATATTCAAAATCACAGATTTGCCCTGTATCAGCAAAGACACAAAGGCCATTCTGTTCTCAAGTCTCTCTCTCTCTCTCTCTCTCTCACACACACACACACACACACACACACACACTTTGTATAATTGGTCTTCCAAAGGGGATTCATCACAGTTGTCATCTCCATGGACTTAAGTAAGTAAGTCTGGGTACCACATACTTCACTGCTCCATATTTAAAGACTGGCAACCACAGAGGTGTGTTAGATGGCCAAGGAAGGGGAACAGTTTACCTTGTTAACGATAAGCACATGGTGAGTAAATTCTCTACATTTTACATAGCACATGGTGATGACAATTTCCAGAAGAACTTTCCAAATCTCTACAATGGAAACCTGACAATAAACAATCGTGCTAGGAAATGAGCCCGTATCTGCTAATTCACCTTCAAATCCATGTTCACAATTCTACTGAAGTTACACTCGTTACAGAATTCTCTTGTGGTCTCAAATGGGCAGCTTTGATTATGAGAGCTCCAACGAGTCTTTTAAACTATCTCAGCTCCGTTTATTCGTTAGTTTGAAAAGTGACCATTTAATGGATTTAGTAAAATAACTGTAGCATCATTGCTATAGTGTTTCATCTACAGATATTTTAATACTTTTCAGAGAAGATGTCAAAATACAAGAAATATACAATTTTTTCACACCCTACTAATGAATGCAAACTCAACCTTTTACCCACCTTCCAAGTCACTCTTGTTGCCCAGGAATTGCTTATAGTTACTTACCATACTTTGGTATTATTGTTATTATAATAATGTGTGGAGTTTTGAAACACCCGATTTACCCATTTCTCTCTCTCTCTCTCTCTCTTTTTTTTTTTTTTTTTTTTTTTTTTGTATGGCCCAATTTAGTGCTCTGGATCACTAACATTTGGCAAAAATGAGGTTTTGGTTTTAAAAGATCAAGATAGTGATTTCCTTTGCAGTATGCATAAATTACAATTTAAATTTCATTTACTTCTACTTCATTTGGACTTTCAAGTCCTAAGAAAATAACACCAACAATAATTTTAAGTCAGGTTCTAGAGCTTTGCCATTAACTCTTTGTTATTAACACTTAAAAATCTACATTTTGATATATACAGAAACATAGCAAACTTTCTCATTCTCTTATTTCTCCCCTCCGGTAAAACTCATTGAATTTAAATACATGTATGTTTCATTTATTGCCAGCTGTACGCAATTTTATGAAAATCATGTATTGAAGTGTAAAAGACAGCAAGATTTTTTAAGGCATATTTACTATTAATTCAGAAATGAGATGAACTTATATTTTTAGCTTTTTAAAGAAATGCAGAATATTTCCAAAAACTCATTTTTATGTGTGTTATCCACCCACCTCTTTCCTGTTTCTCTTTAAAGCCTAATAAAGAAAATTGACTTTACGCTTTGTCATTTCAGCCTAAGATACTAAAGGCAGCCAACATTACTATTGTTGCCATATCTGTCTTTCTCTTTATTATACAAGTATATCGATGATGTAATTGCAGAAGTTAGGGTTTCCTCGAGGTGTTGGAGCACAAGGATTTTTTTAGACTGCCTCTTTCAGCCCCATAGAACAATCGTAAGACGGAACCAAGTATACAATTTAAGCAATTCATCTCTTGAAAGCAAATCTGCAGGATCTTCATCTTGATCAAGAGCTGGAAATGCAGAACCACTAGTAAAGCTCAATTTGCTCCAGACTGACGCTGAGCTGGAAAAACAGTTCAGGGACATCGTGCTAGTCCATGGCATTTGGCTTTTAACCCCTTCTGAGAAGCCCTCAACTTTTCTTTTTGGCTCTAACTGTATCCCCAAAGCCCAAGGGATTGGGAAATATCCCAGCCTTTTACCCCAGCCCTGTTTGTCCGTGAGCCAATCTTCCTCTGAAAGTTGAGTGGAAAGTAAGCAATCATTCATCATTCTGCATTTAAAAACAAAGCAGTGATTGAGAAGTTGGTGATCCCACACTGAGCCACCCATATTAGAAACACTGAGGAGCTGAACATGTACAAAAGCATCTACTACACTAGGAAAACCCCCACGGTTGTGATTCAAAGTGCAAACAAAAATAAACAAAATACAGACACAAAATCACATGCAGATGAGGCAGCGCATACAGGGAGAAGAGGACATACCTGAGGGATTCTCCTTTAAAAAAAAAAAAAAATGGTACACACCAGCTGGGCTGTTTCTCCCCTCCTTTTGGAGTGTATATGTTTTCCTTTCAGGAATGACACTTGGAATCCTGTTTCCAGTCTGCTTTCCTCTCTTCAGCCACCAACAGTTAGAGCAGGAGAGGAGGCTGCATCCCCGCGGTCCGACTCAAGTGCAATCAGGCATGCCTTTGGTCTGCACCGGTGTCTGTTCTTGTCAATCCTACCGTGCTCCCGGGCGGCAGCCTCCAAAGCTATTTTACAACTTAGCTGCTGGCGTGGAACTAACTGCCTTTCACTCTCCTCGTTGCCAAATTCCTTCGGCAGCTCGTTCCTCGGCCCGGTCTCTAAGAAGGCAAAACGGGCAGTCTCCCGTGCGTTGAGGAGCGCCAAGGTTCATCCACAGTTGAGGCGGAGAGGCGTCGCGGTTAAGTGCGTTTAGGGAACTTCGCACAGCGCAGCCCCGGCGGCGGCTGCTTTGGGGAATGCAGCACAGACACTGCGATCCCCCAGCCTCCGCTGCCCAGAGCGCCCCGACTCCCTCTGCTGCCGCCCCTGCTGCCGCACAGAGCAGCTCCTCCAGGCTGAGCCACGCCAGCCCCTGCTCACGGGAGATGCATCGTTGGCGCTGCCAGGTGTGGCGGCGTCACCACCGCACTGACAGCTAACGGTGGGGTGCAGCTTCATCGCTGGGGAAAACGCCTGGACGCCTGAACTCCTCAGCCTTTTTTTTTTTTTTTTTAAATCTCGGAGCGATGACCTAGGAGACAATGGTACGGCCAGTTCCGCTAGCCCTGTGTGCAACCTCTTTGATAACATGGATAATTTAATAATTACTGGTTTGGACATAGCTGGCTGTGCTCGGAATCATGAAAAGTACACTGCACACAGTATAATTCCCAAATAGCCACTGAGAGGCAGCTAGCAGGACCCTGTGTTTGGAGAGCGAAGAAGCTGGTCTCTCATCCCAGATGGTTTTCTCCTTTTTAACCTGTCAAAAGCCATTTGAAGGTGATTCTTGAAAAAATGTGAATTAAAGACACATACACAAAGTGGGAAATGGAAAACTTACTGTGATGCAAAGGGTTTGCTTCTCACTTAGAAATAACGCCTTTCCATCTGATGTTAATGTTCTAAAGATCTGGCTAGGAGTTGGATGGGCTTGCTTTCTTTTTTAGTTTTGCTGAGTCGAGGAGGTGGAGGGAGTAACAGCTCCCACTTTCCATCAATAAAGCATTTTCTATCCTCTAACCCTCCTGTTGAAACAAACAAAAAAAAGTACTGGATCTTTAAATAGAGGCTTAAAGAAGCTCAGGTCCTAGAATAATTTATAGATTTTAGGCTGCATCTGGTCTGTTGGCTTTCTTCTGTCTCCTTTTCCTCATCTTTAAGAAAATAGATGGATGTTTCCAGGACTGAAAAAGAGTCAACTATTATTAGTTGAGATCGAACAGGAGAAGAAACATACACGTGGATTTGTGTGGCATTTTTCAGTACATTTAAGGATGACTAT
This sequence comes from Lontra canadensis, assembly GCF_010015895.1. Taxonomy (NCBI): domain Eukaryota; kingdom Metazoa; phylum Chordata; class Mammalia; order Carnivora; family Mustelidae; genus Lontra; species Lontra canadensis. Next base: position 14,123,930 of record NW_022631022.1, read on the forward strand.
GCCATGACCAACTTTAGAATTGACTCTACGTTACCTAAACATTTAATATATAATAGCGGACAGCAAAATGAACAGCTAAGCCTGATAGAGCATTTTTGGCAAAAACTCGCGGTGAAACACATTCCACCCACTATCTGTGACAACCAATAAATAGTTATCTCTGTGATTAAAAATAATTCTCCCCAATTTAACACAATCTATGGACCGGGTGCCAACAGCTGAGCACCCCCCACCACCACCACCATCCATTCCCAGCTCTCAGCCCCACCTTTAGCTCACAGCAGCACAGCTTCCTCAACCTGCTGCTCAAGTGACTGTTAATGGACTTGAGCAGCTGCTCAAGGTCTAATGAGCTGCATCAGGGGCTCACAGTGGGGCAGGGCGAACCCTGCCTTCAATAGCACCAGAGCAGTGAGCAGGACAAAGCTCTGCTGCCCCCGGCTGTAAGCACTCAAGAGTAGCACAAGGGAAACCGGCAGACCTAAAAGTAGATGAGACAAGAAAACTGGATGTTTTTATACAGAAAAATTCAGGCTAGCCAGTACATGGTTTTGAAGAATGTCTTCAAAACACAGAGGGAAGAACACCTATTTACAGAGGCTGCTGCTTCTTTTTTTAGTGTGCAATGCCCAGAACAAAGTGCTGGGGCTATGCTCAGCAGAGAGCTCCCAGCACCCACAACAGGGCAATGGATGTGAGTCCTCAGTAAATTAGGATACAATGTCAGTGGTTTAAATGTTAAAGTCTATAAAAGGAAATCCAAGTAAGATGATCCTATTCCTGGGTGATTCTCAGAACGTGTGTGTATTGTGATGAAAAGAGATGTGTTAGTATTGCTCTAATTCAAATACCCTCTTTGAGGAAATAACAGGGGTGGTGATCATCAGTTTCTGTTTTTAAGAAGAAATGTTTCATGAAGGCTCCAAAGTCAGTGTGTGTTCTGATAAATGCACTGTTTAGCTATAATCATCAGGATTCTGGTTATGTACTTTATTTTATTTTTTTTATTTTTTAGATTCGTATTTATTTATTTGACAGATCACAAGTAGGCAGAGAGGCAGGCAGAGAGAGAGGGGAAGCAGGCTCCCCACTGAGCAGAGAGCCCGATGCAGGGCTTGATCCCAGGACCCTGAGATTATGACCTGAGATGAAGGCAGAGGCTTAACCCTCTGAGCCACCCAGGCGTCCCTGGTTATGTATTTTAAAATAGAAACTATTTGCATCTCTGAAAGTGGCAGGAATCATGGATCTGAGGGACACCAGCTGCTAATAAAGTATGTCACTACTAGAGAGAGTGACAGAGCTTTATGACTTCATTGACCTGCAGGGACACCAAAATCCCTAACAGAATTTCCACCTGCTAAGTACCTGATTTGAATAATGGATGATCATAGTCATATGAAGACAGCCATAGGTTAGCATTCTACACATTCTTATCAGTAAGACACATTCCATTTTTGCAAAGAACTTTTCACATTCTTGAATTAGTAACGTATAACAACACAGGATAAGAAGTCAGTGATTTCCATTTATATACTATCATCTCTAGAAGTATGTACCTGCCCCAAGCCTTACTCACAGATTCATTAAGACAGTAAGATAATTTCTCCTTTAAATCTTTCAGCAGTGATTTCAGGAGGAATAGACCTCTAGGGTACCGTTCATCTCCCATATCCCAAGACATAAGGTGGGACAGATCATTTGTCTCATTGGCTCAGGTGGGGGAAGACCAAGTGTCTGGGTCACTGGTCATTTTTTCTCAGTAGTAAAGCCTAACTAAACCAAAAAATCAAGTAAAAGGACTGTTCTTGTATGATTCTGTTACTATCTGTGCTTTTGGCTTTCAGCAATAGAAGAATTCTCGAAAACACAGAAATTAACCTGATATGTATTGAATTGTATTTTCAGCTTTCTACAAAACCTTGCTCTTTATTTCAGGCAACAGGTAACCAGTCACTGGACCTCACTATTTAGAAAAGAAAAAAGAAAAACTGAACAGTCAGTGGCTCCCTGTACCCATTTAAATGTATTAATGAAATGGATGATTGTCAAGATAATCAAAGACAAAAACATGATTACGTCAAAAAGAGCAAGTTGTTGTTTCTAGCTTTGTATAACTGAATAATGTATAGGGGAACAAGTATTTGGGAATAAAGTACATGGAATTTGGAAATTTGACAAAATGTTGATTTCATGATAGCAAAGCAGACACTACGCTCTGTTTTTGAAGTTTTCCATTAAATGGAGTCATGTAAAAAGTGTGCCTGTGAAAGGAAGTCACCATGTAGAACTTTGGAGACGAGGTCATGCAAGGTCCTGCAGCTTCCTCTTTGCCCACTCTCTTTTGGTTTGCTCACTCTGAGGAAAGTTAGCTGCTATGTCACAAGGACACTCAAGCCATCTAGAAGGAACCCCCAGAGCAAGCAACTAAGGTCCCCTGCCCATAGCCAGATAGGAACTGAGACTTCCTCCCAACAGTCATGTGAAAAAGCCATTTTAGAAGCTGACCTTCTACCCACATTCAAGGTTTGAAAGGATGACAGGCCCTGCTGAGTGAAACCACCAGAGAAACCCTGGAGCACAAACACCCAGCTAATAAGACATGTTCATAGTTTTTAATAATAAAAAAAAAAAAGAAGGAAAGAAAGAAAAAGAAAAAAAGAAAGAAATATGCCATTAAAATTTCCAAATGAGAAATTAGATTGCCTAATCTTCAACTTGTGGATTAGGGGGCACATAAGTGTCTTACGATGTAAAGTTTTACTAATTCAAAGGGGTACACGCACTCGTATGTTTATAGCAGCATTATTTACAGTAGCCAGCCTATGGAAGCAGCCCAAGTATCTTGTGATTGATGAAGAGATAAAGAAGATCTGACGTATATATATGAAGATCTGACACAAACACGCACATATATACACACACACACATACATACATATACATACACACACATACATACAATGGGACATTATTCAGTCGTAGAAAAAGAATGAAATCTTGCCATTTGTGGTGATATGGAAGGAGCTAGAGAGTATAATGTTAAGCAAAAATAGAGAAAGACAAACACCATTTGATTTCACTCGTGGAATTTAAGAAACAAACAAACTAGCAAAGGGAGAAAAAAAGAAAGGCAAACCAAGAAACAGACTCTTAACTGTAGAGAAAATCATAGTTACCAGAGGGGAGGTGTGTAGAGGGATGGAGGAAATAGGTGATGGGGATTAAGGAGCACACCTGTCATGATAAGCTCTGCATGATGTGTGGAACTGTCGAATCAGTATGTTGTATACCTGAAACTAATGTCACACTATACGTTAACTAACCAGAATTAAAATAAAACTTAAAAAAAAAAAAAAAGATGTAGAAGTTTTAGGTTCAACAATTCAGGAACAAGAGAAGAATGTCGCACTTTCCTGGTCAGCAACCGCAGCTCTCTGTGTGATCTGAGCACTTTTATAAACCTCTATGGCAGTACTAGTTTAATAGAAGGTATGTTAATTATTAATTTACTCATTTACCTAAACCTTTCTGTGCTAGACTGTGATGTCCTTGAGGACTGAGACCATGGTTCATTCACCTTTATATTATCAACACCCAGCTGAAAGCCAGACTCATGAAAGGGTAGGTGGAGTGAGGGGCGCTTGGGTGGCTCAGTTGGTTGAGTGACTGCCTTCGGCTCAGGTCACACTCCTGGAGTCCGGGGATCGAGTCCCGCTCAGGCTCCCTGCTTGGCAGGGAGTCTGCTTCTCCCTCTGACCCTCCCCCTTCTCATGCTTATTCTCTCTCTCTCAAATAAATAAATAAAATCTTTAAGAAGAAAGAAAGAAAGAAAGAAAGAAAGAAAGAAAGAAAGAAAGAAAGAAAGAAAGAAAGAAAGAAGGAAAGAGAGAGAGAAAGAAAGAAAGAAAGAAAGGAAGGAAGGAAGGATAGGTGAAGTGAACAGCAGTGTGTTTAGTTAGTAGAGCACAGAGCTAAGGAGGCTAAGGATATGGGTTGAGTTCCTGTGTAGCCAATTAGCTTTGTTCTTTTTCTGGTCCAAATGGCACCCTTGGTTCTCACCACCTGTCTCACAAATGTGTGCCAGAACACCCCACCTAACTACATATTCCAACAGTGGCAAGCCAGGAACACAATAATAATGTCTGAAGTTTAACCCTCTTACAAAGGGTCCTTACATATCTTTTCTCATTTGATACTTATCTTTAAAAACCTGCAAGATATTATAATAGTCTTGTGATTGCCCCATACCAAAATCATGAAAGAGAGACTCCAATGGCTGATGACTTACTTGACTATACAGAACTAGTAAGTGGTGGAGACCAGGATAGAAATCTGGCATTCAACTTCTATTTCAAAACTGGTTCTACCACATAGCTGACAAATATTTATTTAAACACCATAATCAATGGTAAAATGTGTACTCTTTTAAAAATTTTAATAAAGAGTGAATTACTTAAGCAGATGCTCTTTTAGAATATGTCTACCTGGGGAGACTTTGGGTAACCATCCTGCGATGCTGAATGCTGTTTGCAGTGGGCATCTATAAAGCCCCATTGTTATCCTCTTCTTTGCTTCTGTAAAATTCATGTCAGTACTGTACTCAAACCATCAGATGAAGGCTTTGTTTGTTTGTTTGTTTGTTTGTTTTTTAAGGGGGTTCTAACTGCTAGAAAGACATGGCATTTGGACAATATCAAGTAAAATGATTTCCATTCCCTTATTCCTTCAACTTTTGTTCATTCAGGAAACTATGATTTAATGATACAACCCAGCACCGAAAAGCCTAGCCTCGAGAAACAAGATGTCCCTGGTTTCCAAGCTGAAATGAATTATCTTTCTGTCTTCGGTAAAATTTCTTAATGCTCTAAGCCTTAGTTACTTCATCTGTGAAATGGTATAAAAATAATTCCTATTTATCTTCTTGCTAGTGAGACAAATGACAAAGTCTGTGTAGAGCAATTTAGTCTATATCTGACACGTAGCAGGTACTCAATAATCACTATCTAGTACTAATTAATATATTACCAAACTTCTCACCAGATATCATTGTCATTATTTTCTGCTATTACTAACCTGACCCCTATTTATTGTGTTAACTTTTCAGGGGAATTCTTATTTTTAATAAGAATTTTTTATTTATATTTTTTAAGGTTTTATTTATTTATTTGACAGACAGAGATCACAAGTAGGCAGAGAGGCAGGCAGAGAGAGAGGAGGAAGCAGGCTCCCCGCTGAGCAGAGAGCACGATGCGGGGCTCGATCCCAGGACCCTGGGATCATGACTGGAGCTGAAGGCAGAGACTTTAACTCACTGAGCCACCCAGGCACCCCTTTAATAAGAATTTTTTTAAAAAATATATCAATATACCAATATATCAATACCAAATAATGCCAAAGACCCTATCTTTGGTTCATAGCTCTGCTGCTTTCTCTCTGTGTGGTCATATACCATTTATGTAAACTCCCTGGGCCTCAGTTTCCTGTGTTTGTATGTTCTATGTATTCAATCATTATGTTCCATTTTTCCTTTCTTTTTCTAGATTCTGAAATGCATATTTCAACTTTGTTTCACAAAACCAATAATCATTTTAATAGTTTATATTTGCTTACTAAATGTTTTATGCCCACTAGACATTTTATATGCTTGACAATAAAGTTCGTATATAAGTTGAACTATCTTGCCCAATATTAAAAGAAATGTCTCAGATAAAATACTTATATACACAGTGATAAATGATTTTTGGATTCCTTCTAAGAACAGCAATGATTTGTTTTCCTCTTTTGTGAATATTAAGTAATATTATAATGAATCATAATATTACTTGCCAGTACTTTAAGGTTATTCAATATGTGCTGATGTTTCCCAGGCAATTAAAATGACCTTAATAGAAGCTCCATGATGATTGGGTAAGAATCATTGACCAGAAACTGCACAGATTCAAAATTCATGAAGATAGGCCCTTTGTCTAATAGTCTTAGAACCATATTTGATATTAAAGTGATTTTAATTACCCAGTTTCTGGTTATAAGCAATGATTTATGATTCATATTAATAATCGTTTCCACCTATATTAATAATTGTCTAGGGTATATACAAACCATGAAATCAGCAACTTATTTCTTTGAAATGGTCTAAAATTCTTGTAATAAAAATAAATTGACTTAGAGCATTTTATTTAATATGACTGGACATCATATCCTTCTTTTTCATGGCATTTCATATTCTGCTTAGTTTCCTAGTTGTTTTTCTCCGGAGAACACATCTACACACTCTGCAGAGCCTGGAAGGGAAAAGGAAAAAACAAAACCCTGCTTTACGGTTTGTAGCCAGGGAGAAAGACCCGCTGGTAACTATCCTAAGAAGCGTTGATTCTAGGTCATCCAGGAACTACATAAAGTTTGTCTTGAGAGCCTTTCACTTTCCATGTCCTTTCCCTTTTTTTAATTTCTTCTTCAACAACTCTTTGGTTACTTTGGCTATTCTATTGAGAAAAGACTCTGCAAGTAACCAAGGTTATGTTGTAAATCAATCAAGTATGTCACTTGGAGGAAGAGAAAGTGAAAGCAATGAACCCATAGTCTTTTTAGGATAACTTTGACATCATAGCACTGAGGTACAGTTGATAATATTGATTTATAGGACATCTGTAAAATGAGGTGAAATAAAGACCACCTACCCAGTCATGTGTTTGTTTTAAAGATTAACTACATGAAAAATATAAAGGGCTTGACAGAGTATTAGATGCTACTGTTATCATTATCACTATTCATTTTTTATGGATGCTTGAAGGAGGAAATGTTATACCTCTGGAAGTGGTAGAAGAAAACAGTATCTGATAGCATCATATAAGAATTAAAAGGGAGGGATGCCTGGGTGGCTCAGGAATTAAGCATCTGCCTTCAGCTCGGGTCATGATCCCAGGGTCCTGGGATAGAGCCCTGCATCAGGCTCCCTGCTCAGAGGGAAGCCTGCTCCTCCCTCTCCCACTCCCCCTGCTTGTGTTCCTTTCTTGCTGTGTCTCTCTGTCAAATAAATAAATAAAATATTTTTAAAAATTAAAAGGGATATAATAAGAGTTTTGTTCATCCAGATGAGTTTTTTCCAGTTCCCAAGTATATACCTTGAAAGAAAAATAAGCATTTTTGAAGAATTCCAGAAAGACATTCCACTTAAAAACATTCTCCTCTTAACACCTATAATTCTGGCAGCCAGTAGACTCTATTTGCACTAATATTTCAACCTATATTAAAAATATAGCTACTTGCAAATACTGTCTCCCATTCTGTATATTGCTTTTTTACCTTTATTTATTTTGATGCGCAGATATTTTTAAGTCTGACGTAATTTCAGTAGTCTATTTTTTGTTTTGTTGCCTGTGCTTTAGGTGTCATATCCAAGAAAGCATTGCCAAATCCAATGTCCTGAATTTTTTCCCTATGTTTTCTTCTGGAAGTTTTATAATTTCAGGTTTCTTAATTAAGGTCACTTTAAATTAATGTTTGTATATGGTGTAAGGTAAAAGTCCAATTTCATTCTTTTACATGTGGATATCTAGTTTTCCCAACACCATTTGCTGAAGAGACTGTTTTTTCTCTTGTTGTCTTGGCACTGTTGTCAAAGATCATTTGACCATATATGTAAATTTACTTCCAACCGCTCTATTCTATTCTATTCTATTGGTATATGTCTTTATTTGATAAAGGGCTAATATTCAGAATATACAAAGAACTTCTACAACTCAGTAACCAAAAAGAAATAACTTAATTTAAAAATGGGCAAAGGACTTTAATAGATATTTCTCAATGTCACTAATTATTAGAGAAATGCAAAGCAAAGCCACGATGAGACATCACCTCACATTTACTAGGATGGCCACTATCCAAAAAATAAATAAATAAAATTAAATTAAAAATGTTAACAAGGATATGGAGAAATTGTAACTCGTCTGCACCGTTGGTGGTAATGTAGGATGGTGCAGCCACTATGCAGTTTCCTCAAAACCAGTAGAGAGTTACTCAAAATATTGAAAATAGAATCACCATATAACCCAGCAACCCAATATTTGGACAGAAATCCAAAACTATTGAAAGCAAGATCTCAAAGATATACTTGTACACCCATGTCCACTGCAGTATTATTCGTAACAGCCCAGAGGTAGAAGCAACCCAAAAGCCCATCAATGGATGAACAGATAAAGAAAATGTAGTATACATATACAATGGACTAACATTCAACCTTAAAAAGTAAGGAAATCCTGATACATGGTACAACATGGATAAACCTAGCAGACATTATGCTGAGTGAAATAAGCAAGTCATAAAAAGACAACTACTGTAAGATGCCAATTATATGAGATGCTAAAGTAGTCAAATTACTTTGAAAAATTGTAAAATATTAGAATGGTGATGCCTAAGGGCTGGAGGAAGAGAAGCGAGAAGTTGTTCAATGGGTATAGAGTTTGAGTTTTGCAAAATAAAGTTCTAAATATCTGTTGTATAACAATAAGAATATACTTAACACTACTGAACTATGTAATTGAAAATGATTAAGCTGATAAATTTTATGTTATGGGTTTTTGCAATTTTTAAAAATACTGCTATGTGAAGGGGGTATTATGTAAAACTATGTATTAACATTCAGAAAAGAGTTTATCAAGTTCTTGCTCGAAGTAAAGAACAGAATGCTGGACCTGCCTCCAACTCAAAGTCCTTGTAATCATGCTTGGGGGCTAGATTACTCAGGTGCTTTCTCTCCCTGGTGTCGTCTCTTTTAGGCTTGTTTCCAATGATCAGTAATTCTGCTCTGACCCTTCTGGAAGTTTCCAATGATCAGTTATTCTGCTCTGACTCTTCTTTACAATCTTGCAGACATTTTTGCCATGGCTGTACCTTCTACTCTAATAATATGTGGATCTGAGTGAGATCTCTACAACTCCAGGGTTTCCGGATGGCAAATTCAATCCAAGGAATATAATTATTCTCTTTCTCCTGCAAGACATAGGTTGCAAACACAAATACTTCTAATAGTCAAGAAGGTCATGTCAATGTTTGAGTCAGTTGAGTGTGATAAAATTCAAAGATACAGGGACTATATCTATAGGACTATAACTATAGACTATAACTATAGGACACCACAAAGTACAAGGCATATATAAAAGGGATAGGGATTGCTGTCTAATGACAGGAGCACCGAACAATGAAATCTGCTTATTTTTCAAAATAGGCCAGAAATCTGGAACTTTGTGTAAATTCTTGCAATTTTAAAATAACCTTCATGTAAAAACAAAATGTAAAACAAAACAAAACAAAAAACTATGGGTTTTTTGCCTACTGGGCCCCAGTTTTTGATTCTTGCTAGAAAGGTCAAAGAGATAAGAAATTCAGATCTTCTTTCAATTCCAGATTATGCCAGAAAACAAGACTGACTCCTCTTTTTCTTACAGAGAAATTCAAATATGGGACCTTCCGAGACCTCGGGACTTAAAATCTTTCCTTAGCCCAGTATGGTTTCTGGTTCTTCTTGCTATCGATGGCTTCCACAAACTATTGTTAGTTGATAGGCAAAAGCTCCTCCCACAGAGTTTCAGTGACTATACTGACTTTCTTTCCTTTGTCACTCAATGTTCTGTCTCTGCTTCCTCATACTGTTTTCCTTAGGGTCTTCCTTATCCTGATAAGTGCTTGGTACCTTCCAAGTTTCCTCTTCTTACTGGTATTTTACTCTTAGGTTGATAGAAGCCTTCCAGTATCAAGGGCCCCTGCCTAATTCACTAAAGGCAACTATGAGCTAAATTTTAAAATTGGGTGAGGAACCAGTTCACACAGGAATAATCAGAACCCACTGGGGCTGCCTAGAGAAATGAGCTTTTATAATAAGGTAGAAAACTGTCTCTTAACTCATCTCTAAATAACCCTCTGCTATGCAGTGAGTTGGCCACATTCCTCTCTGGCCCAGAATGCAAGGATATTTTTCCTTTTAGTATCGAGAGCCAAGTTTCCAAAGGCATGAAAACAGTTCCATTTTACCATCAGAGACATTTCCCATTGTGCAGAGAATGCATGTACAAATCAAAATCCATATGTTTATTATTTCTCAGAAGTTTCTCCAAGTTAAATATGCAAAATATTTTGAGGTATAGAGGTCCCAGGAAAAAGAAAATGAAGCTAGCTATCTAAGAACAAAGACTTCATAGAATCTACTAAGCTACTGATAGATTGTTTTAAAATAACTCATCACAATGGGTACGATTCCATATATTACTATCTACATGAAACCACAACACCGATTTCAACAGACTGGCTTGTGCCAAAAATAGTTACTTATCTTCAGGAAAGGTAAATACTTCATTAAAGTAAATGAATTTAATATAAGTTGTGTTTCTCCTTTCCCTCCTACCTCCACCTTAATCTTCATGATGAGCTGCCCTTTAAGACTAGTTCAAGGAAATAGCACTGAAAACAGAGTAACTAGATAGCAAGAACAAAATCCAACAAATAACCAACAAACAGAAACAGCTGACAAAATATATTCATCCCAAAATGTTAAACATCTCTAAGATGGTATCAACTTTTGTATGAGAGGAAAGAGAAGGAAGCAACAAGAAATATAAAAGACTTGAGAACAGAAGAAACAAAAAAGAACAAAGGCACTTACTTGAAAACAGTTAGTCATTTCAGAATAGCAACGGCATACTTCAGCTCACAATGACTGTAAAAATCTGAGTTCCTGAAAACTCATTTTGTGAAAAAATTAGTAGAAAAGGAATATAATTCCAAAAGTTGTTACAAAAAATAATTTTTTAAAATATGTGTATATGAAGCAGAATAACATCTCTCCAGAAAGTAAAAATATGACATAAAAACAACCCCACAAAAAAGACTTCTTTAAAAGTAACCTACAAATAAATAAATAAAAATTAAAAAACAAAAAAGTAGTAAGCTAACATTTCAAAGGAGCTAAAAAAATTTAAGATAATGAAATAAGATATGAAAGAGTAACATAAATTTAATTAGAAATTAAGTTAAGCTAATTAGGTTACAGAAGTCAAAAAAAGTTAGAAATAAAACAAAATTATTTCAGAAATGAAAGGACACCAAGTGAATAAACACAATTGATATTACTTTAAGAGAAATGTAAGTTTTACTTATTCTAAGTAAAAAATATATAAAACAGTAAAAACAATGCAAGATAAAATTAAAACTATAAAAGCTAGGCAAAGAAACTCTAATATACATGTAATAAGAGGACCTGAAGAAAAAACGGCAAAAAGGTAAATGAAGGAAAATTTCTTAAAATTTAAAACAACAAAAAAAATTGAAATATGTTGTTTTAAGATGGCATATTGCATACCTGGAAAAATTAATCCATAAAAATCAAAACCAGCAGATATTCTAGCAAATAATTTGCAAATCCAGAGAAAAAGACCAAGTTATTCATAAGGGGAAAAAAAAGATTGTTTTAAAATTTTTTGATACATTTATCAGAAAGCAATGGACTAACAAAATTAAAATACATAAGGAAAGAAAATAAAAGCCATGAATTTGATATTCAGATAAAATGACTTTGAAGGGTAAGGAGTACAAAGTTCTTGATAAAAGCAATTGAAGACAGCATAAACAAAGGGAGAGATATTCCATGCTCAGGAGTTGGGAGAAAAAATACTGTTAAAATATCATACTACCAAGGCACCTCGGTGGCTCAGGTGGTTAAGCATCTGCCTTCGGCTCAGATGGTGATCCCAGCGTCCTGGGATGGAGCCCCACATCAGGCTGCCTGCTCAGCGGAGAGCCTGCTTCTCCCTCCTCCTCTGCTGCTCCCCCTGCTTGTGCGAGCTCACTTTCTCTCTCTCTCTCACTGTCTCTGTCAAATAAATAAATAAATAAAATCTTTAAAATGTCCTACTACCCAAAGCAATCAATAGATTTAATACACTCTCCATCCAAATACCAAAAGCATTTTTCACAGAACTAGAACTAATAATCCTAAAATTTGTATGGAACCACATAAGTCCTTGAATAGCCAAAGCCATCTTGAAAAAGACAGAATTGGAGGTATCACAATCCCAGATTTCAAGATATACCACAAATCTGTAGTGATAAAAACATTGGGGTACTGGCACAAAAATAGACACATAGATCAATAGAACAAAATAGAGAGCCCAGAAATACACCCACACTTAGATAGTCAGTTAATCTACGACAAAGGAGGCAAATTCTTGGAAATTTGCATACACATATGGAAAAAGACAGTCTCTTCAACAAATGATACTGGGGAAACTGAACAGCTACAGGCAAAAGAATGAAGCAGAACCACTTTCTTACACTGTACAGAAAATAAACTCAAGATTGATTAAAGATCTAAATGTGAGACTTGAAATCATAAAGTTCCTAGAAGAAAACATAGGTAGTAATCCTTTTCTTTTTTTTGAGGTTTTATTTATTTATTTAACAGAGAGAGAGAGAGAGAGAGAGAGAACGCACAAGCAGGGATAAGAGCAGGCAGAGGAGGCAGAGGGAGAAGCAGGCTCCCTGCCAAGCAAGGAGCCCAATGTGGGACTCGATCCTAGGACCCTAGGATCATGACCAGAGCTGAAGGCAGACACTTAACTGACTGAGCCACCCAGGCATCCCGGTAGTAATCTTTTTGACATTAGCCATAGAATCGTTTTTCTAGGTAAGTCTTCTTTGCCACAGGAAACAAAAGCAAAATTAAACTATTGGGACTATGTCACAATAAAAAGCTTTTGCACAGGAAAAAAAAATGAACAAAACGGACATCCTACCAAATGAAAGAAAATAAGGGGTTAATATCCAATATATATAAAGAATTTATACAACTCAACATACAAAAACAAATAATCCAATTAAAAATGAACAGAAGTCATGAATAGACATTTCTCCAAAGAAAACATCCAGATGGCCAAAGGTCCATGAAAAGATGCTCAGTATCATCAATCATCAAGGAAATGCAAATCAAATTCACAATGAGATAACACCCCACATCTGTCAGAGTGGCTAAAATCAAAAACAAGAAACAAAAAGCATTGGTGAGGATGTGGAGCAAAAGGAACTGTTGTGATTGTTGGTGGGAATGCGAGCTGATGCAGCCACTGTGGAAAACACGATGGAGGTTCCTCAGAAAATTAAGAATATAATCATCATATGGGTCCAGTAATTCCACTACTGAGTATTTACTCAAAGAATACGAAAATACTATTTCAAAAAGACATGTGCACTCCTATGTTTATTACAGCATTATTTACTATAGCCAAATTATGGAAGCAATCCAAGTCTACTGATAGATGAATGGATAAAGAGGAGGTGATGTATGTATCCACACAGGATGTGTGTGTTTAAACACACAGATAATGGAATATTACTGACCCATGAAAAAGAAGGCAATTTTGCCATTTGCAACAACATGGATGGATCTAGAGGGTATAATGCTATAAGTGCAATAATTCAGAGAAAGACAAATAGCATATGATTTCACTCATATGTGAAATTTAAGAAACAAATGAACAAAGAAAAGAGACAAACAAAAAAAACAGACACTTAAATACAGAAAACAAACTGGTGGTTACCAGCGGGGAGGTGGGTGGGAGAGTGGATGAAAAAGGTTAAAGGGAATAAAATACATTTATTATGATGAGCACTGGTAATGTATAGAACTGCTAAATCACTATATTATACACCTGAAACTAATATAATACTGTATTTTTTAAGTACAAAGTTCTTTAAACATGCAAAAACTCAAGGAATAGTTTTCTTATGATCCTACCCTGAGAAACACACTATAAAAAGAACTTTTAGACAATCAAAATGAAGGGGGACATGGAATAAAAAATTTGGTGGTATTGAGCATCAATTGTTACCATCGCAAAAGAGAGACAATCAGATATCATGGGTCTTCTTATGGAAAGGAATATACAACCACTTATGAAATAATCCTAGCAAAGACAGTTGAACCTGAGCCTAATCAAGCCAGTAGATTCAACTACTGATTTATAGAAAAGATATATCATAGATCGTGTAAACTATGCCACAGGGATCTGAGCAACAAAATCCAGAATGTGAGAACTCTATTAAACAAGTAACCCTTCAACAGTTTCTTTAACCAACAAATTTCATAAGAAAAGAAAAAGGGGGAGAAGAAAAAGAGATAGATAACCTATATATAGGTTAAAGCACATTTAAAAGACAACAAATAAATTCAAAATTTAGATTTTAGTTGGATTCTAATTAATAGGGAGAAGAAGGAAGAGAGAAGAAGGGAAAAGAGGAGGAAAGACAAAACCGTTGAGATATTTGAGAATTTAAATATACAAATGAGTAGTCAATAATGTTAGAGAATTATTTCTAATTTATAAAGCAATGGTGGGAGAAGAAGGAAGAGAGAAGAAGGGAAAAGAGGAGGAAAGACAAAACCTTTGAGATATTTGAGAATTTAAATATACAAATGAGTAGTCAATAATGTTAGAAAATTATTTCTAATTTATAAAGCAGTGGTATGGAAGGCTGTGTAAAAAGGGTTTAAATATTTTAAAGATGTATCCTGAAATATTTAAGGGTGAAATGATATAATATCTGAAGTTTGCTTCAGATTAAGCTGAGAAGGAATGGATGGGGTATAGATGAAAAATTGGTCTTAGGTTAATAATCACTGAAGCCAGTTGGCATGCACATGGGAATTCAGTATAATCTGCCTACTTACACATTTAAAATTTTATATAATAAAACATAGTATAAGCCATCTTATGCCTAGTGATCAGATTGCAAAAGAACAAGTTTCTTTGGGGTCCATTTTGCCTGTGTGAGTATAATATGTCAAAAATCCCTATACCTTTATAAATCAAAATTACTTGAAGTTTAATGGCATAATCAGAAAGAAAATATATAAAATCATTAGCATTCCTCTTTTGCACAATCACATTTTCTTGCTTAAAAGATGTGCATCTGGAGGCTGAACACAATCAAGACCATTTCTGCCTTAAGAAAGTCACAGACCACATCTAAACATTGTGAAACATGACTTTGGAGGATCCTGATTATTTTAAAAGTCTCGAGGACAACTTAAATGATGACAACAGTACTCGTAAAAGACAATTGTTCCTCCACCACCGGGGGCGGGAAATGTCTTTTTCCAAGGTGCTACCTTCATAGAAAGTATGGAAATCCACAAGTCACCTTAGCATGTAACACACGTGTATGATGGTGGCCGACAACATGGGCTTTAAGTGCCCATCAGTGATACTGGCTGCGGTCAGAGCCCCTGAGGACCCAAAGGGTGGTAAATTTGTCTGTTGCTTGTTAAATCTTCACCAGATGCTGACCCTAGATGAGATGCTATTTCTGTCACATTAGAGTTTTAGAAAAATATGACATTTCATATATATATCATCTGTAATTTCTAGCTCCGGTAAGTCCTCAGGCCTTTTTATTTAGATGTGTATTTCAATACCTCAGAAGAATACCTAAGCATCACTTCAGAATTTATTTTGCCTGAGTGAAAGCCATTACATATCTTGGGGTGTAGAAAAATATGGGATGATATTCAACAATTATTTGAAGAAAGATCATGTTTATCTACTTTTCATAGATACCATTGGGACAGCTCTGTAAAGGAGCTGTAAAAATACAGTGTTTGCACTAAATATAATTCTTAGACTTAAAATACTACTTCCACAGAGTGTTCACGATTCAGTGAGATAGATCAACCCTTTTCAATCTCTCTTTTCTAGGAGGAGATGAACGTCCCTGCAAAATTGTCAATTTGTTTCCAAACTCTTTTTATCAAGCTGTTGGTGTAGTGGTCCCCTGCATACATAATTCAGGATGAAGAGGTAGATACAATGTTTCCTGGGAGACGCCTGGGTGCTCATTGGACTCCATAAACATGTTGGTCCTTTCTGATTTTATTTCTTGCAATTGTAACCCATTTTTGGTTCCCAAGCACACATCTTTCATCTGTCAAGACTCCAAACTATAAAAGAGCAATGGGTAAAGACTATTTCCTTCCACAACAGATGGGCCAGTTTGTGACTTGCCAAACTCCAAAAGATATGTTCTTCCCTGAATCCTGCCAGAAAGGGCTAGGGTGTTAAAATAGATGCAGAAAATCCCTCTGTCCTGACACAATTGCTTAACTATAAATTTTGCTTCTGGGTATAAAACCATCCACACTGTTTTATTTCCATTTCCATGTGCAGCACTCCATTCCCCTGACAATTTCTTAGTCATTTTAGGTTTGTGAACCGTGAACTTCAGTCATTGTCTCTGTACTCTCCTATAGACTCACCTCTGCTAACTGAAATATACATCAGATTCCCTTGAGCATTTGGTCTGTCCTTCAGTTCTGCCGACTCATCCTGTAATAAGCCTTTCCAAATCTACTCAAGGCAGGGCTTCCTAACGGGTATTAATCCTATTTTGGGGTGTCTACTCTTTCCCAGAATCTGCACTCATTGCTAGCGATACACAAGACCAGGCTTTTACCACAAAGCTGATAGAGCTAAATCCTTCTCATGTATTACTTCATATATGTATCTCAGAAACAAAGGAGGTAAATGCCCTTATCATCCCCATTTCTCTAAGGAGGAAACTGAAGCTCAAGGAAGTCACAGAATTGGCTTCAGGTCACGCAGCTCCCAGAGGTTCAAACATGAACAGGTTTGATTTAACTCAAAGCTTGGTGCATCTTGTTCTGCCGGGCTGTCTTCCCCGAAACGGGAAGCATTTGTACAACAAAAGTCTCGTATAACTTTGGTAAACTATAAAGACAGCAGGTGAGGGTCTTCATAGAACAGAGGAAATAAAATTTAAATTTTGAAACTTTTAAAACCTCCCCAAATAATTAAGTACCGGCGTCCCAGGGCATGTAAGGGAGTGTGTGCTTGTCTCTCTAAAACGGAGGTGAATCTGAGCCTTTCTCATGGCTAATGGTTGCCCCCTGCTGGTGTATCTAACAGGTGTTTCAAAAGCATTCTCTGCAGCGCTAGAACCCTTCCGCGAGGTCATTAACACATAATTTGCCTTCTGTCAATTTAGAACTAGGACTGCAACATCAGCCTTCTGATCTCCATAGGCCAATGTGAACAATCATGTGACAGAGCTATACAGAAGGCTTTATGATGACTTTTTTGCAGATAGTGATAACTTGCTTCCTGTGATTTCTAGGCAGTCAGAACTTTGTCACTTACAAAGGATGGCAGAAGAACTCTTATTAGTTATTCCCTTCAGGTGGTTGTGATGAGGGCGGTGGAGAAGAAAAGGGCTGATATTCTAACCACAGGAAGAATTAATTAGAGCAGAAGCTCACCTTTGTGATTCCATGTTATGTCTGGAGAAAAAAAGAATGAAAAAAAAAGACACTAAAAACCTTGCTCCAATCCATTCCTCTCCTCTCTTTAATAAAGCAGTATTCTTTTTTTTTTTTTTTTTTTTTTTTTTGCAGCCAGTTACCTGATGAACGCTGAAGCACAGAAATAGAGCAGTCAGCATCTTAAAGGTTTGTCTGCTTCTTGAGGCAGATAAGGGTTACTGAGTCCGCTAAGGTCTCTCCATTGGAGCTAAGAGAACCCATCAGACACGTACTCTACAAAAAATTGCAATGGGCTCAGAAGGTAATCAACTCACACTCAAACACACACTTACACCGGAAAATAAAATTAAAAATATCAAATCACACACTCGAAAGAAACCCTGTTCATAATGAAATGGTGACTATATCCAAATATTTGCTCAAATATGGTAAATATTTTTAAAGAGCAGTATCTTAAAAGCATTAGCAAATGAGTAGCTTTTAATCTGTGCCCCCTGTTTAATTTCTCATATAATGATCCACACATTTATTTGTCTGATCTCCTTATTGAAGTTGTTACTATGGAGAATAATATTCCTTAATCCAACAAAATGTTTAGCATTGTGAGGTATTAGCGAGATACCAGAATTTAGATAAAATACAAGCAGGAATCAGAGATTTCTCCTCAAGTCTGATAATAAAAAGAGGAGTGAAGAAATAAGTAAGGCATTGAAAATAACAATGAGGAGAAAATGAAGAAGAAGAGGAGAGTTTGTAATTTCTACGCCTTCTTGCTTATCCCCAAACGCTTAACACTTTGGGGGTGATTTGTAGTTCCTCTTGCTGATGCATCGTTGGAAATACAGTTTATTCTGCTCTGCTTCCTATTTGTATAAGGAACATTATCTCATATGTTTGCAGTGAATAGGAAGCCAGTTACAAGGTTTTCAGGGACACCTGTTTTGTTATAACAGTAACATTACCCAATTATGGTTCCTTGGCTGGGCACTTACATACATTAACCAATTTCATATTTCCAATAACCTTATTTTTTCTCTGTTTCACTATTAGGGAAATGAAGCCTTAGACATGTCACACAGTATCAAAATCAGGATTCAAATGCAGTCTCTAAGCTTGCTCTTAACAACTGTGTGCTATTTCCCTGAGGCCCCAAGGATAAAAGCATCCCCATGTTCATTTATGTATTCAGCCTTCTTTATGAAGAAGTTAGGGCCATGTTTCTCAGACAAAAGAGCTAGAACTGTAGTGACTCTTAGCAAACAGGTCAATTCACTGAGGACAAATGATTCAGAGGCACAGCCTGCTGGAGGAGACTCCTCTGGGGGAGGAGGAATAGCACCAAAGCCTCAGGGGATTCAGGGCCAGGCGCTGGGTGAGTGGGCAGGATTTGGCAGAGACAGGTATCCCTCTGCTGAGCCGGCTCCTTTGTCTGGAGTGCCCCAAAGAGCTCCAGGGAATTGTTTAGTGACTGCTGGCTGCAACAACACCTCAGGGATAAAGAAAAAGGGGAGGGCAGCCAGAAAGCAGGCAGTCAGTCACATGGTGAATTTTGATCATCTGTACCTTTAGGTAAAGGACACACACACACACTTTTGAAAATTTGGCTGTAATTTTATAATTTACCCATCACTAAGGATAATTAAAAACAACTGCATTGTTTTCTTTGCCTGTTATATAATATGTAAAACTAGGAAATATCACTTACATGTGGAAACTAAAACAGCTAACCTCAGAAATAGAATGGTGGTTGCTGGGGCCTAGAGGTCAGGAAAATGGGGAGATATTGGTCAAAGGGTACAAACTTCCAACTATAAGATGATTAAGTTCTGGTGACTATAATGAACAATACTGTATTACATAATAGAAGATTGTTAAGAGAGTAGATCTTAACTGCCATCACCACACACATGCACGCACACACACACACACACACACACACATACATGCAAATGGTAATTATCTGAGAAGACAAAAGTGTTAACTAACCTTATTGTGGTAGTAAGGTTTTCATTACATCTATATATGGCATAATATATAATACTAATAGAGATACTAAATATAGTATCAACTTCTCATGCTGCTTATTTTAAACTTACATGTGTTATATGTAATATCTCACTAAAACTGAAAAGAACACACTGAAAACACAAACAGAAACTCAGGAGATGTGGGGGAAGAAAAATAGTCTGTGCAAAGTTGGGAAGAGGGTGAGTAGTTGGCTGGACAAAGGGTGAGAGTGGGTATCAGATGGAATTTAGACAAACTTGATTTGTCATTAGGATTAGTTAAAACAGCTATGAAAGGGTTGACCATTAAAATGAACAAATTTTAATTTGTTGAACAAATTATGTGAAATTGAACAAATTATGTGTCACCGTCCAAAAATAATCCACTCTGGGACCTAAATTGTATACGTGGCTAATTACTATTGAGCTATTTCCAAACCACATCCTTACTTCACACTGAATGGATACATACTCATGGTTATTTCAAATAAGAGCTGCTTTTTTGTCACAGTTTATTTTTACATCCAGTGTATAGCTCTCAGGCCTCTTATGTAGAAAAGCTTTTCTTAAATGGTACACTAGGTCAAACTTTGAACATGAAAGAATATGGACACTCTGGTGCCATTCCTGCAATCTTGAAAAACCCATAAAATCCAAGCCACCATTTAGAAGGAAGAGACATCTGTGGTGGGCCCCATGCATGGTTGTATATACTACAGGATCTAACACAGTTTTCACAGTCACTTTCTAAGTTTTTACCATATTACACAGAGAAAGAAACTAAGACATAGGTTGTTTATCTGCCTACGATGCAAATGGCAGAGTGGGGATCTCAACCCAGATCTAATTCTACTCAAATGCAAATGGCGAGTCCGCAACTGCAGGAAATGGGTACCAAATGGCACAGCTACTTATCGTCTCCTCAGTGTCTGTAGTTAATTAGGGTAAGGGAGTGATCTCAATGTTCTTTGTAAGTATGAGAGGTAAAAAATAAAATAGGTGGGTTGTGGGGTAGATAGTGCTTTTTCAGGGAGTTTTAAATGCTGCCATGTAGTCACTTCACTAAATTTCTTAAAATGTCATACTTCTTTCTCTTCTAACACATGATCTGTAAAGATCAATTTATTTTTCACAGTGATATCCAGCTCAGATGTTGCAATAAAGTCTATAGAAAATGTAAATAGAAAGTCACTTTATGAAAAACTTGGCTGTCAGATTTATTCTGATCAACATGGATCAGGGACACCATACTGAGTTTCTACCTCAATATTGCAGCTTGGTCTGTTTTCTGTTGTGAGACTTAACCCACAATGCCTTGCCATGAAATCTCTCCAAAGTAACAATAGCATATGATAATCTATCATGCTAGGTTAGAAAGCCTTTGTTTGAGCCCTGAAATCCAAAGTTATACCCTTAGCCTTACAAAACTGTGGGGAAGCTAGTCGGTAAGGCGGATGAAAGGAAGATGGCCACCAGCATGAAAACCAACAGGGTAAGAAAATAGACACAGGGCAGGGGCAGCAGGGGGAGCCTGTGATGGGGATCAAAAACCCAGTCTTCTTACTCATTGAAAGACCGGACAAGTTGGAGCAAGTCAGGAGCTCGGTTTCCTCATCAGTAAGTGGAGGCATCTACATTAGATGCATTCTGATTTCCTGGATCAAGAACTCAGTCTCTCAAAGTAAGACAGCACAAAGGCTTCAAGACCACGTGAGAACAGTGAACACAGGCATTCATTTCACTCTGATCTTGGCAGCAAAGGAAACAAGGAGACAAAAAAAAAAAAATTCTCCAAATGAGGCTGTCTTGTGGAACCCTGAGGCTGAGTGAATTTGAAATTTAGAGTGAACTTTTGGGGAGAGAGGACACTGCAATGTGTTTCTAACAACTGTCCAAGTTTGAGGTGGTTCTGATTCTAGAAATTTAACCCCAATCCATCAAACATTGTTATTGCTAGGGTGATGAAAGGGGACTGGATGACAAGCCTTGTGCAAAAATTCTACACAGCACATCCGCTCTCTTTAAGCAGCGGCTCTGTAAATCTTCATGTTCCAACTAATTTATTTGGGAAACCTAACTTAGCACTGCCCTACCACGGCTTTGTAAATGCTCTGGAAATAAGAAACAAGATCACCCACAGTATCTTCCTCCTCCACCCACCAAAACAAACAGCCTGTGTTGTAATCTTTGACCATAGTTATTTTTCCTACGAGATCTGTTTATTGATGCTTCTTTCTTTCCCACTAGACTATGAGCTCCAGGAACTACTGGGTGTTTGCTGCTGCCTTCCGCACAAGGCGTAGCACTGTTTCTGGCATCTACTAGGCAGTTCAATACATGTGTGCTGACTTGAGCCAAATTTAAAATAAGGCCAAATTCCTCTTTTCCCATTACTCATTTAATATGCTATAATTGAATGTTGAACAATAACCACAGAAAGGAATTGTTTTTTATATCAAGCTAGTCAGAATCACTGGGCTGTAAAATAAAATGATTTGCTCGGAGTGGGAAGGATTTTTTTTTTTAATTGTGGTACAATACACATAACAAAAATTACAATTAACTACATTTAGTACATTCACAGTGCTATGAGGATTTTTCTGTATTATAGCTAAAGTTTAATAAAGTATTCACAAAGAATATATCTTTGTGATATATTATTATATCACATATATATAATATCACTTTAAAAACACAACTTTGAGAACATGCCCTTTTCTGTAAATTCCCACCTTGCATATCGTAGAATTTCAGAGTAAGTATTGTCATAATTAATATACATGTACTAATAGTATATATACTTTGGCACTTATTTTAATGATAAAATATTCCTGTGAAGGCAGAGTGTTTTGAGCCTTATGGGTAGTACCCAGCAGCTCCTAAACTTTATAGAGGTGAAGGGTGTCCATGTTTTACACACGCACACATACACACGTGCACACACGCATGCTACGGAATGTAACTTAACCAGTCCTATGAATAACCCAGCCAACGATCTTGCCTCTTGTTTCATGACCTGCTCAACTCTGATGACCTTTTCCTACTTTCTACTTCTACCATACATTATCTGGACCATTTGACATTGTCATCACTCATACTTCCTCCAACTACATCAACCATTCTCAGCTCAAAGTTTTGGTTAACTTTCTTGTTCAACTTTGACCCATGTGCAAACTCAGTGAGCTACCCATCCCTTTGAGCCCCCAATTTTATCCCAATCCACTAGCTTCCCCCCCTTTTTTTTCAATTGTCAACTTATGCAGCTTAAACTCCAAGACTTATCATTTCAATAACACCCTTACTAATACCCTCAACTTCTTTGCCCTCTATTTTGTTTTGTCTTGTAGCCAAACCCCATCTAAGACAGGATCTTCTGATAGCTAGGAACAGGAACCTGGAGCAAGATGGTATAATTCTATCTTTGAGCACTGAGCATACTGAGCACCTCGCCTAGTGCCCATGTTGTAGGCAATAAATACCTATTTACTCCATCCCTTAATACTCTTAAATAGAAGAAATCTGATTAAAATGACCAGTACAAGTACAACAGGATGGGGCAGGTAGGTAGGTGGTTATGATATTGCCAGACCCCCTAGCTGACTGTGCATGTATAAAGCCTCGGGATTTTTAGCACCAACTGCTTCTCTCTCTCTCTCTCTCTCTCTCTCTGCATGCCCTGTACCTTCCATGTATTTTTGAGTGTTTCTGCCACCACCTACTTCTACCCCACCACATCATGGTGGCACATCATGACTGCCCCTAATTTCTGCAGAGAATACTCTAACTGTATTTTAATGTTTTGGAGATGGAATTTCAGCAGCCCTGTCACTTTGACTGTATTTCAGCCAAATGTAGATTTCTCTAATTACTTACATCATTTTAGCTGGAGCAGTTTCAATTTTTCTCATTTGCTAGTTCCTTTCATTCTAATGAAATAACAGGAATACAGCAACTGAAAAATCATGTATCTTACTAACCTTGTCTCTTATAATTTTGTATTCCTTAATTCAGCATGTTCAGTATTAAAGATTATTTCTAGCGTTCTCTTTCTCCATAATGACTTTTTCCCTAGGTTTGATATATAGGACTCTTAGGAAAAAAAAACAAAATTGTAACTTTGGTTCCATTGTATAAAAAGAAGTCTTCAGAGAGCAGTTGAAAATCTCTGTCTACACAGGAGAAATACTGTAGGTACTTGAAGATATTATCTAGATAATTACCACTCAAAATTTATATCTACCTGAAATTATCTTACACTTAATGGTACCATATTTTGTTGCTTCTGTGACTGAACAAAAATGCTCCAATTCTCTGCATAAATTTGCCAAAATATCAAAAGTAGAATCAAGAAGCTGAACTTCAAAATGTCCTAGCCAGCTCATCTTAGTACTCTAAATGGAGTGTGGAAAAAAATGCTGATTTCTTGATCTTTTTGACCATAGCACTGACCTTCCACCTTGACTTTGGTATCACCATAAATTATGTGAGCCTTTAAGTAACAAAATGATAGTACACTGACACTCCATGTAAGGGTAGAAGAGGTCACTTATTACAATTTTTTGAAATAAAAACTAAGCCATAGCGTTTTGTAATTTTTAGCAATTTTCTCCCATAGGTTTGAAAAAGTGAGAATACCTTATCCCTTAAACATAAACCAAAACATTGAGTGGAAATCTGACTATTCTTTCATAAGCCTGTCCTAGGAGCCACTTAAAGTTATATTTCTGGGGCCTCCTATGAGGCTCAGTAGGTTAAGTGGCTGTCTCTTGATTTTGGCTCAGGTCAAGATCTCAGGGTCCTGAGATCAAGCCCCATGTTGGGCTCTAGGCTCAGTGGAGAGTCTGCTTCTCTCTGTCTCTCCCTCTCCTCTGTCCCTCCTCCTGCTCATGCTTTCTCTGTCTCTGTCTCTCTCTGTGGGAGGCCACGGTAAGGCTTGAGACGAGAACCAAACCAGGCCCTGACTTGTGCCTCCTTTAAAGGCGGAATAGCCGAACAAAAGGCTTGGGTCGATAAAGTCGAGTAGCCCTGAGAAAGGTCTGTGCTATGTGTTGTGCGCTCGCCTACGTGACTTCCCACACATTTGCTAATCAGATAGAGAGGATTTGGTCGGGGTCAGAAATTCTTGGCTGGTCCTTGCTGTCCTTGCACAGGCTATAGACTACACCACTGTAAGACTGTGCTGTGCTTGCATAAACTATGTCTTGAGTGGCCTTGAAGTCAGTACATCTGGCACTACAGGGTCTGCTACTGGTGCTTGGGAAATAGATAATGGGAAAGCTTGAAGGATTTTTTTGTGCATGTTGCAAACTCTTTAGTAATCAGCTAAAAATAGATACTTTCCTATGATTGTTTCTGTTAGCTATATAATGCCTTGCTGCCTTGAATAAAATTGGCACTATTGGACATCCTCCTTGGTGCTCCTCCTGCCCCCATCTCTTTGTCTCTTAATTTCTTTTCAGCATCCTCTTACCCTCTCAACTCTGGTCGATCTGTCGTGCCGGCCGCAACATCTCTCTCTCTCCCCAACATAAATTTAAAAAATAAATAAAATAAGGTTATATTTCTGTTATGAATGTAACTCATAACTTCCATTTGAGGCAGAACTTTCATTTCACTGAAGTTAGAAGACAATACCCAGAAGCCTCAATGAGTAGCAAGTTGTGAAAATGTATGGTAACACCTGATTTTGGATTTCGTATCTTCATCTAAAAAGACCTATGATAGCAGGAAAAGCCCTTCCCTAAAGTTGAAGCTTTTGGGTCTAAATCCCAAGGTGATCAATTTATAACTGTGTGTAACATTTTGCAAACTTTTGAACCTTTGTGGACTTCAGTTTTCTTTATTCATTTCAATCAATATTTCCTTTGCAAATATCAATCACTAATTTTAAAAAAGTTATAATTATCTAAACACCTATTATTCAAAATCACTATGCTAAGCAGCTATATTTCAAAGAGAAACACTGCCTCTACTTCCAAGAGGCACACAGTCTATTGAGACAAATATACAATTAAAACGTTGTGTCAAAATAGATTTACACATAGAGTATAGTATGGGAATGCAGTAGAGAAACACCCTACCCAGACTGGTGAAGGGGATGATGACAGCTTCTGACAGGTTATTTGAGTTAAATAAGATGGCATATATAAAATGACAGAGTAGTCATTCCTCCTATAACCCATCACTACAAGAAATTTAGGCTCTTTTAAAAAAATTGGTAAGAAATGATGAATGAGAAATAAAGAA
The DNA here is from genome assembly GCF_010015895.1 of Lontra canadensis. Classification (NCBI taxonomy): domain Eukaryota; kingdom Metazoa; phylum Chordata; class Mammalia; order Carnivora; family Mustelidae; genus Lontra; species Lontra canadensis. Next base: position 14,149,504 of record NW_022631022.1, read on the forward strand.
GACAATGGTGGGCAAAAGAAAAGTTGCCTCTTCTTCTGCCTCTTCTATTTGAAGCTCAGAGTCGTGTGTGCCTTCCTGGCTGTTGTGTGTCTATTTGGGTCACAGCACGTGTCTCTTCATACCCAACTACATATGGCAGCTGTGGGTTAGTTAACAAGAGCTCTGGATTCTGCTCTGACACTGCTTCCAGGGGAGAGAAGAGCAAAGAGAGATTTGTGATGGGGAAATCTATCATTCCTTGATGGCTTCAAGGCAATTTGGCAGGAAAGCAGAAAACCTTAAGTTCATCCCATATCCCTTTTATTCTTATGATTCCACAAGCAAACTCAGTATCTAAAGCATTAGCAAGTGCAATCACAAATGCTTCGGGACATATAGGTTATATCTATGTGTCTGTCCTGATTCTGAGTCCTTGCCTCCAGTTCCCACCACAGAGCAACTGCTCCCAATTTGTAATGCATCCATTTTTAGAGCAAACTTTTTAAGCTTTAGCTAAGTTCAAAAAGGACAATCTTTATTTTGCTTTTTCTGTGATATTCCTGGGTGATGCCATAATACTGCTATTCCAGAAATTTGCCAGGGTCTAAATATTCCTCAGGGTTGAGCTGGACAGAAGCTGGAGATTCATTGCTAATGTGCCTTGACTTCTGGGGTCCTCCTAAGGGAAGCCCTTGGAGCACACACAGCCTAGCTCCTGACTACCCGTCATGCTCTTAGAAGGAAAGCCATCAATTTCTCATTTCCCTCAGGATTCAAGAGTGACTGCTTTGCATCAAATTAATAGAGGCTTTCCACATAGAAATAAAATGTAATCTCTGATCATTTAACCATGTGAACCTGAGGAAAAGAAGAATTCTCAAAATGCATTTCAAAATTCTCTCATCACATCAAAGGCTGAAGCACAATATAAAACGAAGCCTAAATTACCCCTTGAGAGAAGCTGTTGTGAGGTGTTAATTCAGTAACAATTTGCTCTATTCATGTCTATTTTACTTAATGTTTTAAACATAGAAGTAACATATTTCACATTTTGCACTTCACATAAATACAAGGCACTTCTGCTGATTTTCACTTTGCTATGTTCTTCGCCAAACCTCTTAAAACAAAAACAAAGCCAGACATTCTAAGAGATTGTAAAAATTTCACAAATTTTATTATATATGCTCTGAATATTAAGAACATCATTGGTCCCTGTGCTTTAATGGCTTCTCTGTAAATGTGGAGTAAGAATAGGCTTTGAATCTCTTATTTCATCACATTTTTTAAGGGTATCAGTTTGCCTAGGTCATCTTTTATTCCTAGCTCCTAACCAACTGCCTTGTACAGTGGATTCCCAATTTGGTTACACATTAGAATTATCTGAGAAGCTTTTAACAATCCTGATGCCCAGGGTACAGCCCACCAATTAAATCAGAATGTCTAGCTTGGCAGCCAGGCAGAAATCAGTATTTTTTGAAAGATCCCAAGATGTTAAATAGGCATCAACATTGAGAACCACTAGCCTACCACAAGCTTAGCACACCGTTGGTATTCAACAAGTGTTTGATAATAACTGATGCTATAAATAAATTGATGAGTGGGAAGATGGATTGATGTGGGAAGAGAAAACTAATGGAAGAATGACTTAGCTGGAAGTACTGACTTCTAGGGGTGCCTGGATGCCTCAGTGAGTTAAGCCTCTGCCTTCAGCTCAGGTCATGATCTTGGGGTCCTGGGATCAAGCCCCTCATTGGGCTCTCTGCTCTGCGGGGAACCTGCTTTCCCCTCTGTCTCTGCCTGCCTCTCTGTCTACTTGTGATCTCTTTCTCTATCAAATAAATAAATAAATAAAATCTTAAAAAGAAAAAAGAAGTACTGACTTCTAGCTTATTTATTTCTGTGCGACATTGGGCAAGTAAGTCATAAATTCATACGACTTATTTCCTTTTTCATAAAATCGAAATAATAATATGTTTTAACAAGTAACACCATCATCATCATCTTCACCACCATTAACTAATTTACTTCTTAACTATCTTATGAACCTCCTGCTTTGGTTCAAATCTGCACAACTTTAGGGCAATAACCATGCTTTTGCAGGCCACGTGTCCACGGTCTTCAGAATCCCTACTCTCTAGAAAAGATTATTCTTCTCTTCTCAGGACAATGACTACTCAAAGAATGGTTTACTCTTATCATTTGCCTTCAGAACATTACCTTAGCCTAATAGTATAAGCCTCAACATTGCCCAAGCTCCTAAATGGTCCTACAGCAGATATGAGACCTAAAGAGGTATATCATCCTGTGTGACCTCTATCCTTTATTCTCTGCAGCCAAAGTTTTCCATTTGTTGACGCTTGAGGGATAAATACACCTTGAACAAAGACAAAATCTCATGTCCAGCTGCTCTACAGCTCTTCTGGGACAGAGCCAAAGGGATCACTTGAACTTGCAACAAGATGGATTTAACATAAGGAAAAAAGTCCCAGGAGTGAAGGTTATTTGCACTTAAAGAAATAAAAATAAGGGATGTAGCACCCTTTTCTGCATTACATTTTAAGTAATTTTCCCTAGCATTTGGTAGGAAAAGTAAGCCTTGAACGATAGTGGTTAAGAACATTTGTTTTGGGGGCACCTGGGTGACTCAGTGGGTTAAAGCCTCTGCCTTCAGCTCAGGTCATGATCTCGGGGTCCTGGGATCAAACTCTACATTGGGCTCTCTTCTCAGAGGGGAGCCTGCTTCCCCCTCTCTCTCTGCCTGCCTCTCTGCCTACTTGTGATCTCTGTCAAATAAATAAATAAAATCTTTAAAAAACAAAAAAAGAACATTGATTTTGGCATCAGACAGAACTGAATTTTCATCTTGAGTTTATTACTTGCTATTTTAAGCAAATTGCTTAATCTCTCAAAGCCAATTACCAGTTCCTGATCTGTCAGATTAGGAGACCAATACAGACTTTTAAAAAGATGTTGTGAGGAAAAAAGTGATCACATAATTTATCGCTCAAACCAGGATAATTTTAAAAGTGAAAAGGGGTCACTGCAATAATTAATAGGTTTTAACAAATCTGTAATAAATTTAAATAAGGTCTGTCCCTGTCAAACCTGGATATATGGTCAGCCCAATTAATGGGCATCACAAAAATGGCTTGATTATTCACATTATTGTGTTAAATACCATAGAAAGCTTTTATAAATAAGACACATGTGAAATCAAGGTAAAACATTGACTTGAGTCAAGTTGGAATACAGTCCACCCAATTCAGCTTGTATGTTGACTCTGTGGCAGGGCATTTCTTGTTCCAAGTTATCCATTAATGTCAGTTTATTGAGTTACATTGAGTTGAACTGGGATTAAGAGAAAATAATAAATCTTCACGTTGCTACAGACATATCTAAACCATTATTATATAGAGTTTCATAAAAGAAACTTTAGAAATTATCCAATCCACTGCCCATATTTTACAGTTGAGGAAAGAGATTCAGAGCAAAAGCTTCCTATATCCCTCTCACAATGAGTATTAGAAAATGGACTAAATCCCAGGGGTCTTTCCATCAGATTATTATACTTCTCTTTGCAATATATTAAAAATGTTGTTACATAAAGATCTAAAACTTGTGGGAATATGTTTATGAAGGGAATATTTTTGCCTTTGCTGTTTTTCTAAAAGCCCCTTCAAACATAAACATGCCTCACCAAGCATGAAAAGTGTTGTAGCCTAATGCTAACCCTGAGCTTGCTCTCTCACCTAAGAGAAAAATACATAATCACTAGCTGCTATTCGGTTGCTGTGTTGGGTCCCAAGTACAGAATGAGATGTGACCCTCTCCAAACAGTTTCCTATCTTACAGAAGCATGTGGACCAATATGTCCAAATGTCCAAAAAAAGGTAAAGGAAAAAAAGTAAAATGGAAAAATCACAACTTATTTAATAAAATGAAATTAAAAAAAAAACAAAGATATTATCTAGAGAAATTACTTGACCTCTCAAAGTGTCAATTTCCTGGCTATAACATGGAAATAAAATTGTCTACTTTACATGGCTATTGTGAAAAACAAATTCATAAATATAAGGTATGTGCACATGGTGTTCTCTCAACACCTGATCATCAGACCTTCTTTATATTTTAAGTTTAGAAGCTGCCATGGAGATGATTTTCAGTTGCCTAACTGGGATTAATATGATTTTTCCACCCAATAGGTACTAATATAATATACTGACATAAGAGTGCCACAGATACTTCTTTTTTTTGAAAAATTTCTGTGTATTAACATTTATCTTTTTCCTGCATGTGTTTCTGACATTGAGGACAGCAGCTCCAAAAATATGAAAAAGAACAAAAACAGATAGTAGAGATTATTAAGATGAAACATAATCTTAGTTAAACCCAAATTTATTATAAGATACCTTCTTCACTCAAAAAGAGTAAGTACTTGAATATCAGCTCAACAATCAACATTTTATTGTCTTTATTAAATGATTCTCAGACTTCAGCATGCCTAAGAATCTTCTAAGAACTATATTTAAAATGCGAATTCCCAAACCCTCCTAATAAAATTTGATTAAGTAAGTCTGGAGTAGAGCTCTAGGAATCTGCATCTTTTCATGCCGCTCAAATGATCCTGGGGACGATGCTTTGAGGAAAGCATCTCTTTGACATTCCAGGTGATCCGTTTAGGACTCGTGGAGTGCTCACAAACTTCCAATCCTGGGATACGTAACCAGAAGATGTATTACAGTACTGTACAATAATACAGTACTGCACAGTATTGTACTGTAATAAATACTAATGAAGGTCTATACAGAGTACTATGGGGAAAGAGAAATAAAAACCACTGTGTACTCCAGATCATAACTAGACACACATTTGAGAAATTATTCTCCACAAATTACTTTAAATGATCTGCAACTTTCTTTCTTATTTCTCTCTTAAAACAATAGACAAATACAACATTAAAAAAAAGCATGAATTTCCTGGTACCTCAATGAATAATTCCTATCAAATGCATTTAAAAAAAAAAAAAAACATAAGCCAATCTCCCTTCCAATAAGTAGGAAGTGGCCTAGGATTTAGGACATTAACTATGTATCTGCTAATAGCAGTGGTACTTTACCTAAATAAGGTAAGTATCTCACTTTTTGTCAGCCTAAAGCCATCTCCAAATGCCACCAAGAGTAAGCAATCTAAAATATCCTTAACTCCTTAAAAGGTGCCAAGCCTCCCTACTGCAGACAGAGATAAAACATTTATTACATTTTAATTGCCTATCAATTTCTCTGCACCCCTCAACCATAAATCCCTTGAGGAAAGGCACTGTGTCTTGTCCAATGCCATCACCCTAATGCTTAAAATAGTGCCTAGTATGATAAATACTTGTGAATGGATTAACGGGAAATACCTTTAGCAGTTTATGACACAGAAAGAATAAATCCCAAGCTCTTTAAGCATAATATCTAAGGCTCTGACTATATCTAGTCTTATCTCTTACTATATCCCTGCCATTTACTTCATCCTAAGCTCCCTCTATATCATACTCTGAATCCATAATGTGGCCTCACTCCCCCCCATTTCCCCTACTTGAAAGTCTTTTTTTTTCACCTGGCTAATTCCTACACATCCTTCTAGAGTTTTCTCCAGTTTTCCTCCTTTATTTTTAATTTAAGATCTCAAAAAGTATAAGGACGCTGGTCCTAGGCTACTAGAATGTAATAAATACATTTCTGTTGGTCTTTGGCACTTATGAAAGCTCTTTCCTGTGGTAAAGATTTCTCAATAGAGTATTTTCTTCTGAAAGTGGTATCTTTTTTTTTCTTTTCTTTATCCTTTTTTATCCATGAGAACCACCTTCAAAACATAATATTTAGTAAACTGGAACTTTAAAAATTAAAAATAAAAAAGATTAAACAAAAATTAAGTTAGAAACTCTAAGTAGTTCTTATCTGGACAGTTTTTAAGATGGAGAATGTTTTAAATCAAGATCTTGATTTTGAGCTATAACTTTAGCCTACTCTTTTTTTCTTTTAAAGATTTTATCCATTTATTTGACAGAGAGAGAGAGATCACAAGTAGAAGGAGAGGCAGGCAGAGAGAGGGGAGGAAGCAGGCTCCCCTCTGAGCAGAGAGCCCAATGCAGGGCTCAATCCCAGGACCCTGAGATCATGACCTGAGCTGAAGGCAGAGGCTTAACCCACTAAGCCACCCAGGCACCCCTAGCCTACTCTTTTTGTTCTTTCAATTCTTAATCATTTACCTTTAGAATGTATTCACCTAGTTTCACTACTGAATTACACAGCAAATCAATACTGCTGACAAAGTTAAACTTTTTATTCAGAATATGGTCACTTTCTAAAACTTATGTAAAAATATATTTCTAAAAAAGTCATTTTGACACCATCGGTGAATTTTCATTCTAGATGGGTTTTTTTTTTTTTTTTGCCCATTTGTTTCTCTGCAGGGAAACTGAAGGGTCACCTTCCAACCTTGCCAGTCCTTTACCATCATCATGGAAGGCCTCCCAGACGATAGTAGCAACCACCTCAGGTACTCAGTCTTCTGCAGGAGACATTCAACAAGGGCCTCTGGTGCGTTCAGAACATTGTATTATGGGCTGTAGTGACAAGATTGAGAAGACACAGATGTCCCTTTCAGGAAATAAAGAGAGCTACAAAGAGATTAAGACATGTGAGTAAATATCTCTAAAAAAGAGGCAGAAATTGATCAGTGTCAATATAAAGGACTGTAGAATTTAAAGAAAGGGACAGACTGCTTCTATTGGAAAGAGGATTCAGAAAATGTTGTGAAGGACTTAGACTTTAGGCTATGCCTTGGAGGACAGGAATTGGGTATGGACAGAAGAGGCAAGAAGGAGTATTCTAGACTTCCAGGGAAGATGGCAGAATTGGAGGATCCTAAACTCACTTTGTCCTTTGGACACAACTAGATAACACCCATATCAATGTAAATAACCCAGAAAATGACATAAACACTGGGAGAAGAGACTCTCCACAGCTAAATGTAGAGAAGAGACCACATCAAAGAGAGTAGGAGAGACAAAGATGCAGTCCAGAGCCAAAGAGACCCAAGAGACTATCCATGAGAGGAAAGGACCCAGGAGTGCAGAGAGAGGAGAGCAGCAAAACCTACCAGGCACCTCATGCACAGAGAACCCGCATGAGGAGGATGAATCCATATAACTCTGGCTTTGAAAACCAAAGTGTCCTAAAATTCACTGAGACGTGACACATGGAACTTTAAAAATCAGTGGACTCAGCTCTGGGAGAAATGGGAGAGTGGAGTCCCAGTGCTTAAAGAGGACAGCACAATAAATAGTCCTATTGAGAAACAACATAGAAGCATCAGTTTGAAAAATGTCTAGGATATATGGGAAGGAGATTTATTTAGTAATCTCAGAGTGCATGCTGGAGGAGCAAGATTCTTCAGGAGACTCCTCTAAAAACAAAAGCGCTGGCTGGCACCATTTCCCTCCTATGTTCCCCAGCACAGAGACACAGATTTGAGTGGGAACCAGCTCAACACCAACACTCTCCACTAGCTTGCTAACAGTGTGCCCCACCCCATACAGTTCTGCAAATCCAACCCCTCCAACTCTGCCAGTCCTCTGCAGGAGTTTTCTCAGATGGCTACAGATCCCCTCTCAAAGTAGAATAGCAGGGTTTTTATTGGCATTGTGCATCCATTCCTGGGGTCTCCTGCAGCCAATTCTCTAATATGCTCTTGGTCAGAGCCCATTCAAAGCAGTGCTACAAGACAGTCAGTGTGCAAGCAGCCCCTGCAGGGACTAGCACCACTCCAAAGTGACTCCTGCCCTGGGGAGAGGGGAAGATAACCACACACACCAACACAACTGCAGCTCTAGCACTGAACTAGGGGCTGACATCTGGTCTGACTGTAGGCCCCATCCACCGACAAAAGTGTCTCAGGGGACAACTAAGGGAAAGCACCCTGTAATTCAGAACTACTACATCTCTGACAAATGCCTGGTCTGACTTAATTCAAGCCCAAGGAGGCCCCAGACTGGCCCACTGGCAACACAGGGACCAAATCCTGCTCACAACTGGCAAAGAGAGCCATTGCATATGACCGAAGGCAAAAATGGCTCAGCCATAACAGCAGGGCACACACAACACACAAAGAAGACACTTCTGAATCACTAAGGCCTGGTGAAATGGTACACTGCAATGCAGAGCCCTACAGAATCTTTTCTCCATAAGGCACTACTTTCAGGAACAGGAGACATAGCTGACTTTCTTAACACATAGAAACATAGAATTAGATTAAATGAGAAGACAGAAGAATATGTCCCAAATGAAAGAACAGGAAAATCATAGTAAGGGAGCTAAACAAAATGTAGAGAAGTAATATGCCTGATAGAGATCTTAAAGTAATAGACATAAAGATACTCACTGGGTAGTGAGAAGAGAGTGGCAGAACTCAATGAGATTTTCAACAAAAATAAAACACAAAAAAGAACCAGAGATTAAAAACAACAACAATAACTCAGAACTGAAATTAAACATATACTAAATGAAATAAATAATAAGCTAGAGGAAACAAAAGAACAGATCACTGACCCAGAAAACAGGGTAATGAAAAGCAAACAAGCAAAAGGGAGAGAGAAAAAAATAGTAATAAAAATGAAAATAGACATAGGGCACTCTGTGACATCACTGAGTATAATAAAATTTGCATTAAAAAAGGAGAAGAGAAAAAGGGGGGGGCCTAAAATTTATTTGAAGAAATAATAACTGAAAAAAAAATAATAACTGAAAAATATTCAAATCTGGAGAAGGAAACAGAAATCCAGATCCAGGAGGCACAGACAGCCCCAACAAAATCAACACAAGGAACTCCACACAAAGACATATAGTAATTAAAATGGCAAAAAAAAAAAAAAAAAAAAAAAAAGAATTGATAAAGATAGAGTTTAAAAGCAGCAAAAGAAAAGAAAATGTTACACATACAAGGGAAACACCATAAGGCTATCAGCTGACTTTTCAGAAGAAATTTTGCATGCCAGAAGAGAATGATGAACATAGATGCAAAAATCCTCAACAAAATATTTGCAAACTGAATCCAATAATACATTTTAAAAAATTACTACAATCAAATGGGATTTATTTCTGGGATGCAATGTGGTTCAAAATTTGCAATTCAATCAGTGTGATACATCACATCAATAAGCATAAAAAACATATGATCATTTCAACAGGTACAGAAAAAGCATTTGATAAAGTAAAACATCTTTCACAATAAAAACCATCAACAAAGTAGGTTAAAGGGAACATAACTCAACAAAGCTCATATATGAAAACACACAGCTAACATCATCCTCAATAGAACTGTTCCCCTAAGATTAGGAATAAGACAACAATGTCCATGCTCACCATTTTTATTCAACAAAATTTGAAAAGTCCTAGCCATTGCAATACAGATAATAAAAAGAAATAAAAGGCATCCAAATTATTAAGGAAGAAGTAAAACTTTCACTTTTTGGAGATGACAGTACACTAAAACTTCACCAAAAAAACTACTAGAACAGGACATCTGGGTGGCTCAATCAGTTAAGTGTCTGCCTCTGGCTCAGGTCATGATCCCAGGGCCCTAGCATCGAGTCCCATGTGAGTCTTCTCCCCCTCTCTCCCTCTGCCTCTACCCCTGTTTGTGCATGATCTCTCTCTAAGATAAATAAATAAAATCTTCAAAATAATAAAATAAATTTTAAAAGTAACTTTAAAAAATCTACTAGAACAGATAAATGAATTCGGTAAGGTTGTAGGATACAAAATCAATATAGAGAAATCTGTTGCATTTTTATATACTAATAATGAAGTACCAGAAATAAAAATTAAGAAACAGTCCCATTTACAATTGTACCAAAAATAATACAATACCTAGGAATAAACTTAACTAAGGAGGTGAAAGACCTATACCCTGAAAACTATAAAACACTGATGAAAGAAATTGAAGACAACACAAACAAATGGAAAGATATTTCATGCTCAAGGAGTGAAAGAACAAATATTTCTAAAATTCTCATGCTACCCAAAGCAATATACAGATTTTAATGCAATCCCTATCAAAATACCAATGTGTTTTTCACAGAACTAGAACAAACTATCCTAAAATTTGTATGGAACCACTAGAGACTCCAAATAGCCAAAGAATTCTTGAAAAAGAAGAACAAAACTGGAGGCATTCTACCCACTCATATGTGGAATTTAAGAAACAAAACAAAGGAACATTGGGGAAGAGAGGAAAAAATAAAACAAGACAAAGTCAGAGAGGGAGACAAACCATCAGAGACTCTTAATCATAGGAAACAAACTGAGGGTTGCTGGAGGGGAGGCCAGTGGGGGGGCAGGAGAATGGGGTAACTGGTTGATGGACATTAAGGAAGGCATGTGATGAAATGAGCACTGGGTCTTATATAAGACTAAGAAATCACTGACCTCTACCTCTGAAACCAATAATACATTATATGTTAATTAATTGAATGTAAATAAAAATAAATTTAAAAAAAACTGGAAGCATCACAGTCCCAGATATCAAGATATACTACAAAAGCATAGTAATCAAATCAGTATGGTCTGACACAAAAATAGACACACAGATCAATAGAACAGAATGAAAGCCCAGAAATAAACCCATAATTATATGGTCAATTAATCTTCAACAAAGGAGACAAGAATATGCAATGGGAAAAAGACCATTTCTTCAACAAATGGTGTTAGGAAAGCTGGAAAGCTACCTGCAAAATGAATGAAACCATACCACTTTTTTTTTTTTTTTTTTTTTACCATACCACTTTCTTATACCATACACAAAAATAAACTCAACATGGATTAAAGACCTAAATGTGGGACCTAAAACCATAAACACCCCATAAGAAAACATAGGCAATAATAATTTCTCTGACATCAGTTATAGCAACATTTTTCTAGATATGTCTCCTGAGGCAATGGAAATAAAGGCAAATAATTTATTGAGACTACATCAAAATAAAAAGCATCTGCATAGTTAGGGAAACAATCTTCAAACCTAAAAGACAATCTGCTGCATAGATTTTTGAAAATGATATACCCAATAAAGGGTATATCACACTTGTCAGAATGGCTAAAATAAAAAATACAAGAATCAAGTGTTGGTAAGGACAAAGATAAAAATGAACCCCTATGCACTGTTGGTGAGCCATTGTAGAAAACAATATGGAGTTTCCTCAAAAAATCAAAAATAGAATTACCATATGATCCAGTAATTCCACCATGGGATATTTACCCAAAGAATAGGAAAACACTAATTTGAAAAGATACATTCACCCTTATGCTCACTCCAGCATTTGTATACAATAGTCAAATTATGGAAACAACCCAAATGTCATTGATAGTTAAATGGATAAAGAAGGTGTAGTATACATATCTATAACAGAATATTATTCAGTCATAAAAAAGAATGAAATCTTTTTATTTGCAACAACATGGATGGATCTAGAGGGTACAACGTGAACTGAAATAAGCCAGCCAGAGAAAGACAAATACCATGTGATTTCATTCTAATGTGGAATTAAGAAACAAAACAAATGAACAAAGAGAATATGAGACAAACCAAAACCAAAACAAAAACAAAAACCAAAACAAAACACTCAACGATAGGGAATAAGTTGATGGTTACCAGGGGGGAGGTGAAGATAGAGGGTGAAGACATGGTGAAGTAGGTAAAGGGTATTAAGAATACACTCTTCATGATGAGCGCTGAATAATGTATAAAATTGTTGATCACTAAAATTATATACCTGAAAATAATATAACATGTATGGTAACTCTACAGGAATTAAAATGAAATTTAAAAAAATAAAATAAAACTCAAGAAAGGATATTCTAATAACTATGGACTGTTCTTGAGCTGAGGATTTATAAATCAGTTCTCTATTTCATTTGTCAATTTATTCATTTGACAAATATTAACTAAATGTTTTCTATGGCACATCCTATGCTCTACTTTAAATAAAAAGTGGTGAAAAAAAAAAAAGATTCAACTCTACCTTAATGGAACTAAGAGTTTAAAATCCTCGATCTACCTCATTACTATCTTTTTTTTTTTTTTTTTTTTGCAAGTGTAAGGTAGTGTACAATCCCAGAACTCATCAGAGCATAAATTAAAGTTTCCACAGCAGGGCATACAGATTGTTGTTGACTGACTGCACATAAGTTATCACTGGAGGGTTGGGGCTAATTTTTCTATTTACATTTGCAAATATAGGGAATAAGAGAGAAGACTGCTCTTCCATTTATTTGCCCACAATCCAAATATACCAAGTTAGAACTTTTATTACAAACTGCTAAGCTCTGAGCTCACGACTTTTTAAAAATTGAGCAAAACAGTGGTGCCTGGGTGGCTCAGTCATTAGGCTTCTGCCTTAGTCTCAGGTCATGATCCCAGGGTCCTTCAATCCAGCTCTGCATCCAGCTCCCTGCTTGGTGGGAGGTCTGCTTCTCCCTCTCTCACTCCCCCTGCTTGTGTTCCCTCTCTTACTATGCCTCCTTTTATCAAATAAATAAATAAAATCTTTTTAAAAATGAGCCAAATAAATTATTATTAAAATAATAATTTATTTTTAATTTTCATTTTTGAACTTTAAGAAACAACAATAATTAGGAAGCCTGGAGCCATCTTAGGATAAGCCATTTCATACTTATTTTATTTAATACAAATAAATACAAATAGCTATTTGTATTATTTGTATAATATTAAATGTAAATCATCTAAACATGTCAATTAGAAGACAGATATTGACAGAATGTCGTAAAGCATGATCCTATTACATGCTGTCTATAAGAAATTCGCTTCAAATACAATAATATAGGCAATGATGAAAAAAGGGATAAACAAAGATAATGCATAAAGATTAACTAAAATAAAGTAGGAATGGCTATATTAATATCAGATAAGACTATTGACTTTAGAGCAATGAAAATTATCAGACACAAAAAGGGACATTACATAAAGGTAAAAGGGTCAATTTACCAGGGGAAGATATACCAATACTAATTGTGCTTATACCAACTACAGATCTGCATAATATGTCACACAATTCATAAAATTGAAAGCGGAAGTAGACAATTTTGTACTTATAGTTGCAAACTTTCATCAACCCTCTATCAACAATGGATAGAGCAACTAGGTAAAATATTAGCAAAGATACAGAAGAATTCAATAATAGTATCAATCAACAGAACTTAGTTGACATTTATAGAACAATCCTCCCAATAGCAGTAGAAAACACATTTTCTTTCAAGCATCCACAGAAGGTATACCAAAATTGGCTATATTATGGGCTGTAGAGTAAACCTCAACAAATTTAAAAGACTTGAAATCATTTCTATGTATTTTCTAAACACAATGAATCAAAGGTAGAAATCAATAACAGAAAGATAACAGGAAAATTTCCAAACACTTGGAGACTAAACCACATGCTTCTAAATAGTTAGTGGGTCAAAGAAGAAATCTCAAAAGAAATTTAAAAAGTATATTGAACTGAGTAAAAACACTATAGTAGTGTTGAGAAAGGAATTTAAAGCACTAAATACATACAATCAAAAAGAAGGCTCAAATCAATAATTTAAGCTCTCACTTCATGAACCAAGAATAAGAAGAACAAAATAAACCCAAAGCCAGAAGAAAGATGGAAATAGTAGAGAGAAGAGTAGAATCAAAAAAATTGAAAAGAGGAATAGAACAAAATCAGTGAAATGAGTGTTTGTTCTTTAAAAATAGCAGTAAAACTGACAAACCTCAAGAAAGACTGACAAACTAAAAAAGAGAAGACACAAATTACCAACCTTAGGAACAAAACAGGGGATATCAGCCTAGACTCTATAGACATCAAAAAAGGAATTAAGAGTATACTATGGACAACTTTTTACCATAAATTTGACAACATTTGAAAAGATTTTTTTTAATTTTATTTTTATTTATCTGAGAGAGAGAGAGAGAGAGAGAGCACAAGAGAGGAGAAGGAGGAGCAGGCCCCCCGCTGAGAAGGGAGCCCTCCATGTAGGGCTTGATCCCAGGACCCTGATATCATGACCCAAGGTGAAGGTAGATCCTTAACCAACTGAGCCACCCAGGCGCCCCTGAATTTGACAACTTTAATGAACTATCCCAATTCCTGGAAAAACACTCCAGACCCACCTATATGGTTTCACTGGAGAATGTTACACCTGGGTGGCTCAGTCGGTTAGGTGTCTGCTTTCAGTTCAGTTCATGATTCCAGGTTCCTGGGATAGAATCCTGCATCGGGCTCCCTGCTGAGAGAGGAGCCTGCTGCTCCATCTGCCTGCTGCTCCTGATGCTTGTGTATGCTTTCTCTGACAAATAAATAAATAAAATCTTAAAAAAAAAAAAAAGAATTTTACCAAATCTTAAAGAAACCATTGTTGTTTTAATTCCCTGTTTGGGGTGGCTTGTTCCATAGTATGAGATAACTAAAACCAGTGACATTACAGTCCTCCCCTTCAGTCACCATTAGCATCTCAATTTTTGTTTCTTATTGATACTGTTCTCATAGAAATTCTACTCTGTTTCCTTTAATGACAGTGTTGAAACTATTTTCTAGAATAAAGAGCCATACTTGGAAAATACTGGTTTCTTTAACTTTCCAGTGGGTACAGTGCCAGATAACAGGACTTTTATTATAATGCAGACAGTTTGTCCCAGAAGTGTTTATAATCAAATTCACTCAACTTGAAATATTCAAATGCTCAGAAGTTTTACTCTTAAAATTCTGCTTATGTTTAAGTAGTCAGCCCAAGAGAAAGCCCGGATTTAATGTAGCCTGTGCCCAGTACATGCACCTAAAAAAAAATCCTTTAGGTCTCAGCTGATCCTTTATATAGTTAACTACATATCTAAATATCACATTTTTTTCTAATCACTGTAAATTTCAGTATCAAGTGCTTTAGAACTATTTAGGGTAGATACATTAATTAAGTCTCTGGCAACATCATTTTTACTTAATGGCATTTCAAAATAACATGGCACAATGAGGTAAATTCTCTATAAAACATCTTAGTGAACACTAAGAATGATCCTTTTCTTCAATGACTCCTGCCATGATGTAATCTTCATCCCTTTCTTTTGGTTGAAGGTCAGTAAAAAGTCTTCCCAAAGAGAAAATAAAAGGCATGGCCCGTTCCTGAAATTGGTTCTTCCACTGTCATGAATTATCTTTTGTACATTAAGATTACTTATACATTGGGTAAAATAGTAAATTAGACCTCCCAGTACTCTGTGAAAGCAGCAGTGCCTCCGGGAGTGTTTCCAAGGCAGCCTCTGGAAAGCTAGTCTCCATAAACCACCCTACATTACAAATCCCAACTGCAAAAGCCTACAGTGACACTTTCTCCCAACAAACCTAAAAGCAGATATAATCAAGTATCTTCCCAAGGGAATCTAAACAGAGTCCTTTTGAATAATCAGATATTCTATCTCTGTGCTGAAATGCTCAGCAAGTAGACATGTTTCATTCCTACTTTTTTTTTTTATAAATTATTTCTGTAGTTGTTAAACTCTATTTGAGCAGTTATAAATGCCTATTTCAACTAATAGCTGTCAGAATGTACTAATATGATTTGGCTCATTCAATCATTTTTTTTTGAATTTTTTAAAAGATTTTATTTATTTATTTGACAGAATGAGAGAGATCACAGTAAGATTTTATTTATTTATTTGACAGAATGAGAGAGATCACAAGAAGGCAGAGAGACATGCAGAGAGAGCGGGGAAGCAGGCTCCCTGCTGAGCAGAGAGCCCAATGTGGGGCTCTGTCCCAGGACCCTGAGATCATGACCCAGGCTGAAGGCAGAGGCTTAACCCACTGAGCCACCCAGGCATCCCTCATTCAATCATTCTTGAAGAGCTCATGATGGCTGGCTCTACCTAGACTTCTGTTCCAAATGCTTTGCTCTTCTCACTTCATGCCAAAAAGGGCAAACTTAAATACCAACATTTCCAAGCCTTATCAAATCAAGAAGGATCTGTTTATAATTTCCCTGGGAAATCATATGTATACTTACAGTTTCCAATGATGACTTCTAAATCTAAATTTCAGACTTAACTTTCACTTGAATTCTAGCTCTGTTTAACCATCTGCTTTCTATACATGACCACCTGCATATTCCACAGCTGATGAAAAATGCATATGAAAATGCATTCTTAATCTAGTACTTCCTGTCTTTTAAACTTAATTACTACCTACCCCCAAGCCTGAGATCCTTAACTTCTTTATACTTCACAGTCGGCCCAGAATAATTACCACCAAGACTACTTTCAAACACACCCTTTGAACCCGTCCATTTCCTCCCTCTTACTTCACTAATACCCCATTTCTTGCCTGGACTTTGCACCCATACCCAACTGGTCTCAATACCTATAGCCCTAGCTCCTCTCCAATCCATTCCCTGCCCAGTAGCCAGAATGATCTTTCTAAAACATGTAACTAATCCTGAGGGGTAGCAGAGTGGAGTGGTCAAAAATGTGGACCCAAGAAGCTGGGTGGACTTGCTTCCATCATGTACTAGCTGTGTCATCTTGGGAATGTTACTTAACCTGATTATACTTCTCTTTCCCTGGAAGTTAAATGGAAGTAAAAACAACTACTTCACCTGATTGTTATAAAGATGAAATGAGTGTACATTTATAAAGCTTTTAGAACAGTCCAGTATAAGTATTCATTAAATAAATGGATGCCACTTATCCACTGAAAACCTACATTAAGAGCAGAATGTCAGGCAGAGCAAGTTATTGGCAGATCCCTGAACTTGCCCTGCTATTTTATTCCCCCATGCCCTTCATTCTGGAGTGCCCTCTTCTCCATGGCAGGAGAGTAAACTCCTAGCAATCCTAGCGGCATCAAAGGACTGGCTGTCTTTTTCCTTCAGAAGATCTTCCAAACTCAGTCAAGCCAAACCACTCACTTCAGTTAATACCATTCTGGGATCCAGTAGCTGTCTCTACTATTTCATTTACCACACTGCCTTGCAATTATATTTTTGACAAACATACTTCCCCTTCCAGTCATGTACTTTCAGGTCAAAGACTGTATCTTGTGTTCTTATGTCGGTAATGAATAACACAGTATCTATTAAAGAACAGAGGATAAAATGAATATTTGTATTTGTTTGCTTAGGCTCTCCCCCTCGTCTCCTAAGCATTGTTAAAAAGAAAATCACACTGCTGGGGTAACTGGACAGCTACATGCAAAAGAATTAAACTGGACCACTTTCCTACACCACACACAAAAATAAACTCAAAATGGATTTAAAACCAAAATGTGACACCTAAAACCATAAAACTCCTCAAAGAAAACAAAGGTAGTAATCTCTTGACATTGCCCTGAGCAATGTCTTAGGTATGCTTCCTTTGGCAAGGGAAACAAAGGCAAAAATAAACTATTACACAGTAAAGGAAACCATCATCAAAACAAAAAGACGACCTACTAAACAGTAGAAGATATTTGCAAGTGATGTATCTGAAAAAGGGATCATACATAAAATATATAAAGAACTTACATAACCTAACACCAGACAAAACAAAACAAAATAAAATAAAAACAATCTGATTAAAAATAGGCAAGGATCAGAATAGACATTTTTCCAAAGAAGACATATAGATGGCCAACAGACACAGGAAAAGAGGCTCAACATCACTAATCATCAGGGAAATGTAAATCAAAAGCACAATGAGATATCACCTTATACCTGTCAGAATGACTAAAATCAAAAAGACAAAAAATAACAAGTGTTGAGCATGTGGAGAAAAGGCAACTCTGGTTCACTGTTGGTAGGAATGTAAATTGGTGCAACCACTGTGGAAAACAGTATGGAAGTTACTTAAAAAGTTAAAAGCAGAAACACCATACAATCCAGTAATTATATTACTAGGTATTATCCAAATAAAATCAAAACCCTAATCCGAAAAGTTACATGCACCCCTATGTTTACTGCAGTATTATTTACAATAGCCAAGATATGGAAACAACCTATGTGACCACCAATAGATGAATGAATAAAGAAAATACAGTATGTATATATAATGGAACATTACTCAACCATAAAAAAGAATGAGATCTACCATTTGCAACAACATAGGTGGATCTGGAGGGTATTATTCAAAGTAAAATAAGTCAGAGAAAGATACCACGTGACTTCACTTATATATGGAATCTAAAAAAAAAAAACAAAAAAAAAAAACAAAAAACAAAGAAACAGACTCTTGAATACAAAGAACAAATTGATGGTTGCCAAAGGAGGGGGATGGCAGATGGGTGAAACAGATAAATGGTATTGAGAGATACAAAATTCCAGTCATGAAAGAAATGAGTCAGAGATGAAAAGTGCACCACAGGGAATATAATCAATAATATTCTAATAATCAATGGTGACAGAAGACTATACTTAATCATGGTCAGCACTGAGTAATGTATAGAATTGCAAATCATTATATTGTATAGTTGAAATTAATATAACACTGTATGGTAATTACAAGTCAACAAAAAATAAAAATGAAATACTAAAAAAATGTGTAAAAAAACAAAAGAATGTAGCATACCTGCTTTGTGCAAGGATCATAAAAATATGTACAGTCTAAGATAGAGGAAGACTAGATGACTCCTGCCCACAACGTGTTGATAATCTAGACATAGATTATGGAATAATCTATGTCTAGGGGGGAGCAGCAGCAGAAAACCACAGGCTGAAATGGAGCCACTGAGGCAGAGTTAGCAAACAGAGGCTTAATATGTAATCTAACTGGGGTTTCAATCTCCCCCAGAAATGTAGTTCTAATAGTGCCAGTGAAGTAATCTTCCACAGGGGCCCTCTCCATCCCCCAAAGAAAAATGAGATAATTTCACGATAAGATCCTTTCTCTTCCCCCCTAAGGGAAAGTAGCCTTTTCTTTTGCTAATAAAATTCTTGCCCCACCCTTCTTCCTATAAAAACCTCCCTTTTTGCACAATTCCTGGGAGTTCCCCTCTGCTTGCTAGATGGGATGCTGCCCAATCATTTAATAAAGCCAATTAGATACTCAAGTTTACTCAACTGAATTTTGGGTTTAAACAGAATTAATAGTAGTAATAGTAGTAGTAACAGTATAGTAGTAGTAATAATATCTTACCACTCTAATATTCATAGAACACTTTGAAACACATTATATCATTCTGATCCACAGAATAAAATACAAAATATATGCAAATATATTTATTTCTATATCCCTACTTGACTGCTGATCCGCTGATAAAACTGAGGTCTCAGGAGTTATGTGGGTTCCCTGGGATTGTGCAGCCATTATTTATGCAGGGATTACAATTCCAAATCTTATGTGTCCCCCCACACACAACTTACAATCAGACTCTACCTTCTAGATAATCATTTTGTACTAGTTACACTGGGAAATTAATGATAGTGTCCCCTCTACCTGCTTCACAAAATACCTCGGCTTTAATGTGAGATTCACATCCTCCCATCAAAAAGAGACACCTAAACTATCTTGTTTTACTTTTTTTTTTTTTTAAGATTTTTATTTATTTATTTGACAGACAGAAATCACAAGCAGGCAGAGAGAGAAGGGGAAACAGGCTCCCCGCCAAGCAGAGAGCCAGATGCGGGGCTCAATCTTAGGACCCTGGGATCATGACCTGAGCTGAAGGCAGAGGCTTAACCCACTGAGCCACCCAGGAGCCCCTAAACTATCTTGTTTTAATCAACAAGAATAGTACTGTTCCTGGTCAAATGCATTCATTTCTCACAAATATGTCTTGTAAATTACTAGATGGGTTTCATTTAAAATACATTGTGTTCACAAGAGGAGGACACCAAAATCCATGGTTCTTATCCAAGGGCACTGAGTCCTTGAAGCCAGATAAACAGGCCTGCTGTGCAGTGTCATTTCATATATTACAAACCCAGGCAGGAATGGTCCCCAAAACAAAGCATCTGGCCAGGCATGGAAATTTTTCATCAGATCTAAACAAGGAAGATCTTTCTTTAAAAAACAGCTTTGGGGACACCTGAAGATTAGGCTCAGAGCCAGTGCCACTGGTAAATAATAGTCTGGTGTTTACATTTTCACTGGGGATTGTTTCTCCTGACACTACAAATTAAATGAGACAGCCATGCTCCCAGAGCCTGAAATTTTACCAGGAGAGCTGCATGTTTAAAATCTAAACAAAAGGGCTAGTCTACCTTTCCAAGGAGTTTAAGAAAAGCCAGCATTTAAAATGCAAAACCCTCTTGTCCTGCTTGACCAAGGAGCTCTATGCCAAAGCTCTAACAGGATTTTTTTTCCTCACCTCAGAAATCCTTCCAATTTCAGGTGTGTGGCAAATGCTAATTGCCACAGAGAAAGCAAGCCTCTCCCTTGGGGAGGAGATGCTGTATTGCCACACACCCACCCCTTGGGGTTTGAAATCTTGACAGGCCCCAAACAAAAATATCTTGTTTTTGTCTCCTCTTCATAAATTTACAATGTTTTCATGTTACAAAAAATTAAAGACATAATATGATGTGGCTTATGTTATCTTCTTAGAAAAAAAATTCTACCCTTTGAGAAACTACCCAAAATAAGAATCTGATGTGATCGCTATAAAAGCCTATGAATACCTAATCAAATCACTGAGCAACATTTATCCCCTCCACTGAAAAAGCAGAATAAT
This sequence comes from Lontra canadensis, assembly GCF_010015895.1. Classification (NCBI taxonomy): domain Eukaryota; kingdom Metazoa; phylum Chordata; class Mammalia; order Carnivora; family Mustelidae; genus Lontra; species Lontra canadensis. The sequence goes on from NW_022631022.1 coordinate 14,170,214, forward strand.
GCTAACAAATTCTCTTTGTTTTGGGACATTCTCCATGAAACGAAGTGTTACTTTCTCTTTATAAAAACCACTGACTGAAACAATACTCTCATTCAATATTTGGCCTAGAACAGCTGTTAAAGCACAGATTTCTCCTGATAGCTAATTCCCATCTCACCTTGGGATTCTTAGTTATAAGCAGGCTTGCAAACACATATAGCCATATACCATCACACAGTTTATAAACATTCCATCTTCAAAGGGAAACATTAGTTTTTGAAATCAAGAATCTATTTGTGCTTAAGGACATCATATTTAGATTGTGGTATATTCAAGATGATTCAGGATTCAAAGCCTATGATTTAGTCAAAAGAAACAAAGACTTTCTTTGAGATTTGGAAAGAAGATCTTTTGCTTTTTAACTTTTCTGACTAAAAACCTATATGCAGGGCACGCCAAGCTTTCTAAATTTGCACAAGATTATAAACCAGTGTGATTGCCCAAATTATCCCAAGCTAAAATTTATCCCTAACCACACACTAATAATATAGTGCAGTCTGTCATTATTTTCCTAATTCATGAAAGTGAAATATAAACCGAAGAGGTAAATAATAACATCTTACATTATCCAAACACTTATTTATTTATTTTCTAAACTGAGTCTTAGAACAATTCTATGAAAGAGTAGGAAAAGGGTCATCAATCCCTTTGACAAATGAGAAGCTGAGTCTCAGATGCCATGACTTCTGCAAGGTCATCCAGCTGGTAAATGACAGTCTTAGAAACAAATCCAGTCTATTGGCACTGAATTATGCCATGCTACCTCTCCTGGATGAACCTGACTGTTACCTGGAATAATCCACTCAGCAGCCAAACTACAACTGATTGCCAGTCTGCTGTAAATTAACTCTACCGCTAGCTCTACAGGTCTGGTAGCCAGGGCTGGAGTGTTCCTGAAAAGTGGCTGTGGAGTAGTTAGAAACCAAAAGACGACTTTCAGTGTGGTATTTCCACTCAGAGGAAGAACCACACTCTCCTTCGGTATGCCCCAGGCTTTCTGTGTGCTCATCTCTTTCTAACCATATCCTATTCTCTGCAGCTCCACCAGAAAACAAACAATGTGAGCTCTAGAAGGACAGCTGATACTGAAGAAAGATGTGACACATAGTGTCACACAGTCACTTTTGAGTATCAGTCAAGGGTCACGGGCAGTTTCTTCAAGTCCTGAGGGGTATTGGTTACTTGAGTTGTCACAACCCTCTTCATTATTGTTTTCACCATAAACACCACATAGGATCAAATATGCAATGAAGAGGATCCTAGAATAATCTGAAACTTGTTCTATTTAGCACACTCAATGATGGACACGTGGAGACTTAATTTTTTCAGAGTCTTCTATCATCTGGTAAATAATTATTGAGCATCTATTATATGCCAGGCTCTAGACTAGATTCTAAAAATACATGAGTCATGGGGTGCCTGGGAGGCTCAGTGGGTTAAGCCTCTGCCTTCAGCTCAGGTCATGATGTCAGGGTCCTGGGATCGAGCCCCGCATCAGGCTCTTTGTTCAGCAGGGAGCCTGCTTCCCCCCCTCTCTGCCTGCCTCTCTGCCTACTTGTGATCTCTCTCTCTGTCAAATGGATTAAAAAAATCTTAAATAAATAAATAAATAAATAAATAAATAAATAAATATACATGAGTCTCACACAGGAGACAGATAAACAAATGATCACACTGCTTCCTGATGGATGGTATAACTATGCACTTTGAGTGTGATTTGTTTCCACTTGGGCAAATGGGAAGGCCTCACAAAAATTATCTCATTTGTTCTCGTTCTGGTAGGCTAAGTAGTAGTTCAGTAAATAAGGAATAGAAAAGGTACTGTTTTATTCCTGCTATGGTTCACAAACATATAAATAAAAGACAAGTACATCAATTCCCATGGGAAGTTCTTACCAATTTAGTGTTGAAATATTTTAATAGAAGAAACCTCTAGAACAATGTATAGAATGGCTTAGGAAGGGAGCCCAGGTGGCTCAGTGGGTTAAGCCTCTGCCTTTGGCTCGGATCATGATCTCGGGGTCCGGGATCGAGTCCCACATCGGGCTCTCTGCTTGGCAGGGAGCCTGCCTCTCTGCCTACTTGTGATCTCTCTCTGTCGAATAAATAAATAAAACCTTTTAAAAAAAAAAAAAGAATGGCTTAGGAAATACTAACTACAGAAACTGCAGTAACTGCTCTGGTAAGTAATGGGTACTTTATTACTTCTATGCACAGACACTCAAAATATTTTTTTTAAAGATTTTCATTTATTTATTTATTTGACAGACAGATCACAAGTAGGCAGAGAGGCAGGCAGAGTGAGAGAGGAGGAAGCAGGGTCCCCGCTGACCAGAAAGCCCGATACGGGGCTCGATCCCAGAATCCTGAGACCATGACCCGAGCAGAAGGCAGAGGCCCTAACCCACTGAGCCACCCAGGTGCCCCAGACACTCAAAATATTAAAGGCAGAAAAGTTCATAGCTATATCCCAGTCCAGTATCATTTTTTTATAAGGCTTACTAAATTAATAACATATATATTTTATATTTAATTAATTATGTATTAAATAATACCCTATGTATAATCTATAAGAAAAAGTGGTCATTTATATAGCTCCTTTTAAGAAAGAAAATTTACATCTGTGACTTTATGTCACAATAAATAAAAAATATAGAAAGGTTAAGTGTCTTATTTAAAAATCATACAGCTAGTCACTGCAATGTCCAGCTTAATATCTTTCTGTAATATTGGATTCTTTATCATTGTAAGTCGTTATTTTATGGTCAGAGACGTCTTCTGTAGGACATAACCGTGGTAGTTTGAGGTCAGAGGGTCATGTTAATAAAACCCATCAATGTTGCTATTTATTTTCTGCCTAATATGAAAAGGAATAAATCCCCAAAGAAGAAAATATAGAGCCAGGAAAGAAATTCCAAAGGTGAAGGAGAAGGGAGGTAAATATGATAGACCAAGAGTCAGGAGACCTGTATTTGGTTGTGATTCATTCTTGTTAAGTTGTCTTGAATAACTAGCTTGTCTCCATCTAATTCCATCTCATCACCTGTAAAACTGAGCCAGTCGTGCCTGGCTGGGAACTGTATACTTAAATGTTTGCCTATATTAGTTTGTGTGTGACCACGTGTTGTATTGCTAAACGTATTCATATAGGTAAAATATCTCCTGGGAACATTTCTCACTTATGACCTCAATTATCACTCAAGCCAGTCATGCACATCTGGTACCAGATAACCCCAGGGCAGACATGAGGAGACTGTTACAGAGTTGATGTGACTTGCCCAAAGTCACTTATCTGGTAGATCACAGAGCTTCAGTTTGAACACAGTTCTGTAAGCCCACTGTTTTTTGTTAAAACACCTTTAGACCAAATCTTAAAGGCTATTCTGGTTCTAAAACTGGATTTTTAATAGAGGAAGAGATATTAAAATGCTTTAGAAAAGATGTAGAGTGCCACGAAGATGGAAGGTGGCCACAGCACACCATTATGCATATCTATCCATCTGTACAGACCCAAAGCACTGCAAATTCCACCCATCACTGCCTACATGCCAGAGTGAAAGTACAGGCATTTTGAGTCTTTTATAGCCCAGAGAAAGATTAAGTCATAAATAGCCATAATTTGTGCTGACATTTAGAAAGTTGATACACCACTGAAGAAGTTATTAGATTGGGGAGCTATGAGAATAATAAATAGATATTTAAGCAATTTAACTTCCTTTCATATGCAATATATAATCTCTAGAGAGATTTGTCTAACTTTAGTGTCAACCAGAATATTTATATTTGCTTTCCTTGGCTCAGAAGTCAACTTGAAATGAAATGCTTTTCATTAACATAAAGTCACAGATGTAAATTTTCTTTCTTAAAAGGAGCTATATAAATGACCACTTTTTCTTATAGATTATACATAGGATATTATTTAATACATAACTAAATATATTATTAAATTAAATATAAAATATATATATTATTAATTTAGTAAGCTAATAGAAATCAAACCAAGCAATTTTGAAGGCTTTTACCAATATTAGAACCAGTTTTTATAGCAACAATGAGAAGTTTGCAGAATAAAAAAAATAATAAGAGCAATCCATCCTTTCCCCCATTCTCACAGTAAATATTCTAGAGCAATGCAGCTTCTTGTCCCAGGAAACAGAGAACACCTCAGTATCTGTGCTCCAGCTACCCTCGGATAACCTTTCCTCTATCCAGTGATCCTTTTCTCTCCTGCCGCAGCACTGGTTCAAATGCTTTACCCACTACCCAGAAAACACCCTGGCCCCCAATTTAATTTCTATTCATCTTTCACAACAAAGCTCAATTATCACGTCTTCAGGAAATTACCCTTAGTCTTTGTCATCATAAAACCCTCACAGCTTATACACATTTTATTGTTGCAACTCTTGCTAGCAGTGTGATCTGTTATTTATTTAAGCAATTATTTAATTAAAGATGATTCCCTCACTAGATTCAATCTCTAAGAGGACAAAGACCATGTCTTTTTGCTCAAAATATCCTCAGGCCTAAGAGAGTGCCTGCCTGGAACATGTAAAATACGTCTTTTTTTCTTTTTTGGACAAATAACAAATGGGTCTCCTGGAGAAGACTTCATCCACACTTAGTCTCCATGCTTCATATCCTCTTTCAACTCAATGTCTGGGATCTATTCTGAAAGAACCTTATACATGACAAAGCTAATAGTTTATAAGAATAAGACAACCTAGCAAATAACCATGCCTATGTTATTACTTTGTAAATTGATGGCTAGAGAAACAAAATCCCAGAAAAAAGGAGGGAGGTTATGCACAAAGTAATATGCTTTAGAGTTATGTTAACAATAATACAAAAATAACCTTGGTCTACCTACAGAAGATAATGGTAAAACACAGTACACTTATCCATCAGAATGCTATCTATACATTAAAATGAATAATTATAAGAATTTTGTAAGAAAAGGAGAAAATGCTCAACGGGGCTAAATGAGTGAGAATGAAATAGAAAATTATACATTATATTCTAATATACAAAGTCTATGTATATGTATAAAGATTAAAAAAGAACATGGAGAAGAAAAGCAATGTGATATGGGAGTGTCATATAATCCTAGAACCATTAATAAGATACGGGCAGTTAAAAGTATAATGAATAATTTTATTTTTTGCATATTACTTATATCAAGATAATAATTTAAAAGTATACATTAGTAATACTCAGAGGCTGACTGTAGACTATTTTTCACCAAAACTTTAGATACTTGAGAACACTGTGTCCTGTTATAGGTAGCATATTTCCCAGTATAAAGGACAAGTGGGTTATGCCTTTGAATAAAGACTAAGTACCCACAGACATGTAGTCTTACTCTTGGAAACTCAGGGATTTATCATTATTGAGTATACTTGGCTAGAATCTGAATTAACATGGTTTCAACAGAAGATCATATGAGCTTCTTGGAATATTACTGTGTGCCTCCAATCACATGATGGTATTAGAGATGGGCACGTGCGGGCCTCAATGTAGATGAGCTCATTTATATTTTGTTTAGAAATCAGCCCCCAAGCAGCTACAAGGATCCATCCCTTGAGAAACCCTCTCTGATTCCAGTCAGGGAGTTAATTCATTATCCAACCTGGGAGCTTGTACCCTAAGAGCACTGATTCACTGAGGCATGCACCATCTCCTAGGAAAACAGGCTCTTCTAATAGGCATGCCAGAATGTATGTTTGTGATGCACCAGACAGATCTCTGAGCATGCCAACCGTTCCACTCCATTTTATCTTCACAACTCTGCAGATCAGCCATTATTACTAACCCCTGCTTTTTAACAAAAGGAATTGAGACACCATAATGCTTACATATCCTATTCAAGTTCACAGAGCCAGTAAGTGTCCAAGCCAGGAACTGAACCCAGAGCCCACACATTTAACCATTCCACTATGCTACCATGAAAATGAGAAAACTGCAAAATTTTAAGGGAAAAAATGTCAAGTTAGAAAATGCTTGCTTCAATCCTATATTATTAAATTCCCATGAATTATAAACTGCTTATACCTCCACATATGATAAGAAACAAACTAAGGTTGGAGAAGAAAAGACATGCCATTGTTCACTTCTCCTTCCTACAGACTCAGGGAAGCACATATACTGTGACTATAGGAAAGCCCCTAGTGTCCCCATCATTCTAAAAAGTTCTCTAAAGCATTACATAATGCCCCCAATTCACAAGCGCATAATTTATACTACCAGATAAATTCCATGGTATGTGGGCTAGAGGCTCTCCGATGACAGGCACTTGCAGGAAGAAGCATCTGGCTGACGATCCTTACTTTACTACTAGTCTTTGGTTTGGAAAACAGCCAGTTTTTGAGTCCCTGTGGGTCCAGCCGTCACCAGGCAATGGGAGTGTGCTGTCTCTAGAAGCCCCAGACAGCCTGTAATATCAGCTGCGAGGACTGGGACGGTCCCTATGCTCAGCATTGACTTGGCTGTCACAGCAGGGAACAGACACAGAAAAGACTCACTAGACAGGGACAAAAATTTCAATGTCACAGATGGATGCTCCTCTGAGGGAGAGGGAAGATCATTTACAAACCATGAAAGGCTGAAGGTGGAGAGACTATTTTGACCTTGGCCTCAACCAAAAAGACTGTTAATTAGTGTGACTTGAGAAAACAGGCTAAGAAAATAAAATCATCTTAGGAGAGAAGTAAACAGTTGTTGACAACAGAAGAAAAGCAGCTGGGCCTGAGGCCAGATACCTGCTGCCTCCTGCAGGTGCAGCCTGGGGGCTGGGGAGGGAGGGCAGCACAAACAGGGCCTCAACACACCAAGGATTTGAGTCCCTATTGGCTTAGACAGCAATTGAGTGTCTTTCTTAAGCAAAAACAAATAAAAAACCAGTGTAAAAACAATGAATTGGGATTGAAAGCATATAAATAATCAACCTTATTAAAAAGAATTTATAAAAACCATCCAAGGTTTCAGCAAATAAAATTCTGGCAGGAAACTCTTGCTGGAGGCAGAGGGAACATTTCTTAGAAAAAGCGTCTGCAACTTTTCCTCCTAGTCTCACTTCCCTTTCTGGATTCTCCTCTGTTGATCCTATGGCTACCAGCACACCCAAGCCCCTCAAAGGTCTCACTCCCCTGGAACATGTAAAACTAAACACTGTTTTACAAAAACACCACCATTCTTCTCTTCCCTCTAAGTGTTTTAAGATACTAAAAATTTAGGAAGTGCCCAAAAAAGGAGATGGTAATCGAACTGAAGACTAAAACAGAACAAAACTATTTCACAAGCAAAATCAATAAAAGTAGCTAATAAATAATTTAAAAATAAAATTTCTCAAACAAAATCAGTGAAACTAGCCAAAAAGCTTACATAGTCCCACATTCTATTGTCCCACGCAGAAAAGTCATTCCGTTTTGTATCTATCCTGCCTGGCCTGCTTTCCTGTCTTCTAGAGAAAGAACAACAGAATAACTAAAATGTGTATGAACTTGCACATGAGTTGAGAAGTGTAGACCTCCTGGGTCAAATTTCTGTCCATGGTCTGATTTACCACTTTGTTATCTTTCTTGAAATCCATAGTTTCCCCTGTGAGAGTCTTGGGATGCCGGTTGCCCTGAATCTTCAACAACATCAAACCTGCCTTCAAACAAATGACAGCCAAGGTCTGCTTGTATCTAAGAACTGCTACGCTCACTCAACTGCTACGCTCACTCGTACACGTTCCCTCCAGAGACCGTGAGAGAACTCAACTTTGTTTCTTCTTTCTTCTTTTCCTTCCTCTTTGTATTTATTGAAATCTCTGGGAGACTTAGTGCCCTCCCACTTTGCTCTGATTTCCAGTCCTACAGGCATAGCCAGATGGAAAGTGGATGTCCGACACCACGGGCCTGGGCACTTTGACTCAGGCATCAGTGCAGCCACTGGTGAAAGAGTTCTGGGAGGCTCAGTTGGATGAAATCTCTTCTCACATCCAAGAAGCGAGCGCACAAAAGTCACTTCTTTACATGTTCACAACCTACATGATAACCAGTAATGATGGTGCGGAAATAAGAAAGGGCAAGATTCTCTTACCAAGTTTCCATAAGTTTTCCGTGTTTGTTGAAATATTGAATTCACCAGGACTAGAGTATCAACCAAGGAAACAAATGAGAAGGAATTGGATGCCATTTTGACGCTGAGCTTAGTATCTATCAGAGTCAGGTCATGTGCTCCTTTTTATCCCCCTGCCAGTTTTTAACTTTGTTCAAAGAAACTGTAACATTGTTTCCCTAAATCCAATATGTGAGCCACCTGTCTCTAAGCCCCAAGATGCTTGCTAAAAATGCAGACACCTTGGTAGTACCCCAGGCGCAGTGCCTCAGAATTGCTAGGATGGGATCCAGCAATGCATACTTTATAAGCTTCCTGATGATTCTTTTTCTTTTCTTTTTTTTTTTCTCAAAGATTTTATTTATTTGACAGAGAGAGATCAGAAGTAGGCAGAGAGGCAGGCAGAGAGAGAGAGAGAGAGAGGAGGAAGCAGGCTCCCCACCTAGCAGAGAGCCCGACGCGGGACTTGATCCCAGGACCCTGAGATCATGACCCAAACCGAAGGCAGAGGCTTAACCCACTGAGCCACCCAGGTGCCCCCTTCCTGATGATTCTTAAACACACCGATATTTGAAGTTCCTAAACTTTAAAGTGCTTGAGATCATGTTGAGAATATGCATAAAATGCATATCTTTGGACTGGGAGTCCGTGGTTTTGGATAAGGTTCCCAAGCAGCTTTTATATTTTTTTAAGCTTATTTAGATTTTTTTTCCCATTTTTTTTTCTTCCTGTTTCTTGAGTACAGTTGACACACAAATCTTACATTAGTTTCAGGTGTCCAACATAGTGATTCAACAACTCTATACCTTCTGCTATGCTCACCACAATGGAGCTACCATCTGTCACCATACAATGCCATTAAAATACCATTGATTATAGTACCTGTGCTGTACCTTTTATTCCCATGACTTATTCATTCCATAACTGCAAGCCTGTACCTCCCACTGCCCTTCACCTATGCCCAACCACCCATCCTCCTCCCCTCTAGCAATCATCAGTTTGTTTTGTGTATTTATAGGTCATATTCTGCTTTTCTGTTTATTGGTTTTGTTTTTTTAGAATCCACATATAAGCAAAATCATATAGCATTCTTTTTGTCTAACTTCCTTCACTTAGTATTACACTCTCTAGGTCTACCCATGTTGAGACAAATGGGAAGATCTCATCCTTTTATATGGCTGAGTAATATTATGTATATATATGTATATATATACATATATAAACACACATATTTATGTGTATATATATATATGTTATGTATACATATATATGTATATTGCTTCAAAGTAAAAAATATATAGTAGACACAGATTACCACCTCTTCTTTATCCATTCATCTATAGATGGACATTTGGTTTCCTTCCATGTCTTGGCTATTGTAAATAATGCTACAATGAAGAGAGGGGTGCATTATCTTTTCTAAATAGCATTTTTGTTTTCTTTGGGTAAATACCCAGTAGTGGAATGACTGGATCATAGAGCATTCAATTTTAATTTTTTGAGGAACCTCCATACTGTTTCCCACAGTGGCTGTACCAACAGAGCATGAGGGTTACTTTTACTCCACACTTACATGGTCAATTAATCTATGATAAAGGAGACAAGAATATACAATGAGGAAAAGACAGTCTCGTCAATAAATGGTGCTGGGAAAACTGGACAGCAACATGCAAAAGAAGGAAACTAGACCACTTTCTTAAACCATATACAGAAATAAACCCAAAATGGATTAAGACCTAAATGTGAGACCTAAAACCACAAAACTCCATTTAGGGAAATGTTAGCATAGGCAGTAATTTCTTTGACAGCAGCCACAGCAACATTTTTCTACATATGTGTCCTGAGGCAAAGGAAACAAAAGCAAAAATAAACTATTGGGACCACAGCAATCTGCATTTTTAGAAAGCAACTCCAATTAATTCTGAAGTAGGAACTCACTGTTCACAACACGGCATAGTTTCTGAGTATGATGCAAGGCAGCCAGCTCTCCTCCCCAGCTCTTTAACTACTGATAGGCTTAGTTTTATCTTACACGTCTTGGCCTTTCCTTTGCTGTCTGTGGTGCCTTCCCCAGTGCGACCTTACCCCCATGCTTCCATTCCTGTACAGCCTACCCTTTAGATTCAAGTGCAGAAGGAAACTTTATTGGGGATTCAGAATATTTCATGGAAAATGCGGCTATGATACAGATAAATCACAAGTAGGAATCTCATTGTTCGGGATGTCCTTCTCAGATAAATCATGATGTAGCACCCTCAACCGACCTGAATGCCTTGCCACCAGCCCTGACTTGGGTCACATTCTTAGAGCTAGCTCCCCCTCGTCTGCCCCCTAAGCCCAGGCACAGTCAATGCCTTAAGTTGTATCGACCACTTACAGGTCCCTGCCCTGGGCAGCCAGCTCCACATTCCCTGAACTGTGACTAGTCCTGATCTCAGACTTCCCTGCTACACTGTCCCCTCTTTTATAATAATCTTGTTTAATATAACTCGGCTTTTGTTTTGTTTTATTTACTTTGAAGTCTTACTTTGCAGATTTGCATTTCAAAAGCATAAGCAATACCATAACAGAAATTTGGGGAAAAGAGAAAACTTGGAAAAATAAATCAAATAAGGAAAGAATATTGAAATAAATACACTCTTTTTTCTCCATCTTACAAATTAGAAAACTGGGATAAAGAGCAATGAACAGCATTTTATTTATTTATTCACTTGTATTTCATTTCATATGTATTTATTCATATATGTACCTTTATTCACATGGATAGATATCAATCACAGTATAAAACAACTTGTATCTTATATTTCCCCCAATTCACTAATTTATCTCTTTATTTATTCATTAACAAATATTTAATATACTACTATGTCACACTACTGGTTTATATTCTTCTAAAACTTTTGCTGATATAATAAGAAAAATGTGATACAACTTTGATTTTTTATTTTTATTTTTTATTTATACAATTTTAACTTTTATTTTGATTGCTAGTGAAGCTGAACATAACTTTCAAATGGCTGTTTATTGTTTTCCATTATTTATTGAATATCCACTTAAATCCTTTGTCCATTTGTCTTTTGAGGTCTTTGTGACTTTTTGTTTATGAACACTTTATATATAAAAATTGTTGGGGCACCTGGGTGGTTCCATCAGTTAAGCATCTGCCTTCAGCTCAGGTCAGGATCCTGGAGTCCCAGGATTGAGCCCTGTATCAGGCTTCCTGCTCAGCAGGGAGTCTGCTTCTCCCTCTCCCTCTGCCCCTACTCCTGCTCCTTCTCTCTCTCTCTCTCTCTCTCACTCATTCTCCTCTCTCAAATAAATAAATAAATATCATAAAAAATTAAAATTGTTAATTATTTGTTGATCATAATTGCTACATTATTTTCTCAGTCTGGAGTCTTTATTTTTATTTTGGTGGTTTAAAATTTTTCACGTTTGTTCTCTCTCAAATAAATAAATAAAATCTTCAGAAAAAAAAAAAAACAACTTAAAAAAGGACACCTGGGTGTCTTAGTCAGTTAAGGGTCTGCCTTTGGCTCAGGTCATAATCCAGGGGTACTGGGATTGAGTCTGCACTGGGGCTCTCTGCTCAGTCCTTCTTCTCCCTTTACCTCTGCCCCTTCCCACTGCTCATGCAGTCTCTCTCTCTCTCAAATAAATAAAATCTCAAAAAAATAAAAAATAAAATTTTTCACATATTTGAAATATTTTAAAAATCATGTTAAGTACTTTGATTTGTAAATGTTTTCATTTATGATCTGCTTTTTTCTTTCACTCAACATAAAAAAATTATTTCCTCTACAGATGTTTGATAAATATACAGTTGTTTTTCCGTAATTTTCATTTAATCGACTGGAATTTGGAGTGCGGTTTGCATTCGTCTCAGTTTCTCCTTAGGCCTTTTTAATACCCAAGACACTGTCTTCTCTACAGCAAGATTTTTTATTCCTTTCTTAAAACCCAGTAGGATTAAGCAAGCATTAAAGGGTGTCCTCTGTATTATAGCTAATCATGCACGGGTTGGACTCCCTGCTTGAGTATGAGCTCCTTGGGGTAGAAACTCTATTATATTAATCGCTCACACTGCGCAGCCACTCTGCCTGCCCTAATTTCAGCACAGAGACTGATACCAAGAAGGTGTTCAAAATTATATTTACAGAATAAATAGAAAGTCAGGATCTATTGGCTTTATTCAATATTTTCAATGTTTTCAATTCTAACTTTGATAAACTGAAGTACTGATGGTGTAGTTCTAACAGAATGATGGCGTAACTCTAAATTCACAGTTTTTGTGTATTTAAGTGGTGTTTTGCTAAAGATACTCAGAAAAGTCCCCATCAAGAAGGATGCCTATATTGTGAGAAGTGGATAGACAGGGCATTCAGACAAAACTTATGACATAGGTCATGGGTGAGTTGATTTGGCCTACAAGGTGTTAAAACACACACACACACACACACACACACACACACACACACACACACTGATTTTCTCCCCAATGTGTTTGAAAAAGCAACATCTCCACAGATTTTTCAATTTGTAAAATATCTTGCCTAAGTAGGTAGATTGTTTCTGTGAAAAGTGCCCCTGGAGTACTGATTAATGAAGTGACCTGACCCGGGCCCCAGACTCAGGCCCAGACCTGAACAGCCTTCAGTGGAGTTGGTCTGGACTCTGGGTAGTCTCTAATGCTGCTCCCTTCAACCCACCCCCATCTGAGGTTGGCACACTGGGGAACAACCATGAGGTGGGTCTAAGAGGAGGGAGGAGGAATCCCTTTCCTTTTACTAGCCAGCACAATGCTAGTAATTGTGGCAGCAACTTCTTTCATTCACGTCTGAGAACCATGGCAAAATTCCAGAGGGCTCTAACTTTATGCTCTAGGTTTTTATCCATAACTAAATCAGAAATACATCTTGCTCCAGGGGGTCCTGGTTGATCTCTTGGCAAGAGAAGAACGATACATCTTGACTAACTAGTCCATCTACATGCCAAGTAGTAGGCTAAAGAATGAATGGGTCAACCAGAAAATTAAAGAAGATTTAAAAAAAAAACATGGGAACTAATGAGAATGAAAATGTACCTTTTCAAAAGCTTTGGGATACAGCAAAGGCAGTCCTAAGAGGGAGGTACATTGCAATAAAAGCCTCTCAAAAAATTAGAAAAATCTCAAATACAAAAAGCTAACCTTACACCTAAAAGAGCAGGAGAAAAAACAACAAATAAAGCCTAAGCAAGCAGCAGAAGAGAAATAATAAAGATTAGAGCAGAAATCAGTGAAACTGAAACCAGAAAAACAGTAGGACAAATCAAAGAAACTAGAAGCTTGTTCTTTGAAAGAATTAATAAGATAGATAAAGCTCTAGCCAGACTTATCCAAAAGAAAAGAGAAAGGGCCTAAATTAATAAAATAATCAATGAAAGGGGAGAGAGCATGACCAACACCCAAGAAATACAAACAATTTTAAGAACTTATTATGAGCAACTATATGCCAACAAATTAGGCAATCTGGAAGAAATGAATGGATTCCTAGAAATGTATTAACTGCCAAAAGTGAAACAGGAAGAAACATAAAACCTGAACAGACCAATAATCAGCAAGGAAATTAAAGCAGTAATAAAAAACCACCCATAAAATAAGAATCCTGGACAAGATGACTTCCCAGAGGAATTTTTCCAAACATTTAAAGAAGAAATGATTCCTATTCTACTAATGCTATTTCAAAAAATAGAACTGGAAGGAAAACTTCCAAACTTGTTCTATGAGGCCAGCATTACCTTGATCCCAAAACCAGACAACGACCTCATCAAAAAGGAGAATTTCAGACCAATATCCCTGATGAATATGGGTGTCAAAATACTCACCAAGATACTAGCCAATAGAATCCAACAGTACAATAGAAGGATTATTCACCATGACTAAGTGGGATTTATTCCTGGGATGTACCAATGGCTCAATACTTATAAATCAATCAACATGATAGATCACATTAATAGAAGAAAGGACAAGAAATATGATCCTCTCAACTGATGCAGAATAAGCATTTGACAAAATACAGCATCCTTTCTTGATTAAAACTCTCCACAGTGTAGGAATAGAGGGAAAATTCCTCAATATCACAAAAACCATATACAAAAAAGCCCTCAGTGAATATCATTCTCAATAGGGAAAGACTGAGAACTCTTCCCCCAAAGTCAGGAACACAACAGGGATGCCCACGCTTACCACTGTTGTTCAACATAGCACTAGAACTCTTAGTCTCAGCAATCAGACAACAAAAAGAAATAAAAGGCATTCAAATTGGCAATGAATAAGTCAAATTCTCACTCTTTGCAGATGACATGATACTCTATGTGGAAAATTCAAAGGACTCCAGCCCGAACTTGTTAGAATTCATACAGCAATTCAGCAATGTGACAGGATACAAAATCAATGCACAGATATCAGTTGCATTTCTATACACTAACAATGAGACGGAAGAAAGAGAAATCAAGGAATCAATCCCATTTACCATTGCACCAAAAACCATAGGACACCCAGGAATAAACCTAACCAAAGACGTAAAGGATCTATACTCTAAAAGCTACGTAACACGAAAGAAATTGAGGAAGACATAAAGAGATGGAAAAACATTCCATGCTCATGGATTGAAAGAATAAATATTGTTAAATTGTCTATGCTGCCCACAGTAATCTACACATTCAATGCAATCCCTATCAAAATACCATCAACATTTTTCACAGAGCTGGAACAAACAATCCAAATTATGTTTGGAACTAGAAAAGACCCCAAATAGCTGGGGCAATGTTGAGAAGGAAAACCAAAGCTGGGAGAATCACAATGCCTGACTTCAAGTTATATTACAAAGCTGTGATCATCAAGGCAGCATGGTACTGGACAAAAACAGACACAGAAATCAATGAACAGACTAGGGAACCCAGAAATAGACCCTCAACTCTATGGTCAACTAATCTTCGACAAAGCAGGAAAGAATATCTAATGGGAAAAAGACAGTCTCTTTAATAAATGGTGCTGAGAAAATTGGACAGCTACATGCAGAATGAAACTGGACCATTCTCTTACACTACAAACAAAGATAAACTCAAAATGGACAAAAGACCTACATGTGAGATAGCATTCCATCAAAACCTTAGAGAATGCAGACAGCAACCACTTTTACCTCAGACACAGCAACTTCTTGCTAGACATGTCTCCAAAAGAAAGAGAAACTAAAGCAAAAATGAACTGCTAGAACTTCATCAAGATAAAAAGCTTCTTCACCAGCAAAGGAAACAGTCAACAAAATTAAAAGGCAACCTATGGAATAGGAGAAGATATTTGCAAATGATGTATCAGATATGTCAGATACCTGGCTAGTATCCAAGATCTATAAAGAACTTATCAAACTAAACACCAAAGAAACAAAAAATCCACTCAAGAAATGGGCAGAAGACATGAACATACATTTCTCCAAAGAAGACCTACAAATGGCCAACAGACATTTGAAAAAAAGGCTCTACATCACCTGACATCAGGGAAATACAAATCAAAACCACAATGAGACACCACCTCACACCTGTCAGAACTGCTAAAATAAACAAGTCAGGAAACAGCAAGTGTTGGCTAGAGTGTGAGAAAAGGGAACGCTCTTACACTGTTGGTGGGAAAGCAAGCTGGTAAAGCCACTCTGTAAAACAATACGGAGGTTCCTCAAAAAGCTGAAAATAGAGCTACCCTGTGGCCCACCTATTACACTACTGGTTATTTACTCCAAAGATCCAAATGTAGTGATCTCAAGGGTCACCTACAACCCAATGTTTATAGCAGCCAAACTACAGAAAGAGCCCAGATGTCCATCAGCAGATGAATGGATAAAGATGTGGTTCACATATGCAATGGAATATTACTCGGCCATCAAAAGGATGGAATCTTACTATTTACATTGACATGGATGGAACTGGAGGGAATTAAGCTGAGCAAAAGAAGTCAGTCATAGAAGCACAACTATCATATGATCACTTACATATGGAATTTAAGAAACAAAATGGAAGATCATAGGAGAAGGGAGGGAAATATAAAATAAGTTGAAATCAGAGAGGGAGACAACCCATACAAGACTCTTAACTATAGAAAACAACTGAGCGTTGCTGGAGGGGTGGTGGTGGGGTGGTGTTGTAACTTGGTGATAGGCATTAAAGAGGGCACATGATATAATAAACACTGGGAATTATACGCAACTGATAAATTACTGAACTCTACATCTGAAACTAATGACGTACTATATGTTAGCTAATTAAATTTAAATAAAATAAGTTAAAAAATAATAAGAGATAAGAACCCGAGATTTCAAGATTTTAAGATTCTCCTATGAAGTTGAGAGGAACCTATTGGGTAAATACACTTTAAAGTCTTCAAAACAGAATGTTATTTTGTGAAAGTAATATGGCAATGTCTCTAATGACCCGAAGGCAAATAAAATAATTTAGAGTTACTAGGGTTAATCCAGCAAACAGTAAAAGGGTGGTTTTGTTCATTTTTATTGAAAATAACTACATGAGGATATATTCTTGCATTTATATTTTGTAAGATGACAGTTCGTACAGATAAAAATTAAAATGAGATTTTTCATTATATCTGTATCCCAAATTATTATGCTTTATAATGTGCACTTATTTGTATAAGTTATATTGGATATATTAAATGTTTCATCATTTATAAATAAAAGTGAAAATCCCATAAATTCCTTAAATGATACCTGAAAGTGTTATTTGATATATATGGCACTATTTCAAACTGAAAACAGAACCAAGCATGGTCTACCATCTTAGCAGGAAAAGTTTGGTTTGCCCCATACAAAGGTCTTCCTATTCAACCTTCAAGATTTAAAATAATTCTAAGGCTTGAATTTGGCCAAGCAAACCAATCAATCAGTTAGCCAATCAATTAAAAACTAGGGGCGCCTGGGTAACGCAGTGGGTTAAAGCCTCTGTCTTTGGCTTAGGTCATGATCCCAGGGTTGTGGGATCGAGCCTCAGGTCAGACTCTCTGCTCAGTGGGGAGCCTGCTTCCTCCACTCTCTGCCTTCCTCTCTACTTGTGATCTCTATCAAATAAATAAATAAAATCTTTAAAAAAAATTATTAGGCATGTGGATATTCACGTCAAAGGCCCACTGGGTTGCAGGGGTTTTTTTGACCATTTATGTCATTGTACAAGGTTATCTCTACTTCACATTATCTTTCCTTTCTTATATGCTTTCAAGGTCTAAATACTAAGCATTCTCTATCTCAGAATGAAACCTCTTTACCTTTTTTCACTACCCCGCAACCACCAAAGCAGCTCTCAGAGAGGTCTTCAGTACTAAATCCCTTCTCATTCACAGACAATTAGGCTGTTCATATGACTTCCTGCCTGCCCTAGACTTCAACACAACCCCTCAACTTTCAGTTTCCCAGTACCAGATCATGCCTACTGCCTGCTTCCCTAACCCTGCTCTCAGGCTATGGAACAAAGTTACTGGACAGCAGTGTACCTGGTCTGATCATTGTGGATAGCTTGGACATTGGTGGGAGTTGCCCCTCAGTTGATTTAGGTGGGGGCAGTAGAATCGAAGAAGGCAAAATTATCTGGTCAGCCTTGCAGCCATCCAGTTCCACTTGGAGATATTACAATCTCATATTAATGGAGAAGACTCTGATCAGATTTGTCTTGCTCTGGCTGGATTTCAAATTCAGGAAAATTAATTAGAATGGAAATTATTTTCTCTTGAGAGATTATACACTGAAATATTTCAAGTGACATTTGATGGATATGCTTTTGATTTATTTCGATAGGCTCTATCAAGAAATCTTGTGATGTAGAACAATATGTCTGGACTCTTATTTACACTAGAATATTCTAATGTGTTACATCTGTTGGGGTCAAAGAAATCTTGAAATCTGAGTTGATCTCATGTCAAGCAGTCTGCATTTGCTTTACAGCTCCAAAATGGAAACTAATATCTATGAACATAACTTATTTGAATATTTTATGAAGAGTTTATCCCTTGCATTAAAAGAATACTTCTAAAGCAAACAAATGATTGTATTGGCATTATCTTGTCTTTATTTCTAACAGAATAAAACTTCAGATTGACTGTTCATTTCCTCCAGCATTTTCCAAAGGAACTTTTTTTTAAAGATTTTATTTATTTATTTGACAGACCGCGATCACAGGTAGGCAGAGAGGCAGGCCCAGGCGGCGGGGGGGGGAGCAGTCTCCCCACTGAGCAGAGAGCCCGATGCGGGGCTCGATCCCAGGACCCTGAGATCATGACCTGAGCTGAAAGCAGAGGCTTTAACCCACTGAGCCACCCAGGAACCCCTCCAAAGGAACTTTTATTGGAATTAATGATTCAACATTCCAGCCTATCACTACCACCTTTGAGATATCCACTGCTACTGTTTTTCCCTCTATCTTTCCTATAATCCCTTATTTCCTTTAACATCATTATTTCCTTCCTCCATACCTTATATTATTCCAAAATGAGTTTCAGTTCCCTTCTCTGTTGCTGATAAAACTGGGATTCATTTATGCCTCAGTTACCATGCTGTGACTAAGTCTCCTGAAGACCCCTGATCAAACTGTTTCTGCATTGGCTTCTATAACTTCAAATTTCTTGCTTCTGCTGATATTGACAATGAATTATCTACTCCTTGAGACACTGTATTCCCTGTTCTTAGCATGTATGAAGTGCTTAATATGAGTTAATTAAGTAAATGAATGAATAGATAAATCAAACTTGTTAATCTCAGCTATTTTCTTGTCCCCTATCTATCACTGCAGTGGTCTCCTCTATCCTTAACTAGTCTTTCTGCTACTATGTTAGATTTCTGTTGCCCCATACTACTCACGTTAGGTCTTTGTGTTCCACAGTCACTAGCTGATAACATTATTACTTTCTTCAGTGCACTTTCTGACCATATCAGTCTTCTTTCTCTCCCATTTCTGCTAATCCTTAGACACACATGGCCATCCTGTTGAGGTCAAAATTCAGCTGCAACTTCCTTCAATCTGTCTGTCTCTTCGCTCTAGAAAAGTACACCTAATTGGGATTTACATAGAGTGGATCACTCAGATCACCAGTGATCTGAGCAAGACTTGTTCCAGAAAAGTAAGGACATTGTTGCTCAGGAAAATCTTAGAAGTGGAGAAATTAAAGGTAGGGAGTTAAGACCAAGCAAAGAAACTTGGCTGTAAAAGAAAGAAGAGAAATAAGAGTGCAACTGGAAGTAGAAACCAGGATGAAGAAATGCTTTTTAAATAAAACAAAGTCAAGTATTGTTATAAGTGATGAGGAAAGAACCCAAGAGAGGAAGATATTGAAAACACTGAAGGCAGAGGTATGGCTGTGAAAGTCTGGTCTTGCAGGACATAGAAAGACATGAGTGCTAAGGCACAAGTGGAAGTATTAGCCTGAAACAAAAGGAATTTCTTTTATTGAGGCAAGTGGAAAGGAGTAAGTATGGGTAACTGTAGGTAGAAGGATAAAAAAACCTCAGTTTTCTTTTGCTTTTTTTTTTTAAGATTTTATTTATTTATTTATTTGACAGAGAGAGAGAGAGCACAAGTAGGCAGAGAGGCAGGCAGAGATAGAGAGGGGGAAGAAGGCTCCCCACTGAGCAGAGAGCCCGATGCGGGGCTCAATCCTAAGACCCTGAGATCATGACCCCAGCCAAAGGCAGAGGCTTAACCCACTGAGCCACTCAGGCGCCCCCCTCAGTTTTCTTTTTAAATAGGAATAAAGGTCATCTGCTGAAATAAGTCAGTAGTAAAAGAGAAAAACTGAGGAGAGGATAGAGACATAGAATCATCAATTACTTAATTTTGGTGGGGGGGTTATTGTGTGTGTGTGTGTGTTTTGCTTTTTTAAAAAAAGATTTTATCTATTTGTTTGTCACAGAGAAAGAGCACAAGCAGACAGAGTGGCAGGCAGAGGCAGAGAGAGAAGCAGGCTCCCTGCTGGACAAGGAGCCCAATGCGGGACTCAATCCCAGGACCCTGGGATCATGACCTGAGCCGAAGGCAGCAGCTCAAGCCACTGAGCCACCCAGGTGTCCCTATTTTTTTTTCTTAATGAGATTATCCAAATGTTCTGAATACGGTAAATATATATTCTCAAATTGCTGGCAGCACTGGAAAAATGTTTATGGAAGTCTAGTTGACCTAAAAAATATTCATATATTTGAATATACTGACTGCATTTCTAATAAAATAATAAAATAATTCAAAATATAGACAGTTTATGTACCAAAGTGTTCACTGCAAAATTACTCATTATGGGAAAAAAACTGGAAACAATCTAATTGTCCAGTGAGAGAGCTGTGGCTGTATAAGAAAACAAATTACTTATAATTACCTAATTATAAATAAATCATATTAATTAATTAATTAATTATGACACATCCAAGCAATACAAATCTATGTAGACATTTAATTAACGCTTATCAAGAATTTTTAATTCTATGGAGAATTTCTTTTTATGAAAAATAAATCGAATGACTTTATTATGTTAATTAAATATGTCATAGACTAAATATAAAAAGAAAATGAATAAAATGATAGCAATATACAGAATTATTCTTACATATTTGTAAATGTTTTTCAGTATTTTCCAAGTTTTCTACAAAGATATTCATTACTTTCATAATCAGAAAGTACATATCAAATATTTTTTAAAAATCTTTGGTAAATTGCTAAGACTAGTATTGGAGAGAAGGAAAAAGGAATAGTTTCTACGTGAAAATAAAAAAAGGCAAAGTGGGTAAAATAAAGTACAGACTCCTGGAACTCAATTAATTAATAACATTGGACATTTTCTGAGTCAGCATTGCAAAAGGACAGAAAAAGATTGCAGAATTGGGCCTCAGATATGTTGAGCATTAAAAAATTACATGATTTAATATAAAAGATATGGATTTCTGGTTCATCTTGAAAAAGAGTAAAATGTTCAATGTTAAAAAGCTCAGTGGACACTGAGACTCCATTTTAATAGGCCCCTGGACATGTGGTATGGCTGCCCTCCTCAGGTGAATTATGTGACTGCAGTTATCCATAATCTTCACCGCCATATTCCCTTGTTTTCCTGACAATGAGATTAAGTGGCAGTTGCCTTTTGCGCATCACCCTTGCGTGTATATATGTATTTTATAGCAAGTTAAGTGTTTACAGCAAATAAATGCTTATCTGTCACCATGTCTAGTGAAACTGGAGTCAAACACATGCACTATCTGTGGAACATTGTGCTAGTTGATGAAGGGGACAATTTAATATTAGAATTCAGTCTTTACTTTCAGGGGATTAGCCACACATAAATAAATTGGGATAAGGATGTATTATACCAATCTCATGACAAGATGAAATATAAGGTAAACACAGCAGAAAAGAAAGAGCTTTCTATAGGCTGGAGTAATGCCTGGCGGAAGAAGGGGAATTGAACCATGTGGAATTGGGTGAGAATCCCTATTGGGAGAGGAATAGCAAAGTTGAGATCCTGGAAAGAGACTTTCTCAGGCACAGAGGTGTTAGTGTTATGGCCAGGGTTCATCTGGGGAAAGAGTGACTCAAAAGCTCATATAAGAAAAGCGGGCTAAGAAAATTAGTATCTTGAAATTCAGGAAGAGGAATTTGGAACTTTATTCTTTGAGGAAACTATTCGTGCTCTTGAACACAAGAAGTCAATGTTCCAAGAAGTTTAATTTGGGAAGGAAGTTGATTTGAAGGAAGAGATTTGAGACAAACAGGACAACTAAGTATTTGTAACAATCCATATTTATTCACAGTCAACAAGTTCTTATAGAACACTTATTCTGAGAGGCTCTCCATTAGGCACTGGGGATACACAATAATCCAATTCCTTGACTTCCAATATATATTCTGGTGGACATACACAGATAGTGAACATGTGTATTAAGTAGGTACAGCAGCACAACAGAATAGAGTGATTTGTGAGCACAGGATCCTACTGGAGTTACTGTGATCAGAGGACACTTCTCTGAGAAGTGGCATAGACTTGAGTCTTCAGTGATGACTATGAGACCAAACATGAGAAGAATATAATTGTCAGAGGAAATAAGAAGCACAAAGAGGAAATGAGCACTGTGTGTTTAAGGTACCAAAAAAACCAAAAACAAACAAACAAACAAACAAGTTTGCAGAAATGTAGTCAGTAATTACATTAGGATAGGAGATGTGGTCAGAGGAACCAGATTATGTAGGGACTTCCTAGCCATGGTAAGGACCTGGATGTTCTTCTCATTGACCTATGAAGCCACCGAAGAGCTTTAAGCAGCAAGATTACTCTTTGGAAAGACTACTTTGGTTATATGAAGAATGGACCATGAGAGAACAATAATGGACCCAGGAGACCCTAAGAAGGGCAATAGGCAACCATCCAGAAAAGAAGTAAAAGTGGCTTAGATCGGGGTTTATCAGGCCAGATGGTTTGTCAGGTTGTCAGGTTTCAATATATTTTGGAAGAAGTACTCGTAGGACTTATTAATAAATTGGAGGTACAATATAAAAGAAAGGGAAATTTAAAGTTTGACTGGTTGGGGTTCTTGAGCAACTGAGTTTGGCCATTCCTAAAATAATGAAAACAAAGGAATATGGTGGTGGGGCAGCACATAGAAATTAAGATTTCTATTTAGAAAATCTTGAGCTTGACATGTCCATTATATATCCAAAGAGAGGTGTGTGTACAAAAGCACTTTGATATATAAGTCTGGAGATCAGCAGATGTGCACAGCGGGAGATGTGCTCTTAGAAGTAATCAGGTGGTATTTAAAGTCATGGTTCAGGACAAGATCACCAGAACAAAGAAAAGCCAAAAATTAAGTCCTGAGATAATTCAACAATTTTTTAAAAAGATATATTTATGTATTTGAGAGAGAGGGAAAGACAGAGAGTGTATGAGTGGGGGGAGGGGCAGAGGAATAGAATCTTACAGCAGACTCCCCACTGAGGGTGGAACCTGACTCAATCTCATGAGTTCATGACCTGAGAGGAAACTAAGAGTAGGATGCTCAACCAGCTGAGCCACCCAGGTGCCCCAAGATAACTCAACATTTTACATTTGGGAGAGTGGTGGATTAAAACTCTTATGGGTCTGCTTAAATCAGAGCCTTTTAAGAATATCCTGGAAAACAACTCTCTGGAGAGTCTCACCTAACCGCTGATCTACAGATCAACAATACTCTCTAACAACTCATCATTGACCTACAAACAAATGCTACTATGTTCTCTTAAAATACACCAATTACCTACTTTTTAAGACCCATAAACTTTAAAATGGCCCAGTCAACAATCTGCTCACTCAATTAGCTGATGCCTTTTGATTCCTTTGCTCATTTACTATTTTTGTAATTTTGATTACATTACATTTTGATGCCTTTTCTCATTTACTAAGGAATCAGAAGAAGCCACAGTGACTTTCCTTTTTAGGCTGCCATGGAGCAAGCTAGTTAGGAAAAAAAAAAATTTGACTTTTTAAAAGAATATATATAGCTGTCAGGGGAAAAAAAATATACGTCTGTGTGTATGGGTATTTGTGTCTATAGACAAGAATTTAAATAGACTTTTAGAATCAGTTAGGTCAAGAAAATCTTCATTTAATAACCTTATTAAAATCATTTTATCAGGACCATGTTTAAAAGATAAATGTGACTGGTTTAAAAATAACAATGTAATTCCAACTTTAATATTAATTTTCTCTTTTTATCTTTTTCAAAATTCATTTACTTGAGAGAGAGAGCACCGAAGGAGAGGGAGAAGCAGGCTCCCTGCTCAGGAGCCAGAGCCTGATGCCCAAGACCCCAGGACCCTGGCACCCAAGTTCCCAGGACCCTGGGATCATGACTCAAGCAGAAGGCAGACGCCCAACCAACTGAGCCACTCAGGTGCCCTCCAACTTTAATATTCTAGATGATGATGATGGTGGTGGTGGTGGTGGTGGTGATCATCTTTGTGTAAGAGCAAAATAGGCTATATTTTTAGTACTCTTACCAGCAGCAGGAGAAAGTGATCTAGAAGTTCTTACATTGAACTGAGTCACAAGAATCCTACAGCTGAAAGAATTAGCCCAATAAGAAAATACTTATATAGAATGGGAGGTTTTACCCTTAGATACCAATGCTCATCAAGGTTTTCACCATAAGCAACTGAAGGACATAAAATACCCAGCTAGAAATATAGTGATTGAGACCCACAGTTTTTTTAAAATGTAGCATTAATTCCTTGAAATTTTAGTAGGAGTTAGCCACAAAATGAAGATAGTGCATTCAGAGAGAAAATAAATTTGGAAAGTGTTAAGGTAAAGTTAAGTGGACTTTTTTATTATAGTAAATATCAGAATCTTTAATATGCTAATATTCTTTGTGATTTTCCAAGAAAGGGATCTATGTATAGAGCCCTTTAAGAGGTAGCTTCTAGTGTAGGCTATTCCAGAAGAGTGGCAATAATAGCATTATATGAGGGACAAGTCTGAAGAGATGATGCTACAAGAGTTTGATGACATGAAGTGTAGATTCAATTGAATGTAATGTGTTGCTTTTTAAATTTGTATACTGAATTATCCTTGCTATCCAAGGACTTGAGCACCCACAGCATTAAGTAGTATAACGGGGAATTACTTAGCTGGTTATCAGGAGGTTGGATTTTAATACCTACTTCAGTCATTTTTTAAAAATTTATTTATTTGACAGAGGGAGAGATCACAAGTAGGCAGAGAGGCAGGCGGGGTGGCGGGGAGCAGGCTTCCCACTGGCAGAGAGCCTGATATGGGGCTTGATCCCAGGACCCTGAGATCATGACCTGAGCCTAAGGCAGAGGCTCACCCCACTGAGCCACCCAGGCACCCCTAGTCATCTTCTTGATCTAGTCACTGAACCTCTCTGAGGTCTCACTGATTTATTCATTTATTCAGTGAACACTGAATATCTCTGCTGTATGAAACATGGTTCTAGGTGCTAGGGATATAGCAATGAACAAGAAAGATCTAGTCCTTAACCTCATGGAATTTACATTCTAGTATAGAAGACAAGCAGTGAATAAATAAATACATAATTTTGGCTGATTTTAGATAACATGAAGAACAAATTTGGATAAGATATTACAAAGTGATGGAGGAGAGTAAGGCTTAGTTACTTTCTCTACAAAAGGAGGAAGCTGGATTTCACCAGTAATTTTCATAGTTTTTAAGTGGTTACATGTGAAAAACACCCAAACAAATGAACTATTTGTTTCTCCCAAATAAAATTTATTTTTCTCATTATCAAGAAGGCAGGAGGTAGCAATTTAGGAATGGTGGAGTAGTTTAAGGATGCCGCTAGGGTTCTGGGTACTTTCAGTTTTCTACTCACTGTCTTTAGGGTGTAGTTTTTATGCTCATGGCCACTCATGCAAAGGAGTTGTCTCACATTCATATTCCAGGCACAGCAAAGAAAGAAGAAGGAATACAGAATAGTATCTGCATTAGGAAAGTGACTTCCCTAGAAATTCCCAGCAGAAACCCCTTGCCTCTTTAGCAAGGCTGGGAAACATGAATATTTTTCAGCTGATTGTCTCTGCTGAAAAATATTCAGTTGTCCTGACTTGGTTCATTTAAGGAAGGACTGAGTAGAAATTGACTAAGCAATTAGGATACCGTAATGCTTAGAGGACAAATGTATGTCTACTTCAGCATTCAAACTCCTATGATAATAATAATAATAATAATAGGAATATTACAATAATAATATTCATACTAGTATCCAGCATTAAGAGTAAAATGCTGATTCATATAAAAGTATTTATAAGTGATACCTTTGAAAAACAATCCATGAAATATCAGAGAAACCTACTAAACCAAACCAGAAGAGCAAAGTAGCAGCCAACTTAAGAGTGTTAAAACTACAATGAAAGATTAAAACACAATTCACTGGTAGATCTAGACTCCCTCAATTAGGTTTGGCACATATGGGTTCTAGCAGTATATTTCTCACTTTTGTCACAAGTAAGTTAAAAATCAAACATGAAATGAAACAATGATAATATGCCCTTCAATCTATAACTTTATAAGATGCTCCAATATATTCCTATAGATAAATGGGGTATTGTTCTTGGAACTCCACATAAGTATATTACATTGGCAGCTCAAATTAACTTGATGGTCGCTAATGTGACATTAACATGTGACATGTGAATTAACTCATTTAGATTCGTGTGGTTATTTTATTACTTATTCTCCTTTTAATTTGTTTCAGATGTGTTTTTAAGTAAATATCAAATATTTGCAAAAGATGTCTGCAAGAACCTCTGAGAAATGCTAAAAGTTGAAAAACACAAGTAAATGGCTTCAATCTCACTGTCAGACTCAAACATTCTGTCTTTGCATCTTACAAGAAGCCTATCTTTGTTAAAGACATTAAGATTAAACAATGGATTAACATAGTTTTAGTTTATGCTTTCACTGCTCATCAAAGAACAGTGATTTCTCAAATCTCTTAGGATTTTGGAGTAACATTATAAAAGTGGTGGAAATATTAATGGTATAATGAATCCAGAGATGGGTAAATCCTCATCGGTAACTCCTAAGAAACTCCTGAAAAAACACAGAGCAGTATTCGTTCTTCAGCTGTTTGTACACATTCTAATCTCACAGACAGCTGGAGAATTCAAAACTCATCTACTAGGGATTATAGGTATTACTAGTTAGATACTCCGTTTACTTAGGCTGTGATATATTTTGATTATGTTTACAGAAGCATTCTAAAATACATTTTGCAGAAAATGTTTTTATTTTGTCAATTTATGAATACTCAATTACTTCATCTAAGACTTAAATGGTATCATATGAAGCCTAAATCTTCTTCAATTTATATTTCAAAAGACAAAGATGATTACCTGTTGATTTGATAATTTAATTTCTAGGAAAATACCTTAAAGAAATAATCCTAATAATAGAATAAAGCTTTGGGGTGCCTGGGTGGCTCAGATGGTTAAGCATCCAACTCTTGGTTTTAGCTCAGGTCATGATTTCAAGGTCCTAAGAATGAGCCCTGTGACAGCCCACGCTGGGTGTGGAGCCTGCTTAAGGCTCTCTTAAAGAAGAGAGAGAGAAAGAGAAAAGGAAAAAAAATTTATTCATGAAAAGTTTCACTGGATAATTATATATATTTAATTTGGACACTTTATCATTGTTAATATAATGCTATGCAGAAAGGAATGAAAAACATATTAAAGAAGAAAGAATTATAAGGATGTAGATAGTATTGGGCATTTTTTTATGTAGCTAAGTTTTAAATAAACTTTATTTTTTAGAACAGTTTTAGAATTTAGAAAATTGAGAAGATAGTACAGAGTTCTCAAATTGCAAATTGTCTCATGTTTTTCTCATGATTGGACTAGAGTTATGGGTTTAGGGAGGAAAATCTGAGGTACAATGTCACTTTCATCACATCATAGCAACGGTACATACTATCAACCTGATTTGATGTTGATGTTGATCAACATCAAATGATGTGATGTTGACCTTGATCATCAGGTTCAAATAGTGTTTATTAGTTTTCTCTACTGTAAGGTCACTCCCCTTCACTTTTTAAGATACTGTATTCTTGGAGAGAATGTGACTACTATGCACAGCCATACTTAAGAAATAGAGAATTATACTGTCCTTTAGAATGGAGTATCTTCATAAATTATTTATAAAATTTCTGTATGAGAGACTTGCCTTTTCCTCCCACTTATAACTTATTTAATATTTACTTATATCAGTATAAACTCATAGATACTTGCTTTATACTTCAGATTATAATCAAGTGTTACTTTACTTTGTTGTCAATGTTTTCTAGCTCTGGTAATTAGGAGCTCTTTCAGTTGGCTCCTGTGCCCCTTTACTGTGCCCTTATCAGTGTGGGTTTGGGTTTGTTATTTTCTGTTTGTCTGTGTGTTTTGAGCACTCCCTAACTTTCTGGAACTACAAAGATGAGCTCCAAGCTCATCTTGAATATGTATTTCCCCTAGAAATAGCTAATTCCTAAGGAGCTTTAGTATTAGAAATTATCGAGTATTTCTACCTGAACGGTATTAGAAATCAAGATTGGGTGTTAGATATACTGATTAGTACTAGGGTATCTTTTCTGTTTTTAGACTCTCTCTGCTGACAGAGCAAGGAGATAAATAAATATATATATATATATATACACACATATATATATGCATACATATGTGTGTGTGTATATATATATATACACACATATATACACACACAGATCTAGAAATACTTCCATACATTACCATCTAAACACGAATTCTTACTAATATCTCCAACTCTTATCCATTACCATATGGATCCTCTTCTCCTTAATTATCTATAAATTGGAAACCCAACAGTGAGAAATTTTCCTCCCCCCACCCATCATGCATTCACATTATCATTCAATTCCAGTTTACAGGTAGAACAGTATCATATTTGTTAACCTGCATTAGATGGGAAAAACCTCTATCAATGAGACTACAGTTATTCTGTTTTTCCCTGTGCCTTTGGTGTTAGACTTCCCTAATTTCCAAATTTACTTGTATCAGCACCTTTCCCCCATCCCCATCAAAGATACTGTTTCATACATTTATGATAAATTTCTATTCTTTTCTCACTGTCCACATTGCTTCCTGAAATCTCATAAACTTCTAAATTATTTTTTAATAAAAATAATTTGCCTATACATTAAGGTGCACTTTTTCTGTTATAAAGATCTATGGGTTTTGACAGATGCATAATCTCCTGACTCCACTATTACAGCATCACACGTGAATAGTTTTATGGTTTTAAAAAAATCTAACTTCGGTTACTCATCTCTCTCTCTCTCTCTCTCTCTTTTTCTGAACTCTTGGTAGTCACCGATCTTTATCTCTATAGCTTTTTCCTTTTTAGAAAGTCATATAATTGGAATCTTATAGTATATAGCCTTTTAAAATTAGCATATTTCAGTTAGAATTGCATTCAAGGTTTATACACATCTTTCCATAGCTTGATAGGTTACCAATTTTTATTGCTAAATAATATTTTATTGTATGGATATAGCAGAATTTCTTTATATATTCACTTAATTGAAGGATATCTTTATTATTTCCAATTTTGGGTGATTATTAATAAAGCTGCTATAAACATTTGCCTGTAGGTTTTTGTGTGGATATAAGTTTTCAACTCAGTTGCATAAGTACCTAGGTACTAATTACTGGGTCATATGGCATGACTCTGTTTAGCTTTGTAAGAAATTGCCTGTCTTCTAAAGAAGTTATACTATTTTTGCATTTCTACTGGCAATGAATGAGAGTACCTATTTGTCTCCATCCTTGCTAGCACAAGTTTTGGGAATTTAGCCATTCTATTGGTGTTCAGTGATATTTCAGGTTTTTTTTTTTTTCTTTTCTGAGTATCTTTTTTTTAAACAATTTTATTTTTCTTTAGTGTTCCAAGATTCATTGCTTATGGAGCACACCCAGTGCTCCATGCAAT
This sequence comes from Lontra canadensis, assembly GCF_010015895.1. Taxonomy (NCBI): domain Eukaryota; kingdom Metazoa; phylum Chordata; class Mammalia; order Carnivora; family Mustelidae; genus Lontra; species Lontra canadensis. Next base: position 14,199,879 of record NW_022631022.1, read on the forward strand.
ACATACCCTCCTTAATATCCAACAACAGGTTCACCCAACCCTTTTCCCCTCTCCCCTCCAAAACCCTCAGTTTGTTTCTCAGAGTCCACAGTCTCTCATGGTTCCTCTTCCCCTTTGATTTTCTCCAACTCACTTCTCCTCTCCTTCTCCCCATGTCCTCCATGTTATTCCTTATGCTCCACAAATAAGTGAAACCGTATGATAGTTGATTCTCTCTGCTTGATCTATTTCACTCAGCACAATCTCCTCCAGTCCCATCCATGTTGATACAAAAGTTGGGTATTCATCCTTTCTGATGGAGGCATAATACTCCATGGCATATATGGACCATATCTTCTTTATCCATCCATTTGTTCAAGGGCATCTTGGCTCTTTCCACAGTTTGGCGACTGTGGCCATTGTTGCTATGAACATTGGGGTACAAATGGCCCTTCTTTTCACTACATCTGTATCTTTGGGGTAAATACCAAGTAGTGCAATTGAAGCGTCATAAGGTAGCTCTACTTTTTATTTCCTTTTTTTTTCTTGCATAACTGAAACTTTTTCTTTTTTCATTTTTTAAATTTTTTCAGTGTTCCAAAATTCATTGTTTATGCACCACATCTAGTGCTCCATGCAATATGTGCCCTCCATGATATCTCATTATTTTAATTTACATTCCTAAATGACAAATGATGTTGATAGGTTTTTTTATATGCTTATTTCCTATCTGTGTCTCTTCCTTGGTGATGTGCCTATTGCGATTATTTTAGATCTTTCTTTAAGCATGTGGGTTTTTTAAATTATTATTTTGAGTTTTAGAAATTTTTTATATATTTTGGATACAACTTCTTCATAAGATATATGTATTACCCATATTTTATCCTGGTCTGTATTATTTCAGTTTAATAGTGGTTTTCCAGAGAGCAGAAGTTTTAAATTTTAATAATGTTCAACTTATTAATATTTTTCTTTCATGGATTGTGTTTTTGGTGTTTTATCTAAAAACTCATCACCAAACTCAAGGTCACCTAAATTTTCTCATATATTTTCTTCTATTGCTCTTTGTGTCTATTATTTTCCCAATACTACACTGTCTTGATTACTGCAGCTCTATAGTAAGTCTTGAAGTCAGGTAATTAATTGGTCAGTCTTCCCACTTCATTCTTCCTCAATCATCTGTTGGGTATTTAAGGTCTTTTGCTTTTTCATAAAAACTTTAATATCAGTTTGTCAATAGCCACAAAATAGCTTGTTGGGATTTTGATTGGGATTGTGCTAAATCTATAGGTCAAGTTGGAAATAACGGACACCTGGACAAGATCAAGTCTTCCAATACCTGAAAGTGAAAAATCTATCCATTTACTTGGATCTTCTTTGATTTCTTTCATCAGAATTTTGAGTTTTTTTCCACATAGGGATCCTTTTACATGTTTTATTAGATTTATAGTTAAGTATGTCCATTTTTTGGTGCTAATATAAATGTATATTTTTAACTTGCAATTATTCATTTGTCATATGGAAAAGCAATTGGCTTTTGTATGTCAACCTTATTTCCTGTGATATTGTGATACTTGCTATTTAGTTCAAGAATGCTTTGTTTTTGTTAGCTGTGTGACGTTCTTCACAGACAATCTTGTCTTCTGTAAACAAAAACAGTTTTATTTCTTCTTCCTCAATCTGTATATTTTATGACATTATGATTCATATATTTTGGTCTTTGTCCACTTTTCCTGGCTCACAGCTTCCAAAACCTTTGGAATTTCCTAAGCTGTAAGAGCAATGGTCTCTATTTGGTCTCTTGTCCTCAGTTCTTGGATATTCTGTTCTGGGCTTTTCTTTTCTCTTTACATTTTAGTTCTGTAGCTTTCTATTCACACACCTTCAAGCTCACTGATTTTTTCCTTGACCTTGCCCAGTCTACTGATAAGCTCATCAAAGACATTCTGAATTTCCTTTACAGCTTTTAATTTCTACCATTTCCTTTCAGTTCTTTCTTAGAGTTCCCCTTTCTCTGCTTATAGTACCTATCTGTTCTTCTGTCTTGTTTATTTTTTCCATTAGAAGCTTTGACATATTAATCATAGTTATTTCAAATTCCCTATTTAATAATTCCAAATTCTGTGTCATATCAGAGTTTGATTTTGATACTTACTTTGTCTCTCCAGTCTGTGAGGTTTCTTGACTTTTAGCCTGCCTTGAAGTTTTTTGTTGACTATCAGACAAAATGCATTGGGTAATAGAATATAATATAAATGTGCCTTTATCATGACTGCTGTGTACTAAATTGAGACCCCTGAAATTTAGATGATGAAACTCTAATCTCCAATCTGGTTGTAGTTGGGAATAGGGGCTTTCAGAAGGTAATTAATGTTAAATGAGGTCACAGGGTAAGGTCTTAATCTGATAGGAACGAGGATTGGTGTCCTTGAAAGATGAGATCTTTCTCTCTCTTTTCCTCTCCCTCTCTCTTTTACCCTCCTTCTCTCTCTTTCTTTCCCCCTACTCACACCTCTATGCACACACAGAGGAAAGGCCATATGAGAGTACCCAATAAGGCCCTCTACAGGCCAAGAAAAGAACTCTTACCAGAAACAAACCATGGACCATGCAGGCGCTCGGATCTTAACTTCCCAGCCTCCAAAACTGTGAGTAAATTTAAGCTATTCAGTCTAAGGTATTTTGTGTTGGTAGCCCAAGAAGACTAAGACTGTGATGTTTCATGTTAAATCGGATAGGAGTTGGTTTGTGTTTAATGTTGCTATAGATCCCAGAGGTCTCTGTTTCCTCCAGTGATTTCTTTTTTGTCTCTTCTGTTAATTTTGTTTCCCTAAGAACTCCTTCTTCAACAGCATCTAAATCTTGCAGCTGTCAGCTGTAATTCACTGCTATTATATAGGAGCCCTGTTGATGCAGTGATAAGGTGTTGGAGAGGAAAGGTTTTCTGGAATCTTATGATTCAGTCTCATATTTTAATGGCCCTGTGTCCTTGGTCTGTGACCTTTACAAGTGTTTCTTACCTCTGGGCATATTTCAAAATGGTTACTTTTTCCCTCACTCTGCCAGAAACAAGAAAGGATTTTTCTTGGATCTTCACCAGGAAAAACTGGCAAGATACAAGTTTATGGTTCTAGTGGCTTCAGCTCCAGGTAAGCTGGTTGCTTCTGTGATTTTTGGTTTTCAGCTGTACCTACAGATTTTAGAGTGTGGTTTGTCCTGTAAACTAAATTATCTGATGGAGCCAAGAATAGTCATTTATTTTCACTGTGTTCCACTTTTTTTCTTGTGAGCAAGGAGTGATGACTTCCAAGCTTCTTATATGTCAAAGTTAAAACCAGAAATTGATCATTCACTTATGATAGAGGGCATTGTACCCTCTGAGTTTTATCAAATTTCATTACTTTTTCCAACACAATTCCTAAATGGGGTTTTTAAGCCTTACCTGGGATACACTTAAATTAATATCCCAACTTTTTTGTTGTTCATGTAATTTTAAAATCTTGGCATGTATGGATACACTTAAATAAGATTAATGCTTATATTTTCACTTTTCTCAAAAATCATTAGATCCTTACAGTTTCTTAAAACCTACAAAATATCAACTTTTCTAGAAATAAAAAAAAAAGTAGAATTAGATGGCTTTACTGACAAGTTTTATTTATATGTTCAAAATTTGTTTACCAAGTATTTCAGTCACTGGTGATATTCCTAACTTAGGCATAGAAATCCTGCTCAGCCTAATAGAGATTATTTTTTAAAAAAACAAAAAAGAAAAACCTTTTTGGCTATAAATGAAGGTTTTTAATTAAAAAAATGAATTTGTTTACCTTAATTGGAAGATATATTAATAACTAAAATATGGTTATTATGAACAAATTTTTGGCCAATACTATAAAGACTTTTTAAGCATTGCATTTCTGCATATTACTCACATTGTCCTTGGGGAACACTAACTTCATAAATTAAGAAACCTAATGTTCCAGGTGAAGTACTGCAAGCATAGGCAAAAATAAACATATAGTCTTACACTGGCCATCAGAGAAGTCAAGATGATGTTTTCTCTATAGTTCCTTTTAAAAAACAAAATTACTTATTGCTATGAAAAGTTATCTCAAAAAACTTAGAAAAATTTTCACAAATTTTTATAAGTGGTGTTATAATTTATGATCAAAAGAAAGGTCTTACCATTCAGGCAATTTGCCAACACTATCATGTTTATGAATGAATTACAAAAATCAAAGCTTATAGCTATGTACTTATCTAACAATATATCTTATACACTCTCCACTAAATTTAAATTAGTCAGATGACATCCTGGAGACAACTGTAAATAAATCCATCCTTATACATCTCTGATTTGATCATGGACAACTATGCCAAACCATTTCTTAGAATTAGAAAAGCCCTCCTACATTGATCAAATCTCCAAACACCATGCTTGTCCATAATTTGAATAATTAAGATACTTAACACTGTCCCAAATCATATTTATCTCCAAAATATGCCATGGAAATTCTCCCAAGCCCACATTACCAAATGGAAAAAAGAAAAGCAAAAAATATACTTGAAAGAGAAAAGGAAATTGTGTATGGTTGAATGCTATGAGATACAATTCAAGCAAAAGAAGAATGGCAATCCCATGTTCTAAATCTTACCATAATAACTACCAACTGTGAGCTGACTTCAGTTCAATTTAACTCAATAAATATTTGTTGAGCATTAAGGGCTTAGCACTTGTTTGGATTTTTGCTCTAAATGCAACAGTGCCTGACCTGTTCAAATGACAGCAAGGTTAAGTGTCTGAGTCAGAGAGGTGATGGGACAGGACTAGGGGTGGTATTAGGGGAAGGAAGCAGATCAGGTAGAGCCTTGTAGATCATCACAAGGACTCTGGCTTTCTCTCTGAGTGAAATGGAGAGCCATAGTAAGGTTTTGAGCAGATGAGTAAGATGATCTGACTCATGTTTTGAAAGTGTTACTTTGACTGGTTTTGAGAATAGAAAATGAAAGAAAAAGAACAGAAGAAAGGAGTGGTTTTTGGAGGTCTGTGTAGTAGTGCAGATAAGAAATAATGGTGTCTGAGTCACGATGGGAGAAGTGGAAGGGAAGGTAGACTCAAAAGGTAATTTCTAATTAATTGAATGTGGCATATGAAAACAAGGGGACCTAGTAATGATCCTATGCTTTTGACCTGTTCAGTTGGAAGGATGAAGTTGCCATTAGTTGACATGAGGAAGGTTTTGGGGAGGAGATCACCAGTTCAGTTTTTGACATGTGAATCTTAAGATTGCTAACACAAATTGCATATTGAACTGAATAGGCACAAAAACTCAATATTCCTATAATTTTTCCCAAGTAAATCTCTACTGTAGGCAAAAAACAGAGGAAAAACCCATAACTGAATGACAACAAGCCCATTCTTCTCAAGTATCATTTCCTAAACAATAAAAATAATTCACATAAAATTTCATTCTATTCACATAAAATTCCAAATGCTTCAGAATTTCTGAGAATTATCTTAACCACTTTAAAGAGATCAAGCTTGTATGAAAAAAAAAAATAAAAAGCTAAAGGGAAAAAAATGGAGAGTATTCAGAAAGAGTGGTTTGAACCCTCACAAATTAGATTCCATACTGTAAAAATCTCCTTGGAATCTGAAAAATTAATGATTTCTATCTGAGTGTCCAAAAGTTATACTAATGCCTGTGAAACATTTGAAAAATATTAATACTATAAACTGAAGTATATGAAATTGTCGATATTTTCAACTTTTGTCAAGTTTGAACTACAAAACAGCAATTTAATATGGTTCAATCTAACACATTATGAAGTTGAAAAGAAACAATCACACATTAGACAAAGGGCATGCTTTGGTCATTCTTTTCTGAACAATAAATATTAACTTTGCACTGCTCACACAATGCTACAAAACAGTAACTCAATAATTCATTTCATCTAATGTTTGTTGAGTAGCCACTCTCAGCAGGATCCCTGATAGATGCTGCTGGGTAAATAAAGATGAGGGAATATAGAGCTTGACAAGCTTACAATATAATGAAGATGAATAAGATAACTACCAAAGTAATTGCACCAGAAGTTAGAATGAGTGGGATTCCAAAAAGGAGATTTCCAAATTTTCAAGTTCAAGAATGCTTTAATGCAAGAAGTGACATCTAGCTGGTGGGACAAAGAAGTTGTTAGTTCCAATGAGACATAAAGAAATCTGAGGGAAAGTAACACTTGTATTTAAGGGTCTTTTAGTAGAAAAAGAAAGCTCTTCTGAAAGAGGAGACCCTAGGATGTGCTTTGTCCTAAAGTGATCATAAAAAGAACTAAGAGGAATAATCTATCAGGGATGAGAAATATTTCCTTAGCTATGCTAAAGAATCCCTGATGCTTTATTTATTTGTTTCACCTCATTCATTAATTATGCTATGGTTTTGCAATCACTTTGGGGACCTAAAAGACACAAGTCAACATTTCCACTCCAATTTCTTTTGGAACAAATACCAATTTGGGAAGATAAGCCTACATAATACACAAAAACACTAAATAAATTAATAAGTATCTCATTAAAACTTGGAGGATAAAATCCTAAATTGAGTTTCTTTGAGCAAGGAATGGTATATCACCCATTACTAATAATTTAAGATATATAAACTATTATCGACTTTCTCTTTATGTAATAGGCTGCCTTTGAGTTATTTAAATGAACATAAAATATATTAATAAATACTTTCATAACTCATAAGTAACCTCAATTATCTAATCCCATTTTTTCCACTACTTATCAAGTTAAACACAAAGTGGACACTTTTAAAGATTTTAATCCTCATGAGTAGGACATGGATACTCTTGAAAACAGTGTATAAGATACAGAACCCAGTAGATACATATATTATTTCTTCCTTTTGGAAGCCTTTTAAGTAACATGTCATATATATTTTTTTCTTATCAAGATTCTTATAAATATAGAAAAAAGCTTATTTTTTAATCATTTTTAATTGAATATTGAGAAAAATACAGAAGTCTTTCAAAAGGAACTCCAGGTTTTTCTTTCTGTAAAACTTGCTCCTTGGTGAGGTTGTATCCTTAGAATGGAAACAGCAACCATCATAGGCTTGCATGTGATTGACACTAGACAAATATTTGCTGAATTGAATATGGTCTGATAAAATCTGTAACAAGTATGGATAGGACCTGTCTTAGTTGGGGAGTCAGGGGAAATTCAGGGACTGAAACCCCTGTCTTTGGTAAGCCTCTAAGGCAGAGCCAGAGAGAACTAGTGGGTGACTGAGAAACAAATAAGAGAACTGTAGAGAGAATGGCATTTCATGGAGAGAGGTGGAAAGGAGGCTCTCTGCTGATAGAACCTGAGAGAAATGGCAATATATCTCTGCCTCACAGTGTTGGACAGAGGAAGTCACCTGTGGCTGGCGAGGTCCATTGCTAAAATCTTATGCAGGATAAATTTAAAAATGCTCATTTAGATTCATTCATTTTAACAAGATTGACAAACATATTGAATTCTAAAATATTTCCCGATTAATCTCCTTGTTTTTTAGGAAAAAAGAAATTCAAGTTTAGAAAGGTGACCTGAATTATAAAAATAAAATAAAAATAAATAATCTATATTCAGCTTCACAGGAAGGAATGTGATACAGATATAGTGAAAAGAAGGGCCACATGCATCCCATACCATATCCCCTATGAACCATATGTTCATACCAGCAATGTCCACAATAGCCAAACTGTGGAAGGAGATGAAATACCCTTCGACAGTTGAATGGATAAAGAAGATGTGGTCCATATATACAATGGAATATTACTCAGCCATCAGAAAGGATGAATACCCAACATTTACATCAAGATGGGTGGGACTGGAGGAGATTGTGCTAAATGAAATAGGTCAAGCAGAGAAATACAATTGTCATATGGTTTCACTTATTTGTAGAACATAAGGAATGGCATGGAGGATATTAGGGGAAGGAAGGTGAAAATGAAGTGTGGGGGGCGGGGAGTCAGAGGGAGAGATGAACCATGAGAGACTATGGACTTCAGGAAACAAACTGAGGGTTTTAGAGGGGAGGGGAAGTTGGGGGATGGTTAGCCCGGTGATGAGTATTAAGGAAGACATGGATTGCATTGAGCACTGGGCATTATACATAAACATGAATCATGGAGCACTACATGAAAAACTAATGATAACTTACATAACATAATATTTTTTTAAAAGAAGAGTCAGTGCATACTGGCCATGTGTGGGGCTAAGGTGTCCTTGAATTGGATAGAGCTAGCTGGAAGGGATAAAAGCATGAGAGATTAGGAGGGAGTGAGAAAGAGCATACAAGTGAGTGTACAATGGTTAGGAATTGATTCACTTTCTTTTCAATTTAGGTTTGCAGCTGTCAATTCAGAAAAAGAATTAGTCAGCTACTCAAGTCAATTGGATTTTTCTACATTAGGGACTCAACACATAGATAAAACAAATATTACCTTGGTTTTCATCAAACCACCAGGTGGAAAGATGTGCTGGGTCTTTGCCAAGGCAGAAAAAATGTCACCCTCCCATACCTACCAGGGGCACACTGCAACAAGGAGTACTATTTGTCATCAAAAACTGTCTAGTCACTGAGTGGAGTAGGGAAAATGAAAACTATAGATTTATAATTTAGTCTCTGTGTAAGAATGTAAATCATCATTCCTTGATAAATGGAAATAAAAATTTCAAATATTAGTAAAGATTCTTGATAGGATTTCTCAAGCCAGGGTCCCTATCTAACCCAGACAGGGTGAGAATAATGGTAGATAGGATGATGGGGGCCTGAGCCCCCAAGCTTCTGGAATATTAGATGTAGCCTCATAATATACATAAAGCCAGACTCACCTAGATTCAAATGCCAATAGTATCCATTTCTAATATTGTTATCTCAAGTAAGTCATTTAATATCTCTTTACAATGAGAACAAATTCCATATTTCATACACTTATGGTGGGGATCAACTGAGGTAATACATATGAAAATTTCTAACATATCTTTATGCACATAATAAGCACTCAATGAATATTTTCCCCTCCTTTCCATTCCTGCAGTGACATATCTCACCAGGAAATACTGAACGTAAGGCTGTCACATGAGGGCCTTCTAAGTGTCTTCAAATTCAAGTAGTTCCTGATGGAGCGCCTGGGTGGCTCAGTGGGTTAAGCCTCTGCCTTTGGCTCAGGTCATGATCTCAGGGTCCTGGGATGGAGCCCCGCATCGAGCTCTCTGCTCAGCAGGAAGCCTGCTTTCCCCTCTCCCTCTGCCTGCCTCTCTGCCTACTTGTGATCTCTCTCTCTGTCAAATAAATAAATAAAATCTTTTTTAAAAAATTCAAGTAGCTGCAACAAGGCAGGGCAAATCAGGTGAATACAACTTGCTAAGGCAACCGTTGATGTCCTTTGGCAGCTGCTAGAGTCAATCCTGCTACAGATCCTGTCTGACTATGATGCCTTCATGATAGTGACTGTGTAACAGTTAAAAAAAGAATTTGTGTGAGGTAGGAAAGCAGATGGAAATGTTCAATAGTGTTACATTGAACACAGCAGGGCATTCTATGATCTTGCCATTTGGAAGGTCTCTTTTCAGCTGGTGTTTTAGTCAGGAAGTTACCATTTCAGTCCAAAAAATGACATTAAACTGTTCCCATTCCCACATCCAGAACATGTAACAAGGCAGAATATGGAAAACAGAGCTCTAAGATCAGAAACCTGGGAAGACCTGTCATCAGACAAGCCTGCACAGAGAAGGCTCCTGAGTTAGTACATAGTTAAAGATGTTTTACAGAGCAGATTAATGGGAGCTAGAGTCCCCCAAGCAGGGCAACTTACAACAATTTGTTACTCAAAATCTGAGCTTTAAGCATTTCAGACTGGAACTGAGGAGTGTCAAGCAAAGAGAATGGGATTTAGACATTCCTGGGTTTTAATCTCTGTCTGCACTGACTGCTGGAAGATGATGGGGATGTGACTTGATTCGTGAACTTTGATCCCTCAACTATAAAGTGATAAAATACCCACCTTAAAGAGCTGTTGTATGGAGTCCATGAACTTGTTTTGTGAACTGCCAAGCACAATGCCTGGCAGAAAGTAGTACCTGAATAAGCTGGGTAGAACAGAGCAGCAGCAGCAGGGGCAGTAAAGGCCGACAGGTGGACGAGGTGTCCCTCACCAGATCTCCAGGAACTAAAACCTCTGGACAAGTAAGTCTAAGTCCCAACAACTTAGAGAATGCCAAAATCGTACCCAGTCAGTACAGCCAGAGGGCAGGACAGAAGCTAAGACAGCAGCCAGGTCAAGATCAGGGGCCAGCTGGAATGGACTGGAACAGAAGCAAATCAAGAGTGAAGTAAAAAAGATCCTGGGAAATTACTAAATGGAGAGTCAGTCTCCCTGGATCAAAATGCTAACAATAGCTGATCAGATGACCTTGACAGGTCCCTTCACTTCCCTGTGCCTCAGTTTCATATTTGAAAAATGACAGGACTATATAGTTGATATGGACAATCCCTTCCAGTCTGAAGCACTCTGTGCATCTCTTGTGTTAACCACTATAACAATGAGGATCTCAGCTGGTCTTGTGCATGCCTAGACTTGGCTGTGCACAGGACCTGCAGCATTTCCCCCAGACTTTGGCATTGAGGCAACTTGGAAAACTGAAAACAGTAGAGAGAAAATGAAAAAGCCTATCCTCAGACGTTCCGTGGGACTTTTGCCCAGAATTATGAAAAAAAAAAATAAATACCAATACCCTGAAATATTTTATATGCTTATTCCAAACACTATAATGCTCTGTAGAAGCCTAAGGTTTTCAAAGTCAAAACAAAACCTATTTTGAAAGAAAAAAAAAAAAAACTTACTCTTCAGGTTTATGTACTTCTTAAAAGTAAAATGAAGCTAGAAATTTTTCCCCTGGGATTTCACCAACAGCCAAAAACAAATATAACTTCTTTGACAAATAACAGTTCTGTATTATGACTTAAAAAAAAATCTTGTCATAGAAATCTAATCTTGGAGAGATATACTCTGTCTGCATGAAATAGCAATAATAGAACCAATATCTATCATTTCTGTCATTTATGCATTTAATTGCTTTACCAACAACTCTATGAAAGGGCATGTGACAGAGTCGAACTGACATTTGGTTCTCTCTTTTTGGTTTAAGAAAATTAAACTTTTGAGTCTCATGGAAAAAAGACAGTTATCTTTTAAGAGTTTTGCTTGACTCCACCCAAAAAACTAAGAAATATGCTCTACTTGTCAGCCCTGTGTCAGACCAGACTATGACTGGTACTAAGGAGAAATATTTCAAAGCAAAAAGCAACAATATTTGATGTCAGAAGTGAAAAGAAACAAATTCCTCATTTTTGAGTCTCCCAAAGTTACAGCCTCCAACCCAGATCTACCACCATCTGCCTTGCCCTTTTCTAAAGCCAGCATTCACCTATAGTAAGATAATAAATTTACATCATTTTAAGTTTAAAAAAAGTCAGTTGCTGGCTCTCCATTATAACTTTTCCTACAATGCAGGTTTTTTTAAATGCTAAAGACACACAACTCTTCCCAGATTCTCTGGGTAATGGAAAAGGAGAATCAGAGCTGTCTACTAAAAAAAAAAAAAAAAAAAAAAAAAAAAAAAAAAAAATATAATAAAAAGAGAATAAGTTATCTAAACTATTTATGCTTAATAACCTTTGTAAAGATAATACCAGCAATATGGCAGAGGAGTAGCAGACAGAGATGACATCAGGTCACAGGAGTTCAGCTAGATAGTTATCAAACCATTCTGAACACCTACAAACCCAACAAAAGATTGAAGAGAAGAGGAGCAGCAATTCTAGAAACAGAAAATCAACCACTTTCTGAAAGGTAGGACGTGCCAAGAAGTGAATCTAAAGGTGGGTGACTCAGTTGGTTAAGCATCTGACTCTTGATTGAAGGTAGACCTCAGGGGGAGGGGCCGGCTCTTGGCAAGTGGTGGAGCAATGGAGCACAAAATTCGAACTTTTAAAAGTCTGCTCCACTGAGGGACATCACTCCAAAGGCTAAGAGGGGGTGGAGCCCTCACGGGGACAGTGTGATCTAAGGTCCCACAGGGTCACAGAAGGATTGGGGGTGTCTGAGTGTAGCAGAGCTCACAGGTATTAGAGCAGGGAAGCCGGCTACAGAGACAGAACTGAAGAGTGAGCTCTCAGCTTGGGGTTACCTTAAACTGTGATCCATGGCACAGTCAGGCCACTGATCTTTGAGCACGGACCCCACAAGTGGCAGATCTAGGAGACCTACCTTCATCTACAAAAAGAGCAGAGTGGCAGGAATCTGCCAGGTTTGGAGACTCCAAATGGGGCTGGGTGCCAGATACAGGAATGCTCAGTCACAGGCCGGGTGAGCTCTGAGCACAGCCAGAGGCCATGGAGACAGGAGTGATTGAGCGTTTTTCTCCCAGGGTGCACTGAGGAGCAGGGCCCTGTGCTCTCGGCACCTCTGGGCCGGAGATTAGGAGGCCTCCATTTTCATTCCCATCCTCCAGAACTCTACGGAAAGCGTTCAGGGAACAAAAGCTCCCAAGAGCAAACCCGAGCAGATTACTTAGCCTGGCCCCTGGCAAGGGTGATGCAATTCCACCTCAGGCAAAGACATTTGAGAATCATGGCAATGGTCCCCTCCCCCAGAATATCAGCAAGAACACCCAGCCAAGACCAAGCTCACTGATCAAGGAGAACAGTGGAATTCCAGAGGAGGGGAAAGCAAAGCATGGAATTCATGGCTTTCTCCTCGTGATTCCTTAGTCTTTTTTTTTTTTTTTAAGATTTTATTTATTTATTTGACAGAGAGATCATAAGTAGTCAGGCAGGCAGAGAGAGGAGGAAGCAGGCTCCCTGTGGAGCAGAGAGCCTGATGCGGGGCTCGATCCCAGGACCCTGAGATCATGACCTGAGCTGAAGGCAGAGGCTTTAACCCACTGAGCCACCCAGGTGCCCCCATGATTCTTTAGTCTTGCAAAGTTAAATTTTTTTAATTTTATTTTTTTCTTATTCTAATTTTTTTAACTTTTCCTCTTTCCTCTTTTAATGTTTTTTAACTAGTTTATCATAACAATACCTTTCTAAAAAAATCTTCTTAAACCTTCATTATTATAGTCATATTTTATCCCTCATTGTATCTAACTTTATTTTTTATATACATATAGTGTTTTTTCTTCTAAAAAATTTTTGGGATACAATTTCTTCTAATGGATAAAAATATACACTAAATCTAGCACAGGGTTTTGGTCTAGTCTCCAGCCTGAGCAAATTCCCTCCACTTTCTTTTTCTTTTTTTTCCAACCAACTTATCAATTCATTTTTTAGAAAAATTTTTTTAAATTTTCATCTTTACAGTCATATCCCATCCCTTCATCATGTTTACCCTTATTTTTGTGTATGTATGTATGTGTATATATATATATGTGTGTGTGTGTGTGTGTGTATACATATATGTATATATATGTTTTTCTTTCATTAAAATTGTGGGAGGTAGTTTCTTGTAAGAAACCAAAATACACCCAAAATCAAGTGGATGGCACTGTTCTATTCACCAGTCTAATATATATAGATATATATTTTCAATTTTTTTTTTAAACTTCTCGCCCCCTTTCTTCTCCCCCTGATTTGGGGTCTCTACTGATTTTGTTAGTGTATATTTTTCTGGGCTCTTTGCTACCCTTATAGTATCTTATTCTCTCATTCATATATTCTTATCTGGATAAAATGACAAGGCAGAAAAATTCGCCACGAAAATAAGAACAAGAGGCAGTACCAAAGGCTAGGGACCTAATCAATATGGACATTGGTAATATGTCAGATCTAGAGTTCAGAATAATAATTCTTAAGGTGCTAGCTGGGCTCAAAAAAGACATGGAAGATATTAGAGAAACCCTGTCTGGAGAAATAAAAGCCCTTTCTGGAAAAATAAAAGAACTAAAATCTAACCAAGCTGAAACCAAAAAAAAGTTATTAATGAGGTGCAATAAAAAATGGAGGCTCTTACTGCTAAGATAAATGAGGAAAAAGAGAAAATTAGTGATATAGACCAAATGACGGAGAATAAAGAAGCTGAGCAAAAGAGAGACAAACAACTACTGGACCACAAGGGGAGAATTCAAGAGATAAGTGATACCATAAGATAAAATAATATTAGAATAATTGGGATTCCAGAAGAAGAAGAAAGAAAAGGGCAGAAGGTATATTACAGTGGCAGACCACCTTGCTTAAGAATATTTGGATCAACCAGGAAATCAAAGAAGAACTTAAACAATTCATGGAAACCAATTGAGAATGCAGTGAATTATTATAGAGAATTTCCCTAAAACAGCAAAGGGAATATCATCAAAATCCAGGAGGAACAGAGAACCCCCTCAAAATTGATTAAAATAGATCCACACTCCATCATCTAATAGTAAAACTTACAAGTCTTACTGACAAAGAGAAAATCCTGAAAGCAGCCTGGGAAAAGAATTCTGTAACATACAATGGTAAAAATATTAGATTGGCAGCAGACTTATCCACAGAGACCTGGCAGGACAGAAAGAACTGGCATGATATATTCAGAACACTAAATGAGAAAAACATGCAGCCAAGAATACTATATCCAGCTAGGCTACCATTGAAAACAGAAGGAGAGATAAAAAGCTTCCAGGACAAACAAAAACTAAAAGAATTTGTAAACACCAAACCAGCTCTACAGGAAATACTGAAAGGGGTCTTCTAAACAAAGAGAGAGCCTAAAAGTAGTAGACCAGAAAGCAACAGAGATAATATAGTGTAATGGTCACCTTACAGGCAATACAATGGGACTAAATTCCTATTTTTCAATAGTTACCCTGAATGTAAATGGGCTAAATGTCCCAAATCAAAAGACACAGGGTATCAGAATGGATTAAAAAAAAACAAACAAACAAACAACAACAACAAAAAAAAACGGGGCACCTGGGTGGCTCAGTGGGTTAAAACCTCTGCCTTCGGCTTGGGTCATGATCCCAGGGTCCTGGGATCAAGCCCCATGTTAGGCTCTTTGCTTAGTGGGAGGCCTGTTTCTCCCTCTCTCTCTGCCTGCCTCTCTGCCTACTTGTGATCTCTGTCAAATTAAAAAAAAAAAAATCCTAAAAAATAGTTAATATCCTGTCTACAAGAAACTCATTTTAGGCCTAAAGACACCACCAGATTTAAAGTGAGGGGAGTGGAAAACAATTTACCATGCTAATGGACATCCAAAGAAAGCTAGGATGGCAATCCTTATATCAGATGAATTAGATGTTAAACCAAAGACTATAATAACAGATGAGGAAGGACACTATATCATACCCAAAGTGTCTGTCCAACAAGAAGATCTAACAATTTTAACTATCTGTGCCCCAACATGGGAGCAGCCAACTACATAAACCAATTAATAACAAAATAAAAGAAACACATTTACAATAATACAATAATAGTAAGGACCTTTAACACCCCTTTCACTGGAATGGACAGATCATCCAAACAAAAGATCAACAAGGAAATAAAGGCCTTAAATGACACATTGGACCAGATAGACATCACAGATATATTCAGAACATTCCATCCCAAAGCAACAGAATACACATTCTTCTCTAGTGCACATGGAGCATTCTCCAGAATGGATCACATCCTGAGTCACAAATCAGGTCTCAACTGGTACCAAAAGATTGGGATCATTTCCTGCATATTTTCAGACCACAATGCTCTGAAACTAGAATTCAATCACAGGAGGAAAGTTCAAAAGAACCAAATACATGGAGGCTAAAGAGCATCCTACTGAAAAATGAATGGGTCAACCAGGAAATTAAAGAAGAATTGAAAAAATTCATGGAAACAAATAATGAAAACACAACTGTTCAAAATCTGTGAGACACAGCAAAGGTGGTCCTGAGAGGAAAATATATAGTGATACAAGCCTTTCTCAAGAAACAAGAAGGGTCTCAAATACACAACCTAACACTACACCTAAAGGAGTTGGAGAAAGAACAACAAAGAATGCCTAAACCCAGCAGGAGAAGAGAAATAATAAAGATCAGAGCAGAAATCAATGAAATAGAAACCAAAAAAGAAAAAAAAAAAAACAGTAGAACAAATCAGCAGAACTAGGAACTGGTTCTTTGAAAGCATTAATAAGATTGATAAACCCCTGACCAGACTCATCAAAAAGAAAAGAGAAAGGATCCAAATTAATAAAATCATGAATGAAAGAGGAGAGATCACAACCAACACCAAAGAAATACAAACAATTATAAGAACATATTATGAGCAACTATACGCCAGCACATTCGACAATCTGGAAGAAATGGATGCATTCCTAGAGATGTATAAATGACCAAAACTGAACCAGGAAGAAACAGAAAACCTGAACAGACCCATAACCAGTAAGGACATTGAAGCAGTCATCAAAAATCTCCCAACAAACAAGAGCCTGGGGCCAGATGGCTTCCCAGGGGAATTCTACCAAACATTTAAAGAAGAATTAATACCTATTCTGAAACTGTTCCAAAAAATAGAAATGGAAGGAAAACTTCCAAACTCATTTTATGAGGCCAGCATTACTCTGATCCCAAAACCAGACAAAGACTCATCAAAAAAGAGAACTATCCTTGATAATTCTTGCTGAGAATTATCAATTCTCAAATCAAGACCAATATCCTTGATAAACACAGATGTAAAAATTCTCAACCAATAGGATCCAAAAATACATTAAAAGGATTATTCAACACAACCAAATGGGGTTCATTCCAGGGCTGCAAGGTTGGTTCAACATTCACAAATCAATCATTGTGATACAATACATTAATAAAAGAAAGAACAAGAACCATACGATACTTTCAATAGATGCTGAAAAAGCATTTGACAAAGTACAGCATCCATTGTTGATCAAAACTCTTTAAAGTTTAGGGATAGAGGGTACAGACCTCAATATCATCAAAGCCAGCTATGAAAAACCCACAGCGAGTATCATTCTCAATGGAGAAAAACTGAGAGCTTTTCTGCTAAGGTCAGGAGCACAGCAGGGATGTCCATTATCACCACTGCTATTCAACATAGTACTAGAAGTCCTAGCCTCAGCAATCAGACAACAAAAAGAAATTAAAGGCATCCAAACTAGCAAAGAAGAAGTCATACTATCATCTTTGCAGATGATATGATACTATATGTGGAAAACCCAAAATACTCCATTCCAAATCTGAACAAGAACTAGAACTGAGCTAGAACTTATACAGGAATTCAGTAAAGTGTCAGGATATAAAATTGATGCACAGAAACCAGTTCCATTTCTATACACCAACAAGACAGAAGAAACAGAAATTAAGAAGTCAATCCCATTTACAATTGCACCCAAAACCATAAGATACCTAGGAATAAACCTAACCAAAGAGGCAAAGAATCTGTACTCAGAAAACTATAAAGTACTCATGAAAGAAATTGAGGAAGACACAAATGGAAAAATGTTCCATGCTCATGGATTGGAAAAACAAATACTGTGAAAATGGCTATGCTACCTAAAGCAATCTACATGTTTCATGCAATCCCTATCAAAATACCACTTTTTTTTTCAAAGAAATGGAACAAATAATCCTAAAATGTATATAGAATAAGAAAAGAGCTCGAGGGGGCACCTGGGTGGCTCAGTGGGTTAAAGCCTCTACCCTCGGCTCAGATCGTGATCCCAGGGTCCTGGGATTGAGCCCCACATCGGGCTCTCTGCTTAGTGAGAAGTCTGCTTCCTCCTCTCTCTCTCTGCCGGCCTCTCTGCCTACTTGTGATCTCTATCTGTCAAATAAATAAATCTTAAAAAAAAAATGAAAAAACAAGAAAAGACCTCGAATGGCCAGAGGAAAGTTGAATAAGAAAGCCAAAGCTGGTGGCATCACAATTCCAGAATTCAAGCTCTATTACAAAGCTGTCATCATCAAGACAGTATAGTACTGGCACAAAGACAGACACATAGATCAATGGAACAGAATAGAGAGCCCAGAAATAGACCCTCAACTCTATGGTCAACTAATCTTTCACAAAGCAGGAAAGAATGTCCAATGGAGAAAAGAGTCTCTTCAACAAATGGTGTTGGGAAAATTGGACAGCCACATGCAGAAAGATGAAACTGGACCATTTCCTTACACCACACACAAAAATAGACTCAAAGTCGATGAAAGCCCTCAATGTGAGAATGGAATCCATCAAAATCCTTGAGGAGAACTTAGGCAGCAACCTCTTCAACCTCAGCCATAGCAACTTCTTCCTAGAAACATCGCCAAAGGCAAGGGAAGCAAGGGTAAAAATGAACTACTGGAACTTCATCAAGATCAAAAGCTTTTGCACAGCAAAGGATACAGTCAACAAAACCAAAAGACAGCTGACAAAATGGGAGAAGATATTTGCAAACGACATATCAAATCAAGGGCTAGTATCCAAAATCTATAAAGAACTTATCAAACTCAACACCTGAAGAACAAATAATCCAATCAAGAAATGGACAGAGGACATGAACAGACATTTCTGCAAAGAAGACATCCAGATAGCCAACAGACACATGAAAAAGTGCTCCACATCACTCGGCATCAGGGAAATACAAATCAAAACCACAATGAGATACCATCTCACACCGGTCAGAATGGCTAAAATTAACAAGTCAGGAAATGACAGATGCTGGTGAGGATGTGGAGTAAGGGAGTCTCTCCTACACTATTGATGGGAATGCAAGCTGGTGCAGCCACTCTGGAAAACAGCATGGAGGATCCTCAGAAAGTTGAAAATAGAGCTACCCCATGACCCAGGAATCACACTACTGGGTATTTACCCTAAAGATACAAGTGTAGTGATCCAAAGGGGCACATGTACCCAAATGTTTATAGCAGCAATGTTCACAATAGTCAAACCATGGAAAGAACCCAGATGTCCATCAACAGATGAATGGATAAAGATGTGGTATATACATACAATGGGATACTATGCAGCCATCAAAAGAAATGAAATCTTGCCATTTACAACAACATGGATGGAACTAGAGTGTATTAGGCTGAGTGAAATAAGTCAATCAGAGAAAGACAATTATCACCTGATCTCCCTGATATGAGGAATTTGAGAGGCAAAGTGGGGGATTTGGGAGGTAGGGAAGGAAAAAATGAAACAAGATGGGATCAGGAGGGAGACAAACCATAAGAGACTCTTAATCTCAAAAAACAAACTGAGGTTTGCTGGGGGAGGAGGTAGGGAGAGGATGGTTGGGTTGTGGACATTGGGGAAGGTATGTGCTATGGAGAGTGCTGTGAAGTGTGTAAACCTGGCGATTCACAGACCTGTACCCCTGCGGCTAATAATACATGATATGTTAATAAAAAAAATAATAAAATTTAAAAAGATGATACCAATACATAAATCAGGACCTTGGGAATGTTACACTATCCTCTCCACCCAAAGTGTTTCTTGGACATATTGACTGGACAAAATTTTAGGAGAAGAGTGGCCAACCATCACTAAATCCACTTTCAACAAATATAAATTATATCTTGATTAACTTTGTTATATTATCAAATGGTGGAAAAGTGTACAAGTGTGAAAAAAGTGTTGACATGCCTTTCCTAAAGGGCCTACAAATTATCAAGGGATGTCAATATGAATAATTCTGATTCCCTGTCATGAGACATATGTCTGACATGTTATAAACTTAATTGTACACAAACACAAGAACACAGACAGAAGTAATGACTTTGGGTCACAGGAATAATGAATTATAATAGGATAACCTTAGGTACATACAAAACTATTATAAACAAAAGAACTATAGAAAAAAATAATTTCCAGACTTGTAAGTCTGAAATATAATACCATATTTTTATACAGAACTGTATAATAAAAATAAAATAGCTATGAGATAATGGAAGACTTTGAAGTAGATCATAAATTAAAAACATTCAATTATGTTAAATATTTTAGTACTTTATTATAATAGCAATAACTTGTGACATTTGCTGAACAGAAAATAAGAACTAGGCACCATATTCGATATCCTAAAATGGATTATCCCAATTTTAGAGCTAAGTACTATTTATTTATCTTTTACAGAGGTTAACTTCCCACCATTATGCACATTCTGGGCATCTTCTCACCAAAGGTGTCTTATCCCTATCTCTTATGATGTTTATGGGCTTTTTTTCCCTTCAAAATTGACCTGTGCTAACTCTTCTTGTCAAAGAGGTTGCTGAGTAGGTAACAGAAAGATCGTAAGTGTTAAAGAGATCACAGAGGTTAGAAGCTTGACGTACAGTTCTTCTCGATAATATCTGTATTTTGACAGGGTCCCTTATGATTTCATGTAATGAATGTAGGAATAATAATCTGCTTATTGGAAGCTACTGAAAGATTTTTGAGAACATAAGCCTTCTGAATTACTCTTTAAACAAATGAATGTACTGATCAGAATTTTGATCGCAAGTGACAAAATCAACTATCAAACCTCATGATATCCATGAAGAGAAAACTGACTATAGAAGTCCCAGTCAGGTGGTTAAAAGCTCCATTTGGTGGCTTGAGTCAGATGCCCACTGCTGGGTAATTAAACTGTGACCAGGGAAGAGCACAAAGAAGTGGGCAGCCCCCATCAGTCCTCCGAAGGGGCTACATTATTTCTCATTGATGTAAATCTGCCTGAAAGTGGCTCAAAGTGACCGAAGGCTGAAGAAAACTTCAAAATTTACATGGAATTCATTTCAAATGTCTTCAAATCAGAAGTTATGATCCCAGTATAAGAGGAAACTTTTCAATTTTCATATATTTTAAATTAATCACTTTGACTACAGGGTAGGTATGGGGTACACTGGCACAGACTTGAACACAATTTTCAATTCTAACATTCCCTAATCATGGGAACTTGAGTAAACAGCAATTTCTCCAACTGGCCTGGCTATTTTGAGTCTCAAAGGAACAGAGACACTTAATAAGTATCATTTCCCCCCTTCACAGAGCAAAACAAAACCAATTAGATGTAAATTTGCACAAACACACACACACACAATGTTCCCAACTGGCTTAGGGAAGTTAATGCAGCCCTTAAAGAATGGGCTTATTCTTTCTCTTTGCCTCAGACTCTGCTAAAGTGTGACTTAAAAGTTGTGATGCATCTGACAGGGCCACCATTACTCGGGGCTATACAGAGGCAAGATAGCTTCTTTCATATCCCGCTTCCAATTCAACCCCAAGTTTCTTTTCTCTCTTGATACATTTCTTTATTACCTTCCAAATTCAGACTCTCACTCACAGGCTCCTTGTTTTATTCATGAACATTAAAGCTAAGCCATTGTTATCCTAAAACACACTTGAGTAATCTCTAAGGGGACTAAGAAGCATTGGTGTTGGGAGGGGACAGGGAGCTATTGTCTACCTCTTATTTTGTCTATTGTCTGCTGCAATGTCATAAGCAGAAAATTCTCAAAACCCTTTTTTCTGATGACTTCAGTAAAGGAAAGATGACAAAGCGGCTTGCTTTTAAAGAGAGGAAGCAGCAGCTGTGGTTAATTCCCATTAAAAATCTCATTTCGGGAGCAGAGTGGGTTATCCTAATCATAGATCAGGATTTGGTCCCAGGAGAGCTCCTCGATGACCTCACAGAAGTCCCCTGAAGCTAAAGCCCTTTCATGCTGTCACTAAAATGCTGACCGGCAGGTGTGTTCTATAGAACTGCCCACAATTCTCTCTGAAAACCAAACACACAGTGCCAACTTTATTAGGCTATTTCTTCAGTTCTTCAGAAAACAGTTGCAAAGGTGCTGCTACAACACAAATTAACCTCTTTGAAATTTAAGTAATTGGTCAGTACAGTTCATTCTGAATGAATATTGATTTGCCATCTAGTTTCTTCAATCTTTATAATACAGTTTTTCAGCCAGCTTTCTATCTCTCACATCTGAGTAAAATTGCTGTTCATCCAGAGCTCTCATTATGACATTTGCAAACTCTTTTTGTTCTTGGCTTTGCTCCTGGTTATTGTCTTGCATGGCTGTACCAAAACTGAAAAAGACAAGCCCCTCCCCACAAAAAAAAAGTGTAGCAGGGAAAGGACTGGAAAATCTTTCAGAGGAGGCTGAAATTTGGTTCCATCCTCACCTCTTTCTAGCAATTCAATATTGAAGGGTTACCTTCCTATCTGTAAAATGGGCACTTACTTACTCTATGAAGTAAACATAGAGTTTTGTAGAGTAACTGCATAGTTTAAGCAAAAATGCCAGTCATCCTTGATAAAATGTGCTGTCTAAAAGCAAATGTAGAAGAAAAATTACACACGCACACACAGAGAGCATAAGAAATTTAAAATTTTTGTCATACTTTACACATTAGATTACATGACCTGAATATATCTTTTTTATTTAAAAATACTCAGGATTTACTTCAAAAAAGTCACAGGTATACAAAAAAGAATTACAAGAACAAAGTTCCTGATTTACTCAGAGAGTTTACAAATAACCATTAACATAAATGCTATTTCTACACATTCTTTTAAAACAAAGTAATCCAATTAAAAATGGGGGGAGGACATGAACAGACATTTCTCTAAAGAAGACACACAGATGGCCAACAGACACATGAGAAGATGCTCAAGGTCACTCATCATCAGGGATATGCAAGTCAAATCAACAGTGAGATATCACCTCACAGCTGTCAGAAAAGCTATGATCAAAAACATAAGAAACAAGTGTTGACAAGGATGTAGAAAAAAAGGAACCCTGGTGCACTGCTGGTGGGAATGAAAACTGGTGCAGCCACTGTGAAAACAGTATGGAGGTTGCTCAAAAGTTAAATATAGAGCTACCCTGCAACCCAGTAATTGCATTACTGGGTATTTACCTAAATAAAATGAAAACTCTAATTCAAAAAGATATATGCACCCTTATATTTATTGCAGCATTATTTACAAGAGCCAAGGTATGGAAGCCACTTGAGTGTCCATCTATAGGTAAATGGATAAAGAAGATGTGGTAGGGGTGCCTGCGTGGTTCAGTGGGTTAAAGCCTCTGCCTTCGTCTCAGGTTGTGATTCCAGGGTTCTGGGATCAAGCCCCGCATCGGGCTCTCTGCTCAGCGGGGAGCCTGCTTCCTCCTCTCTCTCTGCCTGCCTCTCTGCCTACTTGTGATCTCTGTCTGTCAAATAAATAAATAAAATATTTTAAAAAAAGAAGATGTAGTATAGATATATACAAAAGAATATTACTCACCCATAAAAGAGAATGAAATCTTGCCATTTGCAACAGCATGGATGGATCTGATGCTAAGGGCAGTAACTCAGAAAGACAAATTCGATAGGATTTCACTCACATATGGAATTTAAGGAACAAAACAGACACACAAAAAAAGAGACCAAAAAAACTCATTCTTAAATATGAGAACATGCATTGTTACTAGACAGGAGGTGGTTAGGGGATGGGTGAAATAGGTGAAGGGGATTGAGAGCACGGTCCTCATGATGAGCACTGAGTAATGTACAGAACTGGTAAATCACTAAACTGTACACCTGAAACTAACACTGTGTGCTAATTATACTAGACTTAAAAACTAAACAAAAATTTTTAAAAATCAGAAAAATGAAACCTATTTAAAATCATGGAGGAATATTTTCTTTGTTATTTTTCTTTTCTTTTTTTATAAGGCAATCAAAATGTACAAGGTATGTCTTCTTTATAGAGTTTGGAGGTGGCACTTTTCAACAAGAACCATCTCCAGATTTGGTTTAATTGTTCAAAAGCAAAAATTATTTTAGAATGAAAGTCAAAGAGCTTATAACATAATATTACAAATTTTCAAAAGAATATCACTGCTCCGGATATGGTTTGCATAAGCACATTAATCGCTCCAGAGGTTCATTTATTGGATGATTCCATGAATAAAATAGTTGTAGTTTTTCAGCAGTGCAACAGGGCACTTACACAAATGTTGTTGCTTACTTATTTCGGAACTACACTGGATGGAACGGACTGATGGCACAGGAGACATTGGAAAGAGTAAGGTAAAAGGAGAACAGGAGTCTCTTCTGGCTCTGCTACAATCTACCTGTGGACCGTTGAAATATTTGCGTGATTCATCTAATCAAGTTGGATAATTCTCTTAAAATGACTTTTCTAAGCTGGACTTCTGGCATATTACTATGTTATCCCATAGGGACCTTATCTTGACAACTTCCTAAATTATAGAGGGAAACCACTTCCAGAATCTCTAGGATCCAGTAAGATATCCACCAGGTTAACTCAGCCACTTATTTAAATTACAGCAATGAAGAGTTTAACAGATGCAGTTTATTTTTTTTTTTTACTTTATTTGTTTTTGCATGAGAGAGAGAGTGCACACACATGAGCACAGTAGGGGTGGAAGGAGCAGAGAGAGAAGGGGAAGCAGACTTCCTGCTAAGCAGGGAGCCCAATTCAGGATTCGATCCCAGGATGCTGGGATCATGACCTGAGCCAAAGACAGACACTTCAACAACTGAGCCCCTTCACAGTCATGAGTTAAGAAATTTCCACCATGGAATTTGTTGGACCTTAGAGCAAGATGAAATCCAAATATGAAATAAATTGCCTCAATGATTCCTAAAGAATATGCCATAGTTGGACTTACAGAAACACCATTATTTACGCTTTTGCTTTAAGCACCATGGCTCCACTTATCTAGCTGCCTATCCTATTTGACATCAAAAAACAAAACAGTTGGCAGTGGCTGTCTCTGGGGACAGGAATCACGGGAAGCCTACTCTATCCCATTCACCTCTGTTGTTTTGTTTTTACAATTAGCATATTGTTTCTGTAATCCCCAAAACATCTATAGATACAGTAAAAATACTTCTAGGATAAAACAGAGGGGAAGACAAAGTTATAACTTTCTTGTCCATATTTTGTGAAAAACATAAACCTGGAGAGACTTATCCAAAGATAGCGTTATAAAGACTATTTGGGACAACTGCTGTTGGCCCTGACAGCAGTTTCTGAACTTCTTACTTGGTTTCACACAGGTGCTGTGTGAACACTATGAGACTGGAGGCTTTTGATAGAAGAAACCAATCTGGGGGCACCTGGGTGGCTCAGTGGGTTAAGCCTCTGCCTTCAGCTCAGATCATGATCTCAGGGTCCTGGGATCGAGCCCCACATCGGGCTCTCTGCTTAACAGGGAGCCTGCTTCCTCCTCTCTCTCTCTGCCTGCCTCTCTGCCTACTTGTGATCTCTGTCAAATAAATAAATAAAATCTTTAAAAAAAAGAAGAAGAAGAAGAAACCAATCCGTGCCTATAGCATTTTCTTAATAGCATCACATTCTAGTTCTGTGGTGTGGTAGATAACATGGGACAGCTATACTGTGAGTCCTGTCCAGTCTTCCTACAAAGATCAACATACCACTGATTCAGTTCTTCGAGCCTTCATTCTTAATGACAAGACTGAAATAGGAAGGTTTGATTTTGAGAAGAACTCAAGTGAGAAGGTGTCTACCTGAGACTCAATAGAAGTCTGGGCACTTGAGGTTATAGGTTTTAACTTTCCACTGAATTAGGAGACGCCAATGTCTTAATGAGTGAATTTAGCACCACATCATGTCAAAATGTCTGCATATTAGACTTCAAAATGCAACATGAGCCAAAACAATCATGAATAATTCAGATCCTATCATGTATGTCAGACTTGAAAAAGAAAGATATTTGATCTTGAACAGGAAAGTTTATTTAGCATAAAAGGTCATTACATGGGACTAGAGCAAAACAAAAGAATTTTAGATCATACAGTCTGTGCTCAGGTATTTGAGAGAACTTCTTTAATACTTTAATTTGATATATCATTTAATGTCACTCCCTCACTGCTGTAGTTGCCTCCAGAGAAGTAATACTGAGTCTTCAAACAACTGTCCATGGACCGCCTGTCCTGGGTCAGCAGGGTGTGACACACAGAAGATGAAAGACACAACTCCAGATGTCTAGTGCTTGAATAAAGAATGCTGCAAGCAAAAACATTAGGGAACACAGGACAGGGCCAAACTGTGACACAGGCCATAAGAACTGTTGGAGAGGTAGAACTCCGTGTGCCACAGGCTGCAAGGGAACACAGGGAATGTTGATTTCTTGAGCCCTACTTCTTTCTGCCCAATCTCATACACCACTGCCAGATCCGCTATCTCAAAGTGCAGTTTTATTTTTTTTAAAGATTTTATTTATTTATTTGACAGAGAGAAAGAGATCACAAGTAGGCATAGAGGTAGGCAGAGGGGGAGGGGGAAGCAGAGAGCCTGATTCAGGGCTCGATCCCAGGACCCCGAGATCATGACCTGAGCTAAAGACAGAGGTTGAACCCACTGAGCCACCCAGGTGCCCCACAAAGTGCAGTTTTAGTCACATTACTCTTTCTCTCCAAAACGCGAGTTTCCGCAAAAGACTTGTTTGTTTGAAAATATCTGCCCTGACATAACATTGGCCCTCCAGCCATCTTACCAGCATCCCCCTGCTACCTCCTCACTCAAAAGCCTTCAGGGGCTAGGCAGGCCTCTTAGAAAACCACAGAGAGTAAGAATAGGCATGACCCATCTAAAGACATTGAAACAAAGTAAGTGTGTAGTCTGTAGTCAACCTGCTGGGTCTCCACAGTGCAAGGGTGGCCATATTGAGCTTTTTCCCAAGCACCATTTCTTTCCCATTGCTGTTCCTTGGCCTTCAGTGCTCCTAAACCCATCTTCACCTTCAAGGCTGGAAAGAGTAAGGTAAAAGGAGAACAGGAGTCTCTTCTGGCTCTGCTACAATCTACCTGTGGACCGTTGAAATATTTGCGTGATTCATCTAATCCAAGTTGGATAATTCTCTTAAATGACTTTTCTAAGCTGGACTTAGGGTAACTAAGCTACCTTATCTACCCTAAAACCATCACCCATGAGAACGCTCCCATCTGATCTACCCCAGCAGAGGAATGTACAATGGTGGGGGTGAGGGGAGTAGAGGAAATGTCAAAAACGTAAGTCATCTGTCAGGGCAAGAGTTTTATATTATCGTCCCCTCTCCTCTTCATGAAAGGGGGAGGGGGTGCTCAGTCCTGCCCCAAAAGCCAAGTAAGGTGGCCTCCAAGAGATTTACTTAGCACATGGGGATAACTGATCATTTATCTCGTGATTAGACGCATATTGGTATATACCAGAGGATTAGCCTTCTGAAACTCTTTGAGCTGGAGAAAAAGGACAAAGCAGGTATGGGGATAAGGAAGGGATGTGGCTGTAGAGCGGCTCCAAAACCCACAATTGGTTAAGGAAAACACAAAGGGCACTGAAAACAAGTTGACAGTAGAGAAACAGGGACAACCCCAGAAACAAGATTACAATGGCCACAAAAGTTAAAGGGACTTCCCCCTGTCTTTCTTCCTCCTCCTTAACACACCAAAAGATCTAGAACCAGGGAAGGAAGAAAAAGAGGAGGACAATAGCAAGCAATATCCCACCCTCCTGAAGATCCTCGGGACGCAGATGAAGCCTATTAAATGGCAGAGAGGACATAAAACTAGAATTTAAACATTGCACTAGAGGAGGCTTTTAAAGAACTAGACTGACCGAAAAACCACGGAACCTGATGAAGTTGTCATTTAAAGAGCTTTAGCTTGCTGAAGAAAGTGACTAGAGAAAAGAATATGATTTTTCCTCCAAGAAGGTGTGTGTGCCCCCAACAAGGTCAGTTATAGGTATAATCAGCCTAGAGGAGCAATAAGATGTTATATTGCAAAGGTAAACTGAAGCAGATTGTAAGAATCTCGAATTATCAGCACTTGAAATTTATCCTGAAGATAAATTGGTCATGGAGAACATTCAAGGTTTGGGACCAGGTCAGCACAGATCTTCATGAGGATTAACTGAACGATAGTGTGTATGATAGATTACAGATGCAGAGCCTTGAGACACGGAGCCTGGAGAGAGAGCTGTTACAATCATTTTGATGACTCATAGTCACTGGGACTTACACCCATGTGGTGACTACTGAAATGGGATATGAGGGATAGACAGCAATGGTACTGACATGCAGAATTTAAAGATCTTGGCAACCGTATAAATCTAGGGAGTAACAATGAAGGATAACTAACTTGATTTGAAGTTCTTGAACTTCATGATCATGATTACCATTGCCCACCACTGCCACACACCTCCCATCTTCTATTGGAAAGAAAAAAAGAAAAAAAAAAACTATCAATGGGCGTCATCTTAAGAGAAAACATGAAGAGATCAATGCAGTCTACAGTCCTCCTTTCCAACTCATAAAATCTTTACTCCCTACCCTACAACTTCCTCCCAAATATCCAAAGATGCTGTATCATCACCACTGGTTCTCCCTGCCCTGAGAATGAAGGTGGTGTAGTCTGGTGGAACATACTGATGCAAAAATACAGAAGATGCATGGCTCTCTAGGACATTTGTGAGTCCAGAAACATGAACAATGAGCCAGATTTCCTGAAGCTTAGATCAGAGGTCATTTTAACACATCATAATAGTTGTTCTCTGTGGGGTCCCTGGAATACTTTTGGCTTCACCCACTTTACACGCCCACCCACATCACCATCCAAATGTCCATTGTGTGGACATTCCAACACTACCAGCTCCAGAAACCAGCAGTTGAGGACTATTTCCCTTCACATATTTTTTTAGGGGGTAAAGGGATGCAGAATTACAAGTTGAAGAGTTAAAGCATAAGCACTCACTTTCATAATAATCACTCTCCTAAAATGTTGACGTCGGGATAGGTCATTTTAAGTGCTCGCTTTAATCAAGATGCTAAGTGAAGAGGAAACCACACAAAATCAACGTTTTCGATTTCCAGAATTCACAATTTCAAACCTGAACCAAGGCCACAGGCTCAGACCTATAGGGAGACTCATGGACGTCTGCTGCCACCTCCCAATTTCATCCATTTATTCAATCATTCAGAATATATGTATTAAAGGCCCAAATTGTGTGAGACCCTGTGATCTCAATTGGATATAGCAATAAACAAAATCAATCTGTCCTTAAGGAGCTCATAGGCCTGTCAGGAATATACCAACGACAAAAAGTGGAATGTTACTTCTGACACAAATGATCAGAGGTTGTTATGGAAGTGATTAGTGATTTGTTATGGAAGAGCCAGAGAATGCTTTCCAAAATTCAGACATAAGCTGAACTTGAGGGAGAAGAAAGAGTCAATTGGTGTCATCAAGAATTAATATTCCAGGCTCATGCAAAAACTCCAAGGAGAGAAGAAACATGTCTGAACATGGCATGAGTGTGGAAAGTCAATTAGTATCCATAGGGACTAGAGAAAGGAGCGAGTGAGGGTTGGCAGAGGAAGTTGAGCAAGAATAAGGAGGTCAAAAAGACATTCTAAGACTATGACTCAGCCATCAAAAAGAATGAAATCTTGCCATTTGTAATGATGTGGATGGAGCTAGAATGTACTCTGCTAAGTGAAATAAGTCAATCAGAGAAAGACAAATACTGCATGATATCACTCATACAAAGAATTTAAGAAAAACAACAACAAAAACCAACAACAACAAAAAAATAGATGAACATATCAGAAAGGAGTGGGGAGGAGAAAGGCAAACAAACCACAAGAGAATCTTAACAACAGAGAACAAACTGAGGGTTGATGGAGGGAAGCGGGAGGGGGATGGGTTAAATGGGTGATGGGTATTAAGGAGGGCACTTGTTACGATAAGCGCTGTGTGTTATACGTAAGTGATGAATCACTGAGTTCTACCCCTGAAACCAATACTGTGCTGTACGTTAACTAAGTAAAACTTAAATAAAAATTTTAAAAAGACATAGTAATTTTTAAAAAAGAAAATAAAGAATAAAGGACACTCCAGGAGTCATATCATAAATGAAGGCCTTCGTAAAAGGACTTGACAAGGAATTCAAGCAGTCAAATCTATCTTGGGGGAAGATAACTTTGGAGGCTAAATGAGAACGAATTAAGGAGAAAATGATTGTCAACTGGGAAACCCACCGGGAGAGAACAGGAATGGCTTGTGGTAGTAGAGCTGGGAAGAAAGGAATAGACTTCTTCAAGACTAATGTCCAGGGTGATTTGCAGGCCTTGGTCTTAATTATATGTGAGAAATGAGGGAAGGGATGAAGTCATCCTTGAGGAGATGTATGGCGCGGTGGTTCACAGCAGAGGCTTGTTTTCCCACCTATTAGCTGTATGACTTTGGTCAAACTTCTTAAGTCCCTATCCCTTGAGGCACTCATTTGTAAAATGGTGATAAAAGCAAGAACTGCCTTGCAAAGTGGTTATGAAGATTAAACACGATAATGCACACAATGTGCTCCACTATTAGATGCTTGTTAGGATATAGGCTCACTTGCTATAAGAGAAACCCCAAAATCACACTGGCTTAATTAGATAGAGTGCATTTTCTCAGATCCCGGTGTAAGCAGTCCTAGGAAAGTAAGCTGGATGGACAACGGCTCTTCCATCTCGTTGCTCTGCCATCAGTGAGAGGATGCACTTAATCACGTGGCCCCCGACACTTCCATTCCAGCTCATGCGAAAAATGGAGAAAGGAAGGTCAAAAGAAAGAGCACGTACAGTACAGCTAAAATGCAGGAATTGCGTCACTAGAGAAAAGGGAGGACATTCTTCAGGGGATAGTTAGCAGCCAACAATATTCAATGTACAGCAATGTTGTAAAGATAGAAAGTAACTGCTTGAGTGAGGAAGAAAGTAGGAAAAAATAATTCCTAGTGGGTGAGAGTTGGTGAACTTAAGACAGAAAATATCTCCAATGTTTTACTGAAAGAAGAATTTGGATAAAATTGTATTATGTAAGGATAATGAGGAACCCAAAAGATTTGATCTCCATGTAACAAGGGTGTTGAGGGAATTAGTTAACATATTTAGAACAACGCTACAGGAACCCCCAAATATGCTTAATGAACTGTTTTCAGGGAAAGGAGAAATATATCCTAATACTGAGATAAAAATGAGTAACTTCACAAGAGTCTTTATGGATTTGTCTTTTTATAAAGCAGTGCAAGACATTATGGAGGAAATATTAATGATTTTCTTCTACTCACGAAATATCTTCACACAAAAACAAAATGATGCATGTTTATACCAGGGTATGAACAACTGCTTCTTGGTAACTCATGACCTATGTGGTAACTCACCTGAGACCCATAACCTGGAAAGAAATGGAGCGGGCGACTGCTTGATTGCAGAGGTTTGCTGCCCCCGTGTGGTAGTTCTCTGTAACTACAGGAACCGTTGGTCATCCACTGCCCTAAAGATTTCTACTTTTCAATTCCCAAACTCTGAGCCAAGATCTCTATCTCTGATGCAATTTGTTGGGCTATCAGTTAACTTTCTGTCCTTATGATTATTCTTGTTATTAAATCTGGGTCTCAGCAAAATCTCTATAGAAAACCTCGCTTTTTCTACATCCCTGAGTAATGGAATTGAGTCCATAACTTAGAATTTATCTAACTTTCATCCCTCCAGACTATATGGGTCATTTTTAGCTCTTTATGGTTTGGCCAAAAGCAAAACTCAACAATCCTAACTGCCTGTGGTTTCAGCAACAAAAGATATATGACTTTTGTGGACAGGGCACTTTCCCAAGCAAGAACACCTTGTACATAAGGCGGAGGGAAGGACCCTGCTGGGAGGCTGCACAGGCTATATATAAGGTCTCCCTGAGCATCCTTCTTCTGACCCCTGCAGCACAGTTAGCAAGACAAGCCCAGAATTCAGCCTCTAGATCCAGGAAAGATAACTCAGAGGCTTAGATGAATCACTGTACCTCCTTTCTTCTTCTTCTTCTTCTTCTTCTTCTTCTTCTTCTTCTTCTTCTTCTTCTTCTTCTTCTTCTTCTTCTTCTTTTTATTTATTTGTCAGAGAAAGAGAGCACAAGCAGGGGGAGCAGCAGGCAGAGGGAGAGGGAGAAGCAGACTCCCCACTGAGCAGGGAGTCTGGTGCGGGACTGGATCCCAGGACGCTGGGGTCATGACCTGAGCCAAAGGCAAATGCTTAACTGACTACTGAGCCACTCAGGCATCCCATCCTCTCTTCATTTAAATTAGTCCTTTTGTTATTAAGAACTGTAGGCCAGCAATCCAAGTGGCCTCTGGCTGCATTTTTTTGTTGATCAGTGCAATCATGTAATACAAATGTTTTCTCCATTGCTAGTGAGATGAGAGTGCATGGAAATGTCCTGCACCCTTCCCTGCCTGCTGCAAATTCAGCGAGGTGGTCAGTGGAGATTTCTGGGGATTAGAGAACAGCAAGCTGGCCATTTTCTACTCATAGATTAATGTGATCAAGATTTATAATACAACCTTGAACAAGGAAGAAAAGACTGCACCTTTGCAAGATCATGTAAGGGTTATTATTGTACAGGAAAAAGGATTCAAGCCATGTTAATGGACAGGAAGGAAATCAATCCTCACAGTGACAAGCTGTATTTATTCTTAGACAACTTAGAAAAAACAACCACCAACCACAGGACAAAGCTCTCCCGCTACTCCATCCCACCCCTCCCTCCACTACAAGCTCTCCCGTTTGCAGGGGTTTTTTTTGGAAGAGAAAGTCATTGACTTTCAGTGGATGCCTTAAGGTTTTGGAATTAGAAAAGAATAGTTGTACAGTGATTATCATTAATCCACAGAGAAGTGGGGGCATTAAGAAAGGAAGGCACAGGGGCACCTGCGTGGCTCAGTGGGTTAAGCCTCTGCCTTTGGCTCAGGTCAGCTCATGATCTCAGGGTCCTGGGATCTAGCCCCCCACAGGACTCTCCGCTCAGCAGGGAGCCTGCCTCCCCCTCTTTCTCTGCCTCCCTTTCTGCCTGCTTGTGATCTCTCTCTTTCTCTCTCTGTCAAATAAGTAAATAAATAAGTCTTAAAAAAAAATAAGAAAGGAAGGCACATAAGAACAGCTTAGGTAATGAGAGCAGCTGTATCAAAATCAAGCATTGTTAATGTTTTACCCGATAAGTAAAAGTTGTATTTTACTGTAGTTTTAGTTTTCATTCCTATTATTACTACAGATGAGCATGTCTTCTCATGTTTATTGTTAGTGTTCATTTAATTGTCCTTCTGTAACTGCCCACTCACATCCCTTGATCTCTAGTCTGATGTTAAATAACAGTAATGAGTGGGCATCCTTTTTTGCTAAATTTATAGAAATCCCTCTGTTTCTCAATGAGTATGATTTCTGCTGTTAACTATTGATCTAAAAAAACTTTTAAAATCAAGCATGTTAATCTTCATCAAATGGCCTTTCTAGCATCCATCATATACTCTTTCTCCTTAATTATTAATGTTGCAAATCACTTCAATAGATTTCCAAATGCTGAGCCATCTTTGTATTTCTGAAGCATGCCACAGTGTTGTTTTAGTAGTGTGCTAGACAACAGTAGATAGCTATTTTTGTTTCTATGTTCACATATGGGATAAGTCTGCAAATGTATTTTTTGGTGTTATCCTCCAACATTTGGAACTAGTAGCACACCATTTCATAGTCTGAATTACTAATTTGTATAGCTTTATGTTTTGCAATAGTTTCAATATCTCTTTTTGTGTGTGTGTGCCTTAAAAGCTGAATTGGACTTAACTGCTCAAACATTTATCTGATACCTATGAGTTGGGGGGTAAAAAGGGGAGAGAGCTCTGATTTATAGTTTCTAACTATTCTTTATAGTCCCTTTAGTTACAGTTTCCAACTATTCTGGAGCCCTAATTTTTTTCAGGGAAGTTATTCATTTGATCTTTATTTTCAAATTTGTTGTTATAAATGTAGAGTTAGTATTCATTTAAAATGGTTAAATTTCTTCATTAGCTGAGAAAATACCTTCTCATAATTGATGTTGGTATTTGG
This sequence comes from Lontra canadensis, assembly GCF_010015895.1. NCBI lineage: Eukaryota > Metazoa > Chordata > Mammalia > Carnivora > Mustelidae > Lontra > Lontra canadensis. The sequence goes on from NW_022631022.1 coordinate 14,233,780, forward strand.
GTTGTCTAGATGGCCTTTCAAAAGAAATATTTTGGAAAAAAAAAAGAAACAGCTCTGAAGACATATTTTCCTTTCCATTTCATTAATTTATGCTCTTATAGTCATTAATTCCTTTATTCTTAGTTCTTTAGTATTGCGACTAACTTGCCTTCTGAAGTGGAAATATATAGCACATACATTTGGAAATTTTTTTACTTTCAAAAAATATGAAGTTTTCATATGTTTTATTTTTTACCACTGTTTACTTATAAACATTAATTTATTGTGATTTAATAACATCATAACATTTACTGACATCATAGCTCCAGAGTACTGAAGAAGAATAAATGAAAAGCTTTCATTAGTACCCCTGTCTACCACATAGTTTTTTACTTGCCTCTTGAACCTGAGTTTTTAGGAGTTTCTTTTTAAAAATGATTTCGGGGCACCTGGGTGGCTCAGTACAACTCTTGATTTCAGCTCAAGTTAGGATTCCAGGGTCATGGGATGGAACCCAGCATTGGGCTCTGCAGTCAGCATAGAGTTTACTTGTCCCTCTCCCCCGCCACACACACACACTCTCTCTCTCTCAAATAAATAAATAAATCTTATAAAAATGATTTCTTGGGGTGCCAGGGTGGCTCAGTGGGTTAAGCCTCTGCCTTCGGTTCAGGTCATGATCCCAGGGTCCTGGGATCGAGCCCCACATAGGGCTTTCTACTCTGCAGGGAGCCTGCTTCCTCCTCTCTCTCTCTCTCTCTGCCTGCCTCTCTGCCTACTTGTGATCTCTGTCTGTCAAATAAATAAATAAATAAAATATTTTTTTAAAAAATGATTTCTTTGCAGTTATTTTACAGTCTTCCTTTAATTTGTAGGTTTTGTTTTTACCATATTTTGATCATTGATTTCTTGGTCTATTGCTCTAGTTTCAGGATTTCCACTTTGGGGGATTTGTTGACATTTTTCTTTGGCCTTAATATGTAATCAATTTTGTGTGTGTGTGAATGTTTCATAGTCAACTTACTTCTAAGTGGAGCTAATTTTTCCCAATTTTCTATATTTATCAAAATAAAAGAAACAGATAAAAATATAATTTTAGAAACAGATTTTCAAAGCTCTATCAAGAAAAATATAGCATGAGATTCAAAATAGATTTATGCAGTTCAGGGGTCCCAAAATCTGAGCCTTCATCATTCTTCCACCTTCTTACCTACCTCACCATTATAGATCTCACCGTCTCCCAAAATCCATGGGTTCAAGTCCCAACCATTAGTACCTCCGAAGGTAGCCCTATGTGGAGATGAGGCCTTTGAAGAGATGATTAAGTCAAAATGAGCCTCTTAGAGTAGGGCCCTAATCCAAAAGGACTGGTGTCCTTACAAGAAAAAGAGAAGTCAGGAGTGCATGCACCAAGAAAAGGCCGTGAGAGGACACAGTAAGAAGATGGTCATCTGCCAGACCAGGAGAGAGGCCTCAGGAGAAAACACACCTGCAGAGGCCTTGATTTTGGACCTCCAGCCTGCAGTATTGGAAGAAAATAGTTTCTGTTGCTTAAGCCACCCATTAGATGATATTTTATTATGGTAGCCCTAGCAAACTAATACAATTACCCACAGACCGCAGTTCCCATAATGCCCTTGATAGCAGAGGCCAAGTGTATTTACTGTTCACCGGTCACCCCTGCAACCATTGCTTTTCTTAGGTAGAGAAATATTTCTCAGGACTCATGTCTTTATCAAACATAGAAAACAAATGGTCCAAATTAGATCACTTTACTTATGTAACTGTTCCATTCCAATAGAAATGAACTCACTCATTCAATTTGCTCATTCTTTTCTCTCTGCTTGAAGTTCATCAAACCCACAGCTGGTCACACAGGTTACAGACTGGTCCCAGGCTATGAATTCCGGTCTCTCAACTCCTGGTTGAATGCCCTTTACCACTCACTGCACTACTCATTTCAAAGACTTCAAGGTTGGTCTAAAGAATTTACTTTTCTCTCCAACCCTGCAAATAGAATGGTATGTTAAGCAAACAACTGTCCTTCAAGCTTTTTTGGAAAGTGAACATTTCTGAAGTCTTGAGGTATGCTACCTTTTCATTTAAAATGAATTGGGATTATTCTAAAATAACACAATATAGGAAGAGGGTAGTTTTCAGGAATATCTATATTTACAATTCTGAAAACACTATTCATTTATACAGGTCAATCTTCTGGTGAGAAACAGAATTTCTTAGCTCTGAAATATTTAAAGATGTGGCTGAGGCAGAGAGAATTCTGAAAGTTTAAAATTGAAATTCACTTGTTACAGGAACTGCTTGAGGCCTTTTAGTTTAATATTCCTGTGACTAAAAGCCATTATATAATTACACAATAAGTCCTTGCACCATAAATCAATGGCACTCATATTAAGTACCTTTCCTTTGAAGGGACTGAGATGAGAATGGGATTGAGAAAGAGTGAAAAAGAGAAAAAACATTTGTTGTTTTTTCCTGTTTAAAATAACTTTCATTACTTTTTACTTCTTCCAGGTTCATTAAAGATAATAATAGGTAAAAAGGAATAAAATGTTCATCTATCATCTCACGATCCCCAGTAATAACCAATATTGCTAATTCAATGTACATATTTCCAGTCAGTTTTATATATATAGTATATACAATATATATTTAATACATATATACACTATATATTTTTTATTTTATATATTTTATATATTATACATTTATTTTAATATATATTATACATAATATATATTTATAAATATAATATATGTTTTATTTTTTTCTATTTTATATTATATATTTATTTTAATATATTATATATTTTATTTTAATATATTATTTAATTTATTTTATTGAATTCCATTAAATTGAATATATTAAGTGTTTTATTTTATTAAATATAAAATAAATAATTTTATTAAATATATTTTAAAAATTAAATATATTAAATTAGATATATTGAGTTAAAAATATATTAAATTTATGTCTATTTAATGTATAATGAAATATATATATATATATTTTTTCAATTGAAATTGTTTGAATTGGTGTTTTTGGTTGAATGTCCCTAGAAGACTTTGAGACAAGGATTCAAGTGCTAATAGTTCACTTGAGAGATGACATCAGGAAACATGGGTAGGAAAGTAGATAACGGAGATAGGGAAGAGAAAGCAGCCAAATAGAGGGTACATTATCTGGGAAAGTATTGTTGTGGCTCCCTTGAGCTGATTCCAATGAGGAACTCATTGGAGTCAGCACTCTTCTCCAAGTCATCTCAACGAAAGAGTGAATGACCCGGGCTATGCATATATGAACTCCGTCAATTACTGGGTGAGTGCTCATCTAGGAGCATTATTCTTTACCATGTCTGGTCTGCTAAGCATATGGACCAAAAAAAAAAAAAAAAAAAAAAGCCCCATGTCAAGCAAACAGAAGTAGACGCTGGCAGCTGGCAGCGTAGCAAGCATACATGGAAATAGGGAGGGCGGAGGTGCATGGCCACAGCACACACAGCGTCTGCAAGTCACATGCTGTTTGGTGACCTGCTACAAACCTGGGACTTCTTATATGACATGAGATGGTCTGAAGCTGAGGTTACAGTCATTTGTCTGCACATTAGGCCATTGAATAATGACATCCATCTCTCTTCACATTTGGAGTTTCCACATGTTCATTATAATGCACGGATTGTGGGAGCATCTAGGTGGCCCAGTCAGTTGAGCAACCAACTCTTGGTTTTGGCCCAGGTTACGATTTCATGGTCATGGGATGGAGTCCTGTGTTGGGCTCCGTGCTCAGCGGGGAGTCTGCTTGAGATTCTCTCTCCCTCTCCCTGCCCCTCCCCCTGCTCACACGTGTGCTCGCTCTCTCAATTAAATAAATAATAAAATATTTTTTAAAATAATATATGCATTGCGATAATCTTGTATAGAAATATTTTGTGCCACTATAGAAATACTATTCTTATAAATAGCTAGACTTGGAATCACTGCTCCAAAAGATATGCACAATTTTGTGGTTTTTGATTTGCATCACAAAGTTGCTCTCTGGAAAGATCATATCAATTTACACAATTACAATGTGTTTTATTTCTATTGTTTCCTGCCCAATATTGACCAAAAGGGAGAGGCCTGCCCCAGTGGGTCATGGGGGGATGGTGCAGTGGGTATGCTGCCACCTTAGTGGATGCAAAAGGCAAAACATCAAACCAGAGGACTTTCTCTTACCCGAAGATCTAATATAATTTGCCTTGCTAGGTTTTAGTTTTTTTAACATTTTTTATTTATTTATTTGACAGAGAAAGCACAAGAGAGCACAAGCAGGGGGCGTGGCAGGCAGAGGGAGAGGCAGGCTCCCTGCTGAGCAAGGAGCCTGATGTAGGACTCAATCCCAGGACCCTGGGATCATGACCTGAGCTGAAGGCAGATGCTTCACTGACTGAGCCACCCAGGCACCTCCACCTTGCTAGGTTTTAGACTTGCTTGGGACATGTTACCCCTTTCTTCCTTCCCATTTCTAACTTTTGGAATGAGAATACCATTGTATTTTGAAAGCACATCTACTTGCCTGGTTTCACAGGTTCACAGTTAGAAAAGAATTTTGCCTCAGGGTGAATCTGCTTTGAATGATGTTTAGATAAGACTTTGGACTCCAGACTTTAGACTTGATGATAAAATGAATTACAAGTATTGGGGCTAGGGTGCCTGGGTGGCATCAAAATCCATATATTGAAACCCTGAGAGTGGGATCATCATGACAAGATTAGTACCCTTAAGAAAAGAGACATCAAAGAGCTTTCTGCCTGTCTCTCTCCCTCTGCCATGTGAGGACAAAGCAAGAAGGTAACTGCATGCCAGCAAGAGAGCTCTCACCAGAACCTGACCATGCTGGCACTCTGATCTTGGACTTCCCAGCCTCCAGAACTATGAGAAATCAGTTGTTTCGGCCAACCAGTCTATGGTATTTTGTGATAGCAACCTGAGAAGACTAATACATCTGCCTTAATTCCAGGTTTGAGAGTCGATGCCCCCGACCATGTATGGGCAGGCGCAGATATACCGTATGAGAACGAAGATGAAAGGACTGAGCTGGTGGGAGGTGGAGAGTTCATGTGGGTGAATCTTGACTGATGCAAAGCAAGAGACAGCACAGAGAAAATATATTTGCAAATATATCCTCCTTTTTAACTCTTCCATGGACTGATCTGAGGTGGGATTCCTCCTTACAGTCCTCTGGGAAGTGCTGGATGTTAAGCAAATACGCCCACTGAGCAGCCTGTCATCTCTGTTCCAATCTTCCCTTGCCTCATTTCTTTTATTTCCCTTATCTTACCACACCTATGCCTGCACCACACTTTAGTTGCTGCCTCAGGGTCTCCTTTCTAAAGGATCAGTGCTCACAGAGACATTTCTTATAAAGACTTTGTATTTTTATTTTTTTAAGATTTATTTATTTACAGAGAGAACTAGAGAGAGCGAGAGTGCACAGGATGGGGAGACGGTCTTCAGCAGACTCCCCATTGAGCACGGAGCCCGATATGAGGCTCCAGCTCATGACCACGAAACCACAACTTGAACCGAAACCAAGAGTCAGCGGCTTAACCAACTACCACAGCCAGACGTCCCTATATTTTTACTTTACTAGGGGGAAAAAAAAGTCCAATGAACTAATAGAAAACAAAACCAATATGTGCAAAACTCCTGAACTGAGTCATTTTATGTTTGAGATGGTTGTTCTAAATAGTATCTAAAAGATACTACTATCTTTTAGAAAGTGAGCAATAAAGTTTCCAATTAGTTTCCAATTATGTCCTTGAATAAAACATGAGCTTAAATAATAAACTATATTTAATAGGCTTTTAGAAAACTATATCCAATTAATGTGAATTAATGACAGAGTATAAACTTGATGAGAAGTCTCAAATATACAGAGTCCTTGAGAGATTCATCTTGTTGTTTATCACTGACACAGATTTACTTTCTAAGAAAACTGAGCTGAATGTGCAAATAAGAGGAAATGGAGAAATACATATATTATAAATAGTAAAATAAGATTTAATGTAATCTTTCTTTAAATAATGTAAATTATCTCCACCTTACAGTGAATGCTAAAATGTATTGGCAATGCTAATTTTAACAAAGATAAATCTGAAGCTCTACATTCTGGTTCAGAAATTCAAACAAAAACTAGATAGAAAGAACCTACTTCAGCTGCAAAGATGAAATCTCAGGAACTTTTTTTTTTTAAAGAATTTGTATTTATTTATTTGACAGAGAGAAAGATAGCACAAGAAGGCTGAGTAGCAGGTAGAGAAAGAGGGATAAGCAGGCTCCCCACTGAGCAAGGAGCCCTATGTGGGGCTTGATCCCAGGACTCTGGGATCATGATCTGAGCCCAAGGTAGTTGCTCAACCAACTGAGCCACCCAGGCACCCAAGGATTTTTTTCTTTTTTCTTTTTTTTTTTTTTTTTACAAAATTCATGTGAACACTTTTGAAGATCTAATCCAATCTTATGCTGTATTAACAGGAGTACTTTCGTCCAACTGATTCAAAAGAAATAGTCAACCATGCTATGTTTTGTGAGAATTTTTCAGGAACATGGTGAACAGCTCCAGGAGCTGATACGAATCAAAACACTTTGAAAATGGTTAATTTATCTAGGAAAATTCAGTCTAAAAGATTAAGGTCCAAAAGAACATGTATGAAAAGAGAATGGTTGAAAGGACTAAGAATACTTAACCTAGAGAAGCAAAGCCTTCTAAGGGCATTGACTGCTGTCTCCAAATAGCTGGAGGGCTGTTATCAGAAAAAATATACAGAGTTGCAGATTTCAGGTCATTCTCAGAAAAATTTCCAATTTCCAAAGACAATGTCCAACAATGGGATGAGATAACTTAGATAGCAGTCTTCCTGACTTCCAGTCTTATATAGTCTAGTCTTCCTGACTAGAAGTGTCCAAATACAGGTTGGATGACATTTATTTCAGACATCATTACTGTGCATTATGGGTGGAATGGTAGAACATGACTACTGTGGTTCCCTTTATCCTTAATTACCTTCTAGAGGATCATCAAAACACCCTTCTTTATTTTGAAATTTTGAAAATTTCAGATTATATAAACATATTTTAAGGGGTGCCTGGGTGGCTCAACTAGTTAAGGGTCTGCCTTCAGTTTAGGTCATGATCCTGGGGTCCTGGGATCGAGCCCTGTATCAGGTTCCCCGCTCAGTGGCAAGTCTGCTTCTTCCTCTCCCTCTGCCACTCTGCCTGCTTATGCTCTCTTGTTCTCTCTGTCAAATAAGTTTTAAATAAAATCTTTTAAAATACTTCACCTAAAACATACCGTCATGTGAATCTCACCTCAGTAAATTGTGTTTAAAAAAGAATTATAGGGGTGCCTGGGTGATTTAGTCGGTTAGTGCCAACTCTAAGTTGCAGCTCAGGTCATGATATCAGGTTCATGAGATGGAGCCCCCATCACAGACCCTGCTTAAGATTCTTTCTCTCCCTCTCTTTCTATCCCTGCCCCTTCTCCCCTACTCTCTAAAAAGAAAAAAAAAATGATGATTATTTAAAAAGCACACATGAAAAAGTGCTCAACATCACTCAGGCATCAGGGAAATACAAATCAAAACCATTGTGAGAGACCACCTCACACCAGTCAGAATGGTTGAAATTAACAAGTCAGGAAAGAACACATGTTACCAAGGATGCAGAAAAATGGAAACTCTCCTAAACTGTTAGTGGGAATGCAAACTGGTGCAGCCACTCTGGAAAACAGTATGGAGGTCCCTCAAAAAGTTGAAAATAGAGTACCCTATGAAAAAGAACACAGAGCAGGAGAAACCTGCATGTCCCCATGAGGGCAACCCCACCATTGGCAGTCCCCCTAGACACACACCAGGAGGCCTGATGTGCCACCTGACCCCTGCCCTCAACTCAGCCCACTGGTAAGCCCCCCTCAGCACCAGCAGATCAGACCTGCCATGCCCCTAGGCCCAAACCATAACTCTAGGTTGGGTTTTCAGGCCTCCATCCCCAGAGGCCTGGCCCCCAAGCACTCCAGATTGGGGACCTCTCAGCCACACCACAGGACTCTGCGGGACACCCAGGAGGAAACCATGCTGTTTGGAGCTGCTAGAACCCTCAGAGTGGGAGAAACCTGCATGCTCCCCTGAGGCCACCCCCACATCGGCACCCCTCCCAGGGCACAAACTCAGAGCCTGACCCTCAGTCTGACCCCCGCCCTCAACTCTGCCACCAGGGAGCTCACGCCACGGGGGGCCATCAAGGGAGCTGCGTGGGCCTGGCCTGTGATCCCAGATGGTCTCAACACAAACCTAGCAAGAAAGCTCTCAAAGCACTGGATGGGCACGCGGCCCAAAAGGACACACAACGCTGGCCAATTCTCACAATTGATATTGATTTGGGCAGAAATTGATATTGATTTGGGCAGAAAGCTCATGACAATTGGTGGGAAGCCACCAGGGTACTCGCTTCTGGTAACAGGGGCCTTCAGGGGAGCCGCCTGTGGTGCCCCATGATCCCGAGTGGTCGCAGCCTAAACCCTGCAAGAAAGTGCTCTAAAAGCCAGGTGCACGTGCACACGGCCCATATTACATGGAACGTGGGCAAATAGCTCCATCTACTCAGGCCCCCAGGGATTCCACCTCAGTGCCAAGAGTTTGGGCCTGCCGTGCCCCTAGGCCCTAACACCCTAGGTTGGGTTTTCAGGCTTCCAACTCCAAAGCTGGCATGCCAGCCTTCAAGTATGAGGACCCTGAGCCACAACACAGGACTCCACTGCCCCCCAGAAGGAAACCGTGCCATTTGGAGCTGTGGAGAACCCTCAGAGCAAGAGAAACCTACATGTACACCTGAGGCCACACTCACATTTGGCTGCCACCCTGGACACAAACCCGCAGCCTGACACACAGCCTGACATCCAATCTCAACTACGCCCCCAGGCACCTTGCCTCAACAGAGGCAGATCTGACCTGCCATGCCCCTAGGCCTTGACCCTAAACCTAGATTCACTTTTCAGGCTTCTGTCCCCAGAGGCCTGGCCCCAAAACCCTGCTGAATGGGGACTCTCAAGCCACACTACAGGATTCCCCCTACCCCCCATGAGGAAACAATGCCATTTGGTGCTGCACAAAATCCTGAGAGCAGGAAAAACCTGCATGCCCCCTGAGGTCACCCCCACCTTCTGAAGTATAGTCAAGTACAGACAAGGGTAGGATCCCTACCCTGATCCAGGAAATGCTATGGGTGCAGGTACGGGAGACAGAAGGAACAGGAAGATACCAAGCTCACCTGCTGAATGCTGGGGGCACAGGTCAAGGGATATCATGATGTGGGATGTGGAGTCTGCTCTGAGCTACCTCTGGGTGGGAGAGGGGAGAGGAATAAGAAAGAGAATCTGCCTGCCCCTGGCCCATGCCACCTGCCCACCGCTCCTGGCACACATCAGTCTACACTATTGACACAGCCTGGGCTCAGGATGGGCTGGCTCAGGTCCCTCAGCACTCAGAGGGGAGCTGGCTCCAGGGATCAGGGACATGCAGAGGGCAGTGGCAGGGAAGGCTGGCCCTCCAAGCTCATGCCCTCTTTGAGCAGACAGCACTGCAGGACTGCTGAAAACCCACTGAGAGGTTTGAAAGACATGCCACGGATGAACTAAGGCACAGAGAAACAGAAAACAATATTGTTTTTTAAGGTCAGAGCTATCACCTAAGGAAGTTCAATGGCTTCGCTGAGGGGGAACTGAGGGAAGGGCAGGCCAGGCTGAAAAGGAATACGTGGCTTTCCTGATTGGGGACCTGCAGCCTCCTTCCAGGGCAGCGCACTGTCCTCACCTCACAGGGGACCAATGGAAGTGTTCTCTCAGGGGACTGACAGAGCTGCCTCTTGAGAAGGCTACCCTGGCATCGGCTTGCACAAGGCAGAGGATGAGGGCCAGATGGAGGGAGGGCAGTACTCCAGGGGGCCATGGGACAAAAGCAGAGGCGCATGAACATGAAGATGATGAAAAATAGGAGGCAGCAGCATGAGAGCCCCTGGCATGAAAGTGCCACCAGAACAGTGCCCACAGCTACAGTGACTGGGCACCTTCTGTGTCAGGCATGGTTGACTTCAGTGGACTCCAGTTTAGTGCTGACCACAACCCTAGGAAGTGTGCACCACCACTGCCCTCCTCTCTGCATGCTGCTGCTAGGAATCACAGTCAACAGATCCTGATCGGTTCTCATGGAAACAGAGCACTGGCTCCCACCACTCCCACTCCCTCTCTGGTGGCGGTCCAGTGTGACCCTAGTGTCTGGTCAGAGACTGCTATCTACATGTCTCCACACAACTCAACAGACAGGAGGGGGTCCCTGAATTCCATAAGTTCTGATGAGACAGATCCACAGGCCCCACTACCCCACCCACCACCAACACGCAGTGGCTCACTTGGGACCTTGGCTATTGTCATGAAACTCACCATGTCCTGTTTCTGTCACTTCCAACAGAAAGTCAGATTCTGATGCCCCAATTTACCATACATCCTGGTTTATGACTTGGGTCCATGCCATGAACCCACATGGCACCTTTCTGATAGAGAAGACCACCCTACACCTCCTGGAAATGTTTCTAAGGAAGTACATGCCCATCACGGCTACAGTGTGAACAGTGGTACACAGCTAGCATGGTAGTAATCAATAATTATAATAAGGCTTGGCCACCTCCCCCAACCCCAGTTTCATAAAACCTTCCTCTGTCCCCATGGAAGTCATGGTCTGCCCTCGGAAAATACCCCAGGAAACTAACCTTTAAACTGAATGCTCCCTTCACACTCTGGTTCAAATATTGTCCAACCATAATAGTACGAAAGTAGAAATCAGTCACAAGAAGAAAATGGGACAGTCACAAATATGTGGAAATTCAACAAATGCTAGTCAACAACCAATAGTCAAATAAGAAATCAAAAGAAAATTTAAAAGTACCTTGAGACAAATGAAAAGAGAACCTTTGAAAAGTTATGGGATGCAACTAAAGTACCTCTAAGGGGGAAGTTCATAGAAATTCAGATTCTCATCAATCCATCTGAAAGCTCTCCAATAACCAACCAAATATACACGGGATAGAATTGGGAGAAAAAAAAAAAGCCTGAAATTGGTAGACAGAAGGAAATAAAAAAAGGAAAGTGGAGATAAATCCAATGGAGATTAAAAAAACAAAGGATCCATGAAAATATGGGGTGCCATTTTTGGAAAGATAAACCACCCTGACAAACTTTTAGCTTGACTCACCAAGAAAGAGAAAGGGCTCAAATACAATGAGGAAAGAAAGATGATTGATTCCTGTCTCACATCAAAGTCCTAGAGGAGAACACAGACAACAACCCCTTCAACCTTGGGCACTACAACTTCTTGCAAGACATGTCTCCAAAGGCCAGGGAAACAAAAGCAAAAACGAATTATTGGGACTTCATCAAGGTAAAAAGCTGCACAGCAAAGGAAACAATTAACAAAACTAAAGGCAATCTACAGAATGGGAGAAGATATTTGCAAATGGCATGACAGATAAAGGACAGATAAAGGTCTGGTATCCAAGATCTACAAAGATCTGCTCAAACTCAGCCATCAGAAGGGATGAATGTCCACCATTTACATCGACATGGGTGGAACTGGAGGGGGTTATGCTAAATGAAATCCATCAAGCAGAGAATGACAATAATCATATGGTGTCACTCACATGTGGAACACAAAGAATAGTGTGGAGGACCACAGGGGAAGGGAGGGAAAACTGAATGGGAAAAAGTCAGAGAGGGAGACAAACCATGATAGACTCTTAATTATAGAAAACAAACTGGAGGAAAGGTAGGTTGGGGGCGGGGTACTTGGGTGATGGGTATTAAGGAGGGGACATGTGGTGATGAGCCCCAGGTGTTATGTGCAACTAATGAATCATTGACCATTACATCCAAAACTATGCCTTGGCTAACTGAATTTAAATTAAAAATGTGAAAAACTTTAAAAAAAAAGAAAGAAACTTGAGCTACTAAAAGGAATATCACAAAAATACAAAGGATCATTGGAGAGTACTATGAGCAAGTAGAGGCCAACATCTTGGACAATCTAGAAGAAATGGATAAGTTCCTGACAACAACCTAGAATGAACTGTGAAGGGAAAAAAATTTCTGAACAGACTGATCACTAATAAAAAGATTGATTCAATAGTCAAATCCTCCCAGGAAACAAATGCCCAAGACCAGACAATCCCACTGAGGAGCTGTAACCAGATGGTAGAAGAAGAATTAATACCAACCCTTTCCAAACTGTTTTTTAAAAAGGAGAGAAAAGGGATGCCTGAGTGACTCAGTGGATTAAGTCACTGCCTTTGACTCAGGTCATGATCCTAGGGTCCTGGGATCGAGTCCTGCATTGGACTCCTTGCTCAATGGGGAGCCTGCTTCTCTCTCTGCCTCTGCCTGCCACTCTGCCTGCTTCTGTGTACTCAGTCTCTCTGACAAATAAATAAATACAATCTTTTAAGAAATAAAAATAAAAAAGGAGAGAAGGGCATACGTCCAATCTCTTTTCATGAAGGCAGCAGTAACCTGCTACCCAAACAAGACAAGGATGCTACAAGAAAATGGAAGGCCAATATCCCTTATAAACAGAGATGCAAATGTCCTCAACAAACTACCCACAGCATCAATTCAACAATCCATCAGGAGAATCACACAACACGACCCAATGGGATTTGTTCCAGGGATGCAAGGATGATTCCACATTTGCACATCCACCAATAACACACATCACCTTAACAAATTAAAAGAAAGATCCTAGGATTGTGTATGAGGGAACATACCTCAACCAGACAAAGGCCCTATGTGAAAAGTCCACAGCTGACATTACACTCAAGGGTGAAATGCTGAAAATGTTCCCACTACCAGCAAGAACATGTAAAGATGCCTACTCTTATCACTTTCATTCATCATTGCATTGAAAGCCCTCGCCAAATGATTTAGAGAAAAAAAAAAAAGATATGAAATCTGAATAGGAAAAGAAAATGGTCACTATTTGCAGATGACATACTATATGTAGAAATCCCTAAGGAGTCCACAAAAAAAATTGTTTTATCAACAAATAAACAAATTTGAATAAATTAGAGTAAATAAATTCAGTGAAGTTGCAGGATAAAAAGTCAATATAAAGAGACATGTTGCATTTCTTATTTTTTAAAGAATGTATGTATATGACACAGAGAGAGACAGAGACAGAGAGAGCATAAGCACAGGGAACAACAGAGAGTCAGGGAAAAGCAGACTCCCTGCTGAGCAGGGAGCCCAATGCCAGACTCATTCCCAAAACCCCAGGATCATGACCTGACCTGAAGGCAGACACTTAACTGACAGTGCCACCCAAGGGCCCTGACTTGTATTTTTATCTACTGATGACCAACTTTCACAAAGAGATTAAGAAAACAATGCCATTGATAATTGCATCAAGCTAAAAAAAAGTCTAGGAATAAAAGTAACCAAGAATTAGGAAGCCCTGGTATACTAATACATGGTGGAAAAGGAAGGAAAAATATGTGTGTGTTGGTGGGTAAATGTATGGGCCAAAGATTTGGAAGATGACACAAATAAATGGAAGCGTATGCCATGCTCATTAACTAGAAGAGTTAATAATGTTAACATGCCCACCATACCCAAAGCAATCTGGAGAAAGAAGAGAGAGACAGAGTCTAAGATGGCAGAGGAGTGGACATCTTCATTTCATCTGGCACAAGGAATTTAGCTAGATAGCTATCAAACCATTCTAAACACCTGCAAATTCTAGCACAGATCCAAGAAAAGAAGAGCAGCAATGATACAAACAATGAAGAGACCACTTTCCACAAGGTACAAAGTAGAGAAAAGTGAGTCTAAGCTGATAGGTGGGAAGATAAACCCTGGGGGGAGGGAGCCTCTGTCAGCCAGCTACTGCCAAGTGCTAGGGGCAGCAGAGCACGAAATTGGAACTTGCAGAAGTCTGTTCTGGTGAGGGATGTCGCTCTGGTGGCTGGCAGGGAGTGGAACCTTGATGGGACTGTGAGGTCTCAGGATCCTCAGGGTCCCAGGAAGACCAGGGACACTTGAGGGCAGCAGAGCTCCCAGGTATTGGAGCAGGGAAGCCATTTACAAAGAGTGAGCCCAGGAGTGGGCTTTAAGCTGGAGGTTGCCATGAACTGTGATCCACAGCGCAGTCTGCCCACTGTTGAGAAGGGACTCAAGAAGTGGCACACCTGGACAGAGCCCCCTTTCTCCCCTAGGAGGAGTGGTGCCTGAGCATGCTGCAGCAGTCTGCTGAGCTTGGAGACTCCAAACTGGGTTGTGTGCCAGACACAGAAATGCTTGGTCACAGGACTGGTGAGCACAGAGTGCAGACAGAGACCAGGGAGACATGAAGGAATGACTGCTTTTCTGTGAGGGCACACTAAGGAGTGGGGCCCCGAGCTCTCAGCTCCAGGGCCAGAGATAGGGAGGCTGCCATGTTCATTCTCATCCAAAAAGATTGGGATCATTCCCTACATATTTTTAGACCATAATGCTTTGAAAATGAAACTATATCACAAGAGGAAAAATGGAAAGAACTCAAATACATGGAGGCTAGAGAGCATCCTACTAAAGAATGTATGGATCAACCAGTCAATTCAAGATGAATTTTAAAAATTCATGGAAACACAGGAGAATGAAAACACAACCATTCAATATCTTTGGGATGCAGCAAAGACAGTCCTAGAAGGGAAGTATATAGCATGACAACCATTTCTCAAGAACCAAGAAAGGTCTCAAATACACAACCTAACCCTACCCCTAAAGGAACTGGAAAAAGAGGAGCATAGAAAGTCTAAACCCAGAAGGAGAAAAGAAATAATAAAGATCAGAGCAGAAATCAAAGAAGTAGAAACCAAAAAAAATAGTAGAACAAATCAACAAATCTAGGAGCTGCTTCTTTGAAAGAATTAAGATTGATACACCGCTGGTCAGACTTCTCAAAAAGAACACAGGAAGGACCCAAATAAATAAAACCATGAATCAAGAAGGAGAGATCACACTCAACACCAAGGAAACACAAACAAGTATAAGAACATAGGATGCCAACTTTATGTCAACCAATCAGGCTGTCTTGAAAAAAATGGATGCATTCCCAGAAACATAGAAACGACCAAAACTGAACCGCGAAGAAAAGGAAACCTGAGGAGACTCATAATCAGCAGACAACTTGAAGCAGTCATCAAAAATCCTCCAGGAAACAAGAGCCCAGCACTAGATGGCTTCCCAGGGGAATTCTACCAAACATTTAAAAAAGATTTAATACCTCTTGTTCTGAAACTTTTCCTAAAAATAGAACTGGAAGGGTAACTTCCAAGCCCTTTTGATAAGGCTAGCATTACCTTGATCCCAAAACCAGACAAAGACCCCTCCCAAAAGGAGAATTACAGATCACTATTCCTGATGGATGCAAAAATTCTCACCAACATACTAGCCAATAGGATCCAACAGCCCACTAAAAGAATGATTCACCACGACCAAACTGAATTTATTACTGGGATGCAAGAGTGGTTCAACAACTGAAAATCGATCAGTGGAATCCACTACCTTAATAGAAGAAAGAACAAGAACCATAGGATACTCTCAATAGATGCAGAAAAAGCATCTGACAAATTAATGCATCCCTTCTTGATCAAAACTCTTCACTGTGGAGGGACAAAGGGTACCTCCACATCATAAAGGCCATCTATGGGAAACCCGCAGAGAATATCACTCCCAATGGGGAAAAACTGAGAGCTTTTCCCTTCAGGTCAGGAACATGAGAGGGATGCCCATTCTCATCACTACTGTTCAACATAGTACTAGAATTCTTAGCCTCAGCCATCTGACAATGAAAAGAAAAGGCATCTAAAGGAGTAAAGAAGTCAAACTCTCACCCTTTGTAGACAATGGGATAATTTCTGTGGAAAATCCAAAAGACTCTACCCCCAAATTGCTAGAACTCAGTCAGGAATTCCATAAAGTGGCAGGATATAAAATCAATACACGGAAATCACTTGCATTTGTCTGCAGCAACAATGTGACAGAAGAAACAGAAATTAAGGAGTCCATCCCATGTATCATTGCACCCCAAACCATAAGATACTTGGGACTCCATCTGACTAAAAAAACAAAGGATTTGTATGCAGAAAACCATACCATAGTCATGAATGAAATGGAGGAAGACAAAAATAAGTGGAGAAACGTTCCATGGTCACGGATTGGAAGAAGAAATATTGTGAAAATGTCTATGCTACCCAGAACGATCCACAGATTCAATACAATCCCTATCAAAATACCATCCACATTTTTCACAGAACTGGAATGAATAATCCCCAAGTTTGGGTGGAAGCCAAAGAGACTCCGAATAGCCAAAGGGATGTTGAAAAAGAAAACCATCACTGATGGCAATGCAATTGCAGACTTCAAGCTCTATTACAAAGCTGTGATATCAAGACAGTATGGTCCTGGCACAAAAACAGACACACAGATCAATGGAACAGAATAAAGAAACCAGAAATGGACTCTCAACTCTAGGGTCAACTAATCTTCCTCAAAGCAGGAAAGAATATCCAATTGGGAAAAAAAAAAAAAAAAAGGTAAAATTGTCTTCAATAAATGGTGCTGGGAACATGGGACAGCCATACGCAGAATATTGAAACTGGACCATTTCCTTATATCATACACAAAATATAGACTCCAAGTGGATGAAAGACTGCTATATGAGATAGGAATTCATCCAGATCCTTGAAGAGAGCAAAGGCAGCAACCTCTTTGACCTAGGCCACAGCAATTTCTTGCTACACATGTCCCCAAAGGCGAGGGAAACCAAAGCAAAAATGAACTGTTGGGATTTCATCAAGATAATAAGCTTCACACAGCAAAGGAAACAGTCAACAAAACCAAAAGACAACAAAAAGAATGAAAGAAGATATTTTCAAATGATGTATCAGATAAAGGGCTCATATCCAAAATCTAGAAAGAACTTACCAAACTCAACACTCACAGTACAACTAATCCAATCAAAGGCCAAAGACATGAACAGACATTTCTCCAATGAAGACATCCAAATGGCCAACAGACACTTTAAAAAGTGCTCAACATCCCCTGATATTAGGAAAATACAAATCAAATCCATAACGAGATACCAATTTACACCAGTCAGAATGGCTAAAATGAACAAGTCAGGAAAAGACAGGTATTGGTGAGGATGTGGAGAAAGGGGAACCCTTTTATATGGTTGGTGGGAACACAAGCTGGTAAAGCCACCCTGGAAAACAGTGTGGAGGTTCCTCAAGAAGTTGAAAATAGAGCTACCCTGCAACCCTGCAATTGAACTGCTGGGTATTTTTCCCTAAGATATAAAAGTAGTGATCTGAAGGGTCACCTGCACCCCAATGTCTATAGCAGCAATGCCCACAAGAGCCAGAGTATGCAAAGAGCCCAGAGGTCCATTGACAGATGAATGGATCTATGGGTATATATACCATTGAGTATTACTCAGCCATCAAAAAATGAAATCTTCCCATTTGCAATGACATGGATGGAACTAGAGGGTATTATGCTGAGTGAAATAAGTCAATCAGAGAAGGACAATTATCATATGATCTCACTGATATGTGGAATTTAAGAAACAAGGCAGAGGATCATAGGGGAAGAGGGAAAAAAAAAAAAGGGAAGCAAGATGAAACCAGAGAGGGAGTCAAAGCAAAGAGACACTTAATCTCAGGAAACAAACTGAGGGTTTCTGAAGGAGAGGAAAGTGCGGGAATGGGTGGCTGGGTGGTGGGCATGAGAAGGGTATGTGCTGTGGTGAGCACTATGTGGTGTGTAAAACAGAAGGATCTCACCTGTACCCCCGAAAAAAAATAATACATTATATGATCATAATAAAAAAGAAGTGAAAGAAAAACACTTAGAATACAAATGTAAATTACGTAAAAGTAAATTAAATAAATAAATAAATAAATAAATAATCTCACTGATAGAAAGCAAGCAAGCAAGCAAGCAAGCAAGCGACTAAGCCACCTGGAGTCACCATGCTCCAATTTCAAGCTAGATTACAAAGCTGTTGTCATCAAAACAGTATGGTATGGGCATAAAAACAGACACACAGGACAATGGAACCCAACAGAAAGCTTGGAAACTGATAACCATAGTACTTTTGGCAGAGTTTATTCATTCAGATATTAAAGGTATATTTAAACTTAGCTCTGATAGAATGATTAACTCTGAATGGGAATTTTTAATATTGATGTCCTGTTCCAACATTTGCTACCACTAAATGCATTTTTTAAACATGCTGTTTTATATACATGTATATTATAAAATAAGGATAATTTAGAATCCACACTTTTAGGAAAAGTTAAATTCACTTTCATAAACCCACCACAGAAAAGGAAATATAGACATCCATCATCACAACTGAGAACATCACAAAAGAAGACAATCAGACACAATCTGGTGTCTGATGGAAGAATAGAATACTACTTAAGTAGTTCTTCCCAAATGTTCAACTGTTGAAAATCTATAGCTGTTGAAAGCTGTAGATCCAGCTACATTTTTACAAAAATACAGACATCAGAGAAAAGTCCTACCAAAGTGTATAGAAGATATCATCAATGAAGTCCACACTGCATATATTCCAATGGGAAAAATATTTTTCCAACAAATTAACTGTAAGGCAGAGATAGAAAGAAAGAAGAAAAGAAAAGGAAAGGGAAGGAAGAAAAGAAAAGAAAAGAAAAAGAAAGGAAAAGAAAAGAAAAATGAAAGGAGAAACTTCAGAAACTAACCCACACATGTATAGTCTTAACTTATGACGCAGCAGCAGAAAATATCCAATGGAAAAGGACTGTCTCTTCAGTGAATGGTCTGGGAAAACTGGACACTAAATGCAGAATAATGTGACTGGATCACTTTCTTACACCACACATACAAATTATGAATGGATGAATGACTTGAACATAAGAAATGAATCCATAATCCAGATAGTAAGTTTCTCAATATTGGTTTTGGTGAAGAGTCATCAGACACCAAAAGCAAAAGCAACAAAAGCAATAATAAACAAGTGGAAGCACATCAAACTGAAATTTCTGCATGACAAAAGAAACCATCAAACCCTTAAAAGGCAACATCCCCAATGAGAAAAAATATCTGCACATCCTGTGTGTGAGAAGAGGCTAATATTGAAAATACACAAAACACTCCTTCAAATCCAAACAAAAACTGAATAAAAACTGGGGAGAAATGTAAATAGATATTTTCCAAAGATGGCATACAGGTGGCCAACAGACAGGAAAAGTTGTTAAACATTGCTAATTGTTGTCAGGGAAACAGAAGTCAAAAACCACAATTAGCAATCACCTCACAGCTGTGGGAAACACAATCGTCCCAGAGACAGACACCAGGTGTGGTCAAGGGTATGTACAAAAGGGGACCCTGTGGACTGTTGGTGGGAATGGAAATTGGTGCAGCCACTGTGAAAAATTCTGTGGAGTTGCCAGGAAAAAATCAATAGAACTACCACCTAGTAACTGTTCTACTGAGTATTTCTTTGGAGAACATGAAAACACTCCCTCCAAAAGAGAGATGCACTCCCATGTTCATGGCAGCATTATTCACAATTACCAGACATGGAAACATCAACTTTGGGAGACTTATGCTAAGTAACTCAGACACAGGAAGACAAACACAAGAGGCTCTCACGGACATTCCACATGGGAAAAATAAAAAAATACTGACCGCATAGATAATGAGAACAGATTGGTGGTTGCTAGATTCAGGGATGATGGGGGGAAACAGGTGAAGGTAGTCAGAGGTGCCATATTTGAGTGATAAAATCCACAAGTCATGGAATGTTCTGTGCAGCATGGAGATGAAAGCTAACCCTGCAGGATGGGGTACAGGCTCCCCCACTACTTGAAAGTACCTTTCACAGCAGAAATGGTGTAAATGGAAAAAGGAATAACCATTCATTTCTACAGAAAAATGAGTCAGCATGCTCAGACACCAAAAATTCCTTCTCTTTGGCTCTTCTTAGGCCGCAGGACACAATATCCTAATGAATGCCCAAAATAAATGGAGATAAAGCACAGGAGATGCTCACAGACACAATTCAAAGCCCTGGTGACTGGACATGGAGAGTAGTGCCCAGGAAGGAGCTGGTTGGGGTTCACACCGCCTCTGTAGTGGCTCCCCACAAAACAGATGCTGAGTGTGATGCCCACTTTTTTACTTTTTTCATAGGAGAGAAATCCTCTTCTTTCTGCTTCTTTCCAAAAAGCCAAGTGTCTTACCATGAACTTTGAGAAAAGTGGGGAAGACTTGTACTTGAAAGTTGCTGAGGGGGTAAAAGTTCAGAGTTCTCCCAGACACAAACATCAGGAGGTCCACTGTGAAAGGCACCTTCCTCAGCAGGTGGAACACAGACTACCTCCTACCCCCAGAAACCTCCTCCTCCACCTCATTTGGGACAACCCACAAGAACTCGGAGTTACCTCAGTTCCTCTTTTCTCCCATTCCCAATACGGAACCCATAGGCAAATCCTGTAAACTCCATCTTCAATAGGTACCCAGAATAGCACTAACCCCTCCTTCCAAGGCTGCCTGTCTGGTCCACACAGGAGCCCATCTCTTGTCTGGCTTTTTTAATAGCTTCATCATTGACCTCCCTTCCCTATCCTCAACACTGTGTTATCTGTTCTAAACACTGTAGCCAGGGTGGCCCAATGAAACAGGGTCCCATGGGGTCACAGCCCTGCCATGGCTTTCTGTCACCCTAGTGTCACCTCCCTGAGGTCATGTCTTAAGCTGACTCCTGTGGCCATAAGGCTTGCTGCTCCTGGATATACATGGTATGCTCCTGCCCCAGGGCCTTTGCATATGCATTCCCTTTCATTTATAAGGCTTTTGGTGTGATATCACTCACCTTCTTTAGAACTTGACTCAAGCATCACCTTCCTAGCAAAGTCCCACCTGACCCCTATGTGAATATTAAACACCATCGCCACCTCCCCTTCAGCACCCCAGCCCTGTCTCCTGCTTTCTACTTCCAGAGCAGTTATCACAGTCACAAAGCCATGTCAGTAAGGAGAAAACAGAGCCCTACTCAGGTGGTTTCACCACTAACTCCTTCTGATTTCCTAGTCCAGATCCCTGGGGAAAAAGGTGACCAGAGCTCTTACACAGCCAGGATGCCCAGGACAATGGGTCACCCTATGGTACCATGAAGACCATCAGGAAAATGAGCCCTAAGAGGAATCCACTTGCACCTGAAACCTGAAACTGGACACCTTCCTCGATTCCAGGTGAGCACACACACGTCCTCCCCATGCCTGATGTGCTCATCTGAGAAAGCTGAGCAGAGAAGCATCCCAGGGTCCAAATCTTCCTCTGGCCAAGGTCCTGGGAAACAAACATCTCTCCTCCCTGTACCAGCCACCTGTGATTGACATCCAGCATCCTCCTGTGCTGGGGCAGAATGCTGTACCTGTCCCACTTTCCTGGTACATCATCACAAACCAGGCTTTGCTGCAGTTTTCAGGAAGGGACCTGCAGCAGCAGCAGCAGCAGGCCACCCAGTATTGGCCTCAGTCTTGCATGTCAGGCTCCATGTGGAGTTTCAAGGAGACTGATGTGCCATGTGGCCTTGGAACCGCATGGCAGGAGCTGAGATTTCAGTTCCAATGAACCCTGACCTCTTCTACACAACACAGGAAAGTGGAGGATTTCTCAGGGGTGTGGCTCTGGAAGAAGTGCTTCTGCTGATGGAATTCACAGGCACCAGGCAGAGGACAACTGCGGAGCCTCGTCCAAGGAAGCAAGGGGCACACTGGACAAGAATCCATAATGCTGCCTGTGGGCTGCTTCCCACCAAGCCCCCTGCTGAAATGAGGGCTGCAGAACCAAACAGGAAGCAAGTTTCCTATCACATCTGCAGCAGGAGGGCTGGCTGGGGAGCAGGGTCCTGTCCCTGGAGCAAACTGGCTTGTGCATCAAGAGCCAAGGCCCACCGCCACAGCCTCACAGTCTCCCAGCTATCTGATCTGACTGCCCTGCCAGGCTCACACCTGCTGACATGGTGACTCCTAAGACCCAGAGACTGTTTTCCTCCCAAGCTCACTGCTGCTCACAGAGAAGCAAACTCCAGGCTCAGAAACGTGTTCATCATTAGCTCTGGAATTCCCTGGGTTTGTTTATGCTGGCCCACTGGGTGCCCCTTCCAGATCATTCTTCCAGTGCCCTAGGGTTTCAAGTCACCTTCAAGCTGCCCTTCAAAAGGCAGGAATGGGTATGTTTAGGCAGACAAGCTGACCTACTCTGTGTGTGGAAAACTCGGACCACATCCTCTCTGAACACCAATGCTTCCAAGCCCAAGCTTCAAACCCTCACTCACTGGGCACAGAGCACCACGTCAGCATGAACACTGCTCTTTCAAATCTCTTGTCTCCCATTCCTTCAAATCAGAAACCAAGCTCCTGTCACCAGTCTATTTTCCCTTCAGAGAAGTAAGGGAAAGGATAGAATAAAACACTATGTGTTCATAGCACACTTCTATCCAAATAGAATTCCATGTTCCTTCTCATATGGGCAGCCCAACATCACCCATACTAATGAGAGGCACCACAAGTTCAGTCCTCATGGATATATTTGAGCCTGTGTTTTCCTTTTGATATTTGGATCTTGAAGTCAATGTCTATATTGTTGTTTTTTTTTTTTTAAATAACAAGAATAGTAATGACGTGGTCATGTAAAGTTCTGGGTCTTCATACCCAGAAGTACTTCATACTTCAGACAACATGGCTCTGGCTCAGATAAGAATGAAGACACAACCTCTTCCCAGGAAGCAAAGCCCACACCCTCAGGGATCCTGATACATCTCATGGGTAATAAGCTCCTTTTCTCCATGGAGTTGTCCGAGTGCAAAGATGCAGGCACCCTCCAGGACTCATTCTGTTTTCTTCATCCATTCCCCAGTTCTAGTCACAAGGGACTCGCTGTGTCAGGTTTCAGAGCCCAGGATGGGCCACCAGGTGAGCAGCCACCCCTCCCCCCAGGGAAGGGTAGATGTTCCCTGGGAGCACAATGAACCCCCTCCCTGAGCTACTCAACAACCTACCTTCTTTCTCCCTGTGTCGTCCTCACAGAGGACACTGCCCCCTGTTAGAGCCCCACGCCTGGGCTTTACTTTAAAAAACATTTTCTAATATTGGAATGTGGCTCATGGAAGAGAAAAACATGAACACCCACAAAGAATTATTTTAATATTTCAGATTTGTTTCCCATTGTTTAATTAAAACAGGGAATAAAAATGCACAGATCGCCCCTTCCACGAGCAGGTACGACACACTGCAGTGACTTAGAGGAGAGCAGGAAATACCAGAGGAACAGATGTTCTGATGCCCCGTCATTTCATCATCTAGCTTGTGAAACTCCACACACACTCAAAGAAAGCAGCACAAACTGTCTTGGCCTGGCACTGCAGAGAAGTCTGAATTGGAGAGACAGGGAGAAATGAAGAGCTCGTGTGTGTTGGCTGAGGCCGGTGGCACACAAGAAGGGGCTCTGCCAGCTCTCCACTTGGGCCTCACCTGTCCGCAGCCAGGAACCTGCTCGCAGCCCTGACCTGTCATAACTGTCACACAGGAGACACACAGCCACCCCTAGAGTCAGCCCTGCCCACACCCTCCTGCAGAATGCACTCCGCTCTCCTCCAGGACCCCTGTCAGCTCTCCCCAGACCTGGAACTGCCCTGTCTGCTGCAAAGCTCCAGGATTCCCCGCTCTTGTCAGAATTACACTGGCCCAAGCCTTTCATAAATGTGTTGTATTTCTCTCAACTCACCTTCCTACCTGGGCAAACTGTAAGTAACATATCAATGCAACATGAACGTGTTCTGAGATCTGAGTCTTTTGTTGTAGACTTCTGAGGACTCCTTGTGTGATAAAATACCATGGCCTATGATGGGGGGTTATAAAACTATTATTTACAGAATAATAGAGCCCAAATCACCTCATTGTTAGTTGCCCTTTGTTAGTCCAAAAGTGTCTGTGTAAAAAGCCTTTCCACAGATATTACCTTCCAGCAATTTCATGAGGAGAAACAAACTCTGCAGGATAAACTGACTCACCCAGCATCAGGCAAGCAGTTCCAGAACTCACCCCATGGCTCCTGGAGTCTGCCAAGCCCCTTGATGCCACCAGCATGCCTCTATCCAGGAGAATTCCCAAAGATTCTCCTTCTGACTCCACCATGAAAGAAACTACAGAGAAAATACAGCACGTCAAAATATCTATATGATTCATTTAGTCAAACTAGAAAGTCAAGCTTCGCTTTTAAACGGTGAAAGTCTACTTTAAATAACTTTGAATTTTCCCTCTACCTTAATTGGAACTCTTTAGATGAAAACTCTAATCAGTTATGATACATCACCTTTGACAAATGACAAGACAATATCCATGTTTCTATTTGGTCGCAAAAAGCCACCAAACACCAGATGGTGGCCATTCGACCATACCCCAGGCCCAAGTGACTAAAAGCTGTTAGATGAAGGATCCAATTATATGTTAAAACCACACAAAGAGTAATTCTCATCTTCCTTCTCTAATACAATGGATTTCCTAGGAAACGGATGTGATGTGCAGATTACATTTTGTAAGCAGTAAATGAACAGAAAAAATGGTATTCCCTGCGATGTCCTACCTGCAGGGAAACTAAGTAACTCTTGCACCAAAGCCAGACGCAGTTACCTCAGTTTTACTTCGTGGCTCAACTAGAGAAGAGAAAAGTCCAGGAGGTTTTGGGTTCAAAAGAAGTCTTGCCTCCAGTCCTGACACGTAAGTGACATTGCGCCCAATGTACCTGCTGCTTTCTCAGAACACTAACTCAGACGCTATTGTTCAAAATGCTGGGTCTCATGAAGCCAGATCAGAAAAGTGTTGTCAGGTGGGGATGAGAAGGCACCTCTGACCTCAGGCTGGCACACCTGCTTCTGTTCCTGAGAGAAGGGAAAACACACTTGTTTTTCTTTTTTTCTTTTCTTTTTCTTCTCTCTCTTTTTTTTTTTTTTTTTTTTTTTTTTGGGAAACACATACTTGTTTCTTAACTAGTAATTATCAATATTCTTTTTTTTTTAAATTTTATTTTTTATAAACATATAATTTTCCCCCAGGGGTACAGGTCTGTGAATCGCCAGGTTTACACACTTCACTGCACTCACCATAGCACATACCCTCCACAATGTCCATAATAACCCCACCCCCCAAACCCCCTCCCCCCAGCAACCCTCAGTTTGTTTTGTGAGATTAAGAGTCACTTATGGTTTATCTCCCTCCCAATCCCATCTTGTTTCATTTACTCTTCTCCTATCCCCTTAACCCCCATGTTGCCTCTCCTCTCCCTCATATCAGGGAGATCATATGATAGTTGTCTTTCTCCGATTGACTTATTTCGCTAAGCATGATACCCTCTAGTTCCATCCACGTCGTCGCAAATGGCAAGATTTCATTTCTTTTGATGGCTGCATTGTATTCCATTCTGTATATATACCACATCTTCTTTACCCATTCGTCTGTTGATGGACATCTAGGTTCTTTCCATAGTTTGGCTATTGTAGACATTGCTGCTATAAACATTCGGGTGCACGTGCCCCTTCGGATCACTACGTTTGTATCTTTAGGGTAAATACCCAGCAGTGCAATTGCTGGGTCATAGGGTAGTTCTATTTTCAACATTTTGAGGAACCTCCATGCTGTTTTCCAGAGTGGTTGCACCAGCTTGCATTCCCACCAACAGTGTAGGAGGGTTCCCCTTTCTCCGCATCCTCGCCAGCATCTGTCATTTCCGGACTTGTTAATTTTAGCCATTCTGACTGGTGTGAGGTGGTATCTCATTGTGGTTTTGATTTGTATTTCCCTGATGCCGAGTGATATGGAGCACTTTTTCATGTGTCTGTTGGCCATCTGGATGTCTTCTTTGCAGAAATGTCTGTTCATGTCCTCTGCCCATTTCTTGATTGGATTATTTGTTCTTTGGGTGTTGAGTTTGCTAAGTTCTTTATAGATTCTGGACACTAGCCCTTTATCTGATGTGTCGTTTGCAAATATCTTCTCCCATTCTGTCAGTTGTCTTTTGGTTTTGTGAACTGTTTCCTTTGCTGTGCAAAAGCTTTTGATCTTGATAAAATCCCAATAGTTCATTTTTGCCCTTGCTTCCCTTGCCTTTGGCGATGTTCCTAGGAAGATGTTGCTGCGGCTGAGGTCGAAGAGATTGCTGCCTGTGTTCTCCTCAAGGATTTTGATGGATTCCTTTCTCACATTGAGGTCCTTCATCCATTTGAGTCTATTTTCGTGTGTGGTGTAAGGAAATGATCCAATTTCATTTTTCTGCATGTGGCTATCCAATTTTCCCAACACCGTTTATTGAAGAGACTGTCTTTTTTCCATTGGACATTCTTTCCTGCTTTGTCGAAGATTAGTTGACCATAGAGTTGAGGGTCTATTTCTGGGCTCTCTATTCTGTTCCATTGATCTATGTGTCTGTTTTTGTGCCAGGACCATGCTGTCTTGATGATGACAGCTTTGTAATAGAGCTTGAAGTCCGGAATTGTGATGCCACCAACTTTGGCATTCTTTTTCAATATTCCTTTGGCTATTCGTGGTCTTTTCTGGTTCCATATAAATTTTAGGATTATTTGTTCCATTTCTTTGAAAAAAATGGATGGTACTTTGATAGGAATTGCATTAAATGTGTAGATTGCTTTAGGTAGCATAGACATTTTCACAATATTTATTCTTCCAATCCAGGAGCATGGAACATTTTTCCATTTCTTTGTGTCTTCCTCAATTTCTTTCATGAGTACTTTATAGTTTTCTGTGTATAGATTCTTAGTCTCTTTGGTTAGGTTTATTCCTAGGTATCTTATAGTTTTGGGTGCAATTGTAAATGGGATTGACTCCTTAATTTCTCTTTCTTTTGTCTTGTTGTTGGTGTAGAGAAATGCAACTGATTACTGTGCATTGATTTTATATCCTGACACTTTACTGAATTCCTGTACAAGTTCTAGCAGTTTTGGAGTGGAGTCTTTTGGGTTTCCCACATATAGTATCATATCATCTGCGAAGAGTGATAGTATGACTTCTTCTTTGCCTATTTGGATGCCTTTCATTTCTTTTTGTTGTCTGATTGCTGAGGCTAGGACTTCTAGTACTATGTTGAATAGCAGTGGTGATAACGGACATCCCTGCCATGTTCCTGACCTTAGCGGAAAAGCTTTCAGTTTTTCTCCATTGAGAATGATATTTGCGATGGGCTTTTCATAGATGGCTTTGATAATATTGAGGTATGTGCCCTCTATCCCTACACTTTGAAGAGTTTTGATCAGGAAGGGATGCTGTACTTTGTCAAATGCTTTTTCAGCATCTATTGAGAGTATCATATGGTTCTTGTTCTTTATTTTATTAATGTGTTGTAT